>NC_031768.1:29460472-29500153 GCF_001522545.3 Parus major
GCCGCCCCGCCGCCCGCTGCAGCCAGCAGCCCACGGTGCGTGGCCCTGCAGCCCCGCCGCGCCTCCGCGGGACAGCGCCGACAGTGTGCGTCTGTCACGGCTGGTATTCACCGTGCCGGCAATGTTTTCTCTTGCCCTGCCCGGTGAGATGACCGGCAAAATGTCACAGTTGCCCCGAGACCGCAGGCCCACAGGGCAAACATTCGTGTCCCACGAACAGATCTCTACAGAAAGAGAGTGAAGTCCTGTCCCACAGAACCAGATCCATCTCTCATACTTTACCACCTCATTTACTGATAGGGCTGCCTCAGGCCCCCTGCCTGCCCAGAAGAATCATCCAGCAGAATTTGAATCATGGAAAAATCTCATTAACCTCACTTGAGCAAGACACATCAGGCAGTTGCACACAGGTGTAAACCTTGGCAGGATTTGTTTCTCATTGAAGTTCTTTATCACACTGATACGGCAAAAATGTTACCTGCTTGCAAGAGGTCGAGTTATGTTTCCTGTGGGAACCAGGGTTTTCCTCGCTCTTCTAATTTAACCACAAAATTACATATACATAGCTATAAGTATCACAGAAACATACTTTTAAAACAAAGCAAACCTGTTGAGCAGAAAGTGTAAGGATAAATTACCATAACAGTTTAATGGCATGCTTCATTTTCACTTTAAGTGTAGATACAAAGAAAGGAAACGCCAACCTAGACCAGGAAACTTTTTTTTTTCTGTATAGCAACCTATAGTCAGGAAAAGGCAAATGATTTCAAATGGATTCGGTGGTTTGTCTGCCTGAGTGCACGCACAGGAGTAAGGTCAAGTCTAGAGATGCAGTAGGTTTTGAAAAGTGGATTTCCACAAAGATTTATTATCATTGGCCCAGTTTGCATTACATGGCTTATTTAACTCAGCCTTTTTATGCATAAGAGAAGCCTTGGTAGGTCAGATCCATTGCCTGTCTGTCCTCGTCTCCATCTCCAGAAGTAGCCAGTAGTAAATGCTGAGAGAAGATCACAGGGATACTTTACCATCCAGTAATATTTCCCTGGCTTATTTTACCAGCTCTCTAGAGCTCAGGGAGTTTTTTAGCAGCATTTGGTGTTGCTGCATTTCTTATTTTTTGATGATGCTTTCCTTCCATTAGATCAGCCTTTTGCTTTGTGGTTTCATGCTTCTGGACACATGCTTCTGGCTCTTACAGTGTCCTCTGGCAGTGTCCAAAGCTGAGCTAGCATGTTATGTGGAGACCACCTTTTGCTAGATTGGAAAAAACCAAACAACCCTGCTTGTTCTTGTTTTGGAAAAGACACAAATCATTCCTAGTCATTTTCTTTATTATATTCATTTTTTATAAACTTCTGGTGTGTTTTCCCCTCAGTTTTTGCCAGCTAGCAAATTCTGCTCTTTTTAGTGATACCATGAATGGAACTCATTTCATATTTGCCCTTCATTGAACCATTTCTGCTTCTAATGCCTTCCTTTTTAAGATGGGTAAACAGATTTCCATATCATGTTCATGCTGGGTTACCCATGAAGCATCATAGTGGTGTCCTCATTTCTAGTCCCCTCCTGATCCTTGCTTTCTTCACTGTTGTTATGAATAAGACATTTCTGTGGAACATGTCTATTGTAACTCCAGAATCCCCTTCTGTAATGTTAATACTACCTCAGAGACTGTTGCTATGTGTTTCTGGATGCTGAAAGACTTTCAAGCCCCACCTCTAAACTGTGAGTTTTCCAAACCCAGTATGTAACAACTTTATTGTGCCTCTGAAAAGTACAGCCCAGGTTTTTTAGAGATGAGGATCTGAGCCCAAATATACATTTTCACCATTAACATTTTAGCTATCACACCTCATTTCACCGTACCTGTGATGTGGCTCCACCGCAGTGTCCCCTCTATGCTTTGAGTTTTTGTTTTATTACAGTGAGTTCAGTTCTTTGGTGTATTTTAGTATTATACTAAAGACCGCTGAAGTGCTAGCAACAAGATTGTGAATTCTTGAAAAGTAAGCCATCCCTTAACTTTAGGTAAAAATTGTTTTCATAAAGCAGTAAAAGCCACAAGACAGCTTCCTGCTAATTCCCAGGGTGAAGCACCATGACGCCTCACCTTCCTTTTCCTTCCTACTCAAGTGGAAGGATGAAAGGCTTTCTTTCTTGAGGAAGAAGCCTCTTCAGGCTGTGGCCAAAACCACTCTGTTCACATGTTAATCATGCTCTTCACCAGCTCAGTGTACTTACCCAGTTTGAAAGTCTAAAGGTTAAAAGACCAAACCTAAAACCACTGGAAAGAAGATGAGCGGTCTGTTTTAACTCTTCCTCAGTGAAACCAGCAATCCTGAAGGAGACAGAGTAAGACAGCCATCAAAAATCATAATGAAGACTAAATGCAAGGAAAGTAATTTTCACCCCTGTGGATCATCACCTCACAGAGCATACATGGTGTTTCTAATGACAAACTTCATTAGAAGCATCAAAAAATCTGAGTCCACTCTGTCCATTGGGGAACAAAGCAGGAGAAAGTTGTGACCGGTGTGCTGCTTTCCATCTCCCTCAAACGCAGTTGCACCCATTCCTGCTCACTGTGCTCATAGCAGTGAAGGGAACAGAGGAGTTAGAGCTCCCTGAGCAGTTTCAGCATCCCTGAAAGAGGGGTCCTGAGCCTCCCTTTCTCTGGCCATTTATTCCTGTTGAATGGCACCCCATCCCTTGTGTGGGTATGAGCATTCCTACAGCTCTGTATTGAGCCAGGACTCATAGCAAAGCTAACCCACAAAACGAAAATAACTTTTAATATTACTATTGATCAGTTCCCTGGGCTGGTTCATCACGTGCCTCCTTGAGCAGTTGTGTTAACAAAAGGGAAGCAGAGGGGTCAGAAACTAAGTGGAGGGCAGGAAGTGTAACCATAGCATTGCCTCTTGGTTGTGGCTGTGGCTTAAGCCAATTTCAACTCTCAGTGGACCCATAGGGGTAAAACTAGAGAAACTTCCTTCCTTACTGGAAGAGACACTGTGGGAGTAATGGGAACCCAACATTTATGTTGTAGCCACAAAAGAAATTCCTTGCCCTCTATTTTTTTTCCAGTTCTTTGAAATCGTCTTTGTTCTATAATTTTCCGCTTTTCATGTGCCGGGGCCCTAATCACTGACCAGAGATGCAGAGGTCATCAACTGCACTAACTTTTTATGAGCTTAATCATCAACAGTATTCAAGGAGATGAGTAAAGAGACAGGAAGTTCTGAATTTTCATTTTTTTCTACTACTGATTCATCCCATAGCCTTCGGGCATCTCATTTCCTGCTTCCACTCCTGTTCTCTGTGTGGAAAATGGGAGTGATTTTGACCTCCTTTATAACATGAAGTGTTAGACATGTGCCCTATGCCCGTCATACTCTAGGGAAATGGTTCTCTCCTTGGCTGAAAAAATCCCTGAGGGAGGCTCAATCTAGGGTGATAAGTAACAGAGGACAGGGTAGCGAGCAGGGCTGAGTGAGGCTTTGCATAATCCAGTTCTCCCGCTGCAAGTGGGATCCCATGAGCAAAGACAGGCTGGGAGGCTCTTCTCCTCATGCTATTTATTACAACACATACTGGGAACAGATCAGTTACAGAAGGATGCCACACAATCAGCCTCCCTCCAGCTTAGGCTCCTCTCCTCCTCTGCTGTTTCCACCACCCCTATCTCACACCTCCACAAGAGAGCTGCTCTGTGTGATCACTGCTGGCACACCCAGGTTCTTTCATGCTGCATCTCAATGTCATATGGGGTGGACATGTTCCTGCAGCTCTGGTTGCCCAGTTGCACACACACTGCTGCTGGTGACGTCCTGCTGCCTCCTGCTCCTCAGGATACTGCACTGCCTCCCTGGCTGATGGCTTTCCCTCATTCCAGCATGCAGCCGAGGCTCAGGCACTTAGCTGGACCCAAGCTTGGGGACGCACATGTAGATGTTGATGTAGGTGACATGAAGTTCACAGGGCCAAAAAGGAGCAGCTTTCCGCCAGCTGTACTCTTTGAGGCCATCACTGCCCACACCCTGGCTGGCTTCCTCTGTTAGCATTTTGGGGACTGGGTTGAAAGGACTCCTGAAACACAGGGGCTGTCTAAATATAGCAATCCCGCTAGTGCAGGAAGAGTGGCAAAGTGAGTCAGAGCCCTTTCCACAGCTGCTCAGTACCATGCGGGAAGGCACAGTACAGTCAGCAATGTCAGCACTTTGGAGGTGCCCACCTTTCTCCAACCCCTGCCAGGCTCCACATCTGTGCTGTTTTTTCAGCTGTGCTAGTATGGCTTCCCTGTATTGTGGTTTGGTAGCTAGGCTGATCTTAGCAATACACCATCTTTATTTTTTTGCAAGCTTTGCTTTACCTCTCATTAACACCCTGCTTTAAATGAGTGGTGGACAGTTACGTGAGAGTGGGAATTTCTCAAGTTGTTATTGCACAGAGAACTTTCAGGACATAGTACCACAAAACCATGTCCTGAAAGTCATTTTGGGAAGAGTTACCTCAAATGGCACAGCAGTATAGCTTAAGGGGAAAAGTTAACCTTAGGCCTATAATAATTAATATCACACTTGTGCAGTACTGGAGCATCCAGCAGTTCTACCTTAGTCCAGAAGACAAACATATGAGAATGTCCTTATGAAAATAACATAATACAATTTTTATGTTATTTTTTTATGCTGGTTGTGATGAAGAATGATGATACCTTTTCCATCTAGAGTTATAGGACATGAGAAGCTGATGGCTGAAATGGTATGAAGATTTGCTGGGACAACATGCTTCCAGAGAAATCTGTGAACAAATCTAAACCAGCAGAGTGAAGTTCAGAAATTTACATCACCGAACTGGGGCATTTTGAATCTGACTCTGAACATGCCCACACAGGACTTGCATCCACGGAGCCATAGCCTCTGCGAGGACACTGCTTCTGCACAGAAGAAAGGGTGATTTCATGTTCCCACAGTCCTTCGCTGACTCCACATCCCTAACTGATCTACCCAGACTGAACTCACAGTGCAGTCCAGAACCCTGTACTTCATATCAGACGGTTGTCAGTCCTGCAGCTGGATTTAAACCAGGCAACAACGCACAAACTCTGGCATAAAAGATACTGTTGCATGCTTGGGCTAATTGAGAATATCCCATGTATATTTTTGTACACTGCCCATGCTCCAGGGTTTTAACAAGCTAGCTGTTTCTGGGTCTGCTATCTGTCACACAAAGCACGCAATTACTGAGTGTGACTGGCTGTCACAGGCTATCTCTGCTTGTAGCTAAGCTGGCTTGTAGCTATCTTCCCATGACCCAAGTGTGACACTTATTTCACCTCTTATACAGGGCCCTGAGCCATATCTGTAGCGGCTATGAACAAACTCTTTTCCTCCCCATCTGAGTCAGAACTCCTCAGGGAGCATTGTCTCTTCTCACATTTGTCTTGATGTGCTTTATCTCACCCAAGGGCACCTGGGGATGCTCACCCAGAGTTTCTGGGATCTGTCTTCAGGAGAGAGACAACCTGCTTATGCCACATTTGTGCCCTGGAATAAGAAAAGTTGCTTTGCCAACATGATTGTGGCTGTGGCTGTGCAGGCATTTACAGGCAGTGCTTGTGCAGGGATCTCGCAGGCCTTCCCCACAAGGCAGATGAGCACTTATCATATGCTTTTCCTCCTGCTCTTGGGCTCCTGTCACTGCATTGTCCTTACAAGAGCTGCATGATCAAACACATAATTATTGGAAATAAAACCTGTTTTCAGATTTTATTTTGTTTTGTCCAGCTCTGTTGTGTCCGCACTGTGGTGAAAGCAGAAAGGCAGTGAGTATGGAGGTAGTCATGTTGTTCTTTCAGAGCCCTTCAGCTTACATAAACAGGGTTCAAGTTCAGTCTGCACGCCTGCCAGGCTTGTGAGCAGATCAGTGGGGATCACTTTTCAAGAACTTGGGCCTTGTTTTGGCATGACCCTGAACATAGTCTTGATGTGCCATATAATGAGTCAGAAATGCCATGACGATGTGATGCAAATCACTGAACCTTTATGAACTTATTCTGTCAATTCAAATGTGTTCAAAAATTCTGAGGGAGTCATTTTGTCACAGAACATCTAACGGAGAAGATACTGAAGTCAGCTTAAACTTGGTAAAAAAGGCATAAAGCTAGCACAGAAATATTTCTCTATACTTGGGCCAACTGAATGGAAAGATGATGTTGTGTGTCTGCATCTGATGCAGAGCAAGCTGATCCAAAAAAGTTTACAGATCTGGTAACAACCGGCCTTTAATATGGCCTGAGCTGGTACAGAAGTCATCCTGTCTTCAGAATGAAGCTAATGCACTTCTACATGGGCATTTCTAGTGGGCTTCTGCAAGTAATCTGTGAGAGCATAAATTCCTGCAGTGGCCCTGGCCTGAGTACAGCCATCTTTAATTCTGCAAATTTATCCCCATGTTGAACTTTATGTATTGTGCAAACTCCCTGTGAATTCATAAATCTTTGAGAATTGTGACTTAGTGAGGTAAATTAAAGGAGTTGAACTTAAAGTGTAGAGCATGTGTTTTAAACAAACATTAAAGCTACTGAAGTCTGCCCTTGGAAAGCTTTCTTCTTCCGTTTCCAAGTCACTTTTATTTGAATGTTGAAGGGATTTTCATTTTGTGTTATATTTTACAATGAGTAGAGCTGTGTTTGAAAAGTAACTTTAAAATGACGAGTGAATTAGCACAAAAATGCAAAAGAAAGGGAAAAAAAGCTTAGGTGAGAATTAACTATCCTTTCAAATGAAAAATTAAAACCCCAGTGCTGTTGAAGGAAATTTAAAACCACGTAAGAATTTCCACAATTAATACACAAGCTAAATTGGTTTAAGTTTCCCTTTCATTTTATACAGCATGAGGTCCACAAAGGCCATAATTTCAGGAAACTCTGGCTTTGTCAGTGAAATTAACTTAAAATGTTCCCTCCACTTCTTTCCCTGGTGCCTTGTACCTGGCTTCACAGCTCTCCATGGGCAACTGCTATTGCCAGAACAAGCATTTGCAGGGCTAAGCCTACATCAGCTGGAAAATAACACTCCCCAGAAAGAGTGAACCAGTTCTGATGCCTGGCAGTGGCATCACCAAGAAGGCCATGCCAACAAAGAGGCACAAGTGAAATGGTGAAATGGCACTGGCAACTTCCTAAGTTACCTCCAACAAAGCAAAGCCAAGATCCCACGGGGCTGCTGCTGACATGTCAATAAAATAACAAAGAAAGGTCCAAGGGAAGGGACAAAGCTTCTAAGCTTAATGGGTATAATTTGAAAAAAAAAAAAGACACCCACTAGTCATAATTGATGGCTGAAATGGAAAGGGCTGCTGATTGACACAAGATAATCCTCCAGGTGTTGTTTCTTAAACAAAATGTTGTCATCAAAATACAGCAAAATGTTGAATGTTATGGGGCATTGCTGGGTTTTGATAGAAGGCAAAGTATTTTGGCTGCAGTTTGGCTTTCAGAGGCATTTTCTGTCTATTTCTAGATCTTGCTAATTTGACAGGGGGCTCTTCTGCATGATACATTTACCCTCTGTGATCTGGTTTTAAGTAAGCCAAGTATCAGGGCTGCTGTTACGCAGCAGTTTGGTAAAGTCCCTTGGTGTAACTGTTATTGAAGAACTTCTTATCAATGCAATTAATTTTTTTCTCAAATGTGGACATTTTAGGGATCTTCTGGTCATAATAGAAATATTGAATATAGAGGATCTACAGAGAACTGTTATATCCAGATAAAACATGTGAGGCTTCACTTGTCCTTTTGAAGAAGTGAGCACCTCCAGGGTGAACCTTCAGGTTCCTCTCATCACGAAACAAACAATGAAGTGGCACAGATGAATGGTATCTTAGCAGTGACCATGAAGTCATGGTTAGTTTGGAGGCTGAAGCCTGTGGTGAAGACAACTCAGGCTGGTGTGGTGAATCCCTTGCAGTCAAGCAATGCTTTCTCACACAATGCCAGTTTTTAAGATTTTTCGATGCAGCCATGCATGCTTTGGAAACTATTTACCCATTTGACTAGCAAAGTGAAGTCAAGGGGGCAGATACTTAACTGCTATGAATTAGGGTAGCTCTGCTTCTGAAACTGCGTGGAAGCTCTGATGACCAACTTCTCCCATTTAAGACTGCTGTTTTTACTATACCCAGTCATCATCAGAAGCAAGGATGTTGTTAGGCAGTGGTGAACAGGCAATTTGGCCTTGTCTCAATTAGCCACAAAATGGAAAAAGCAGGAGAATTTATACAAAGCAAAGAAAAACAATACATTATTGCCTAACAGCACTTTGAAAACTTTTTCTGCTGCTTTGATCATTGTTGTTCCCTCCTCTCACAAGCCCAGCCTGGAGCCGTTATTTGAACTAGGTGTAAATACATAGGGAAAAATGATGAGATGAAGGCATACACCACAGGAGGAAGTCCCAGTTCAGAAGACAGCTCAAGTACTAAAGGTGGTAGGATGGCATGCAATTGTGCACTTCTGAGTAAGGGCGTTCCCCCAGATCAGATCCCACGTACTTGGCAAGAGGCTTTGCAGTGTTCCCCAGGACCACTGCCAGATGCACTCAAACCCTGCCTGCAACTCCCTGCCTGATCAAGTCCTTGATTTCCTCCAGGAAAGAAAGGCTGTCTTTACATTGATGTTGGGATCTGAAAGTCAGCTCACTGAGAATGAATGTAAGCTCACCAAAATAATTTTCCCTTGCACATGAATTTTTACAAGATTGGGGGTAAAATCCTCTGGAGTTGGACTGTTCTTGACCTATATGGAATCACACAACTGCAAGAAGAGGTGGAGATCCTGCATCTTCACCTAGATGGACACCTGTGCAGCAGAGAAAAAATGTCCCTGTCTTGCTGTTCACTGGACTCAATTGGAAGAAAAAATGTATTTTCATACTATTGAAAAGACAATACCAAATGAGGGAAGTTAGTGAGTTTTAAATAAGGGCCACTAACCATAGCACTAGGTATTTCAAGCATTTTGTTATAGTCACTTTCCTCTCACCATCAAAATAACATGGGACAGAAACACTATGATTTTTTGATGATGAAATTTTACACTGTCAAGGTGTAAAATTATACTTAAATATATATACTAAATACTTATATATAGTACTTATATAATACTTATAGTATTATATACTATATATACTCTATATATATAGTATATATACTTAAAGACTATATCATGAAATACTTAAATAACCTTTTCCTGCATCCCACAGCAGTTTCCAACATGTTTACATACTACGTTTTACAGGACAGCAGCTAATATCTACGCTTAATAATACTTAAATCCTATCTAGTTGTATGACATCTCTAACCACTTAAAAAAAAAATCACATATTAGTTTCTTTATCAAAGTTCTGAGAAATTTGAGGTCATAAGTTCTTTTATACCAGGAATTAATTTGGGATTTGAGGTACCTAATTTGAGATGAACTATTTTCATTCACACTTTGCATGTTATTTTTTCTTGGCAGTTGACTTTATTTACTCTTTCTCAATCCTTTCTTTTTCCACAATGTTAACATCCCAAAATGATACAGCTATCTAGAAATTATGGCTTCCCTTGAAAAATCCTGGGGCTAAGCATCTTGCCCAGAGATCACTTGCCTGATGAAATCTAGAGTTTTACTGCCTTTTCCCCAAGCCCTTGGTGCAACATTAGGGTCAAGCTCCTAGACTGGCTGTCCAAGGCACCCAGGACCACACTGCACCCCAGCACCTATAGCACCACACAGTGTGTTTGTGCACTCTGGCTTCCTGTAGCACATGCAGGCATCTGCTGCACAGCCAAACCACCTCTGCCAAGTCTGATCTGTCTTCTGTTCAGATGCTGTCCAGATGTTGCCAGACAGTGCAAAAAGGGAAAAGAGTTTTATGCCGTGTTGCCTCGTCATATTTCAAAAGAAAAAACAAGACAGGTTGTATCTTCCTGCCATGCCCTTTAAGCCTTTGACCCAGCCTAAGGACACACATTGCCTCCTTGTTGCTTGTCATTTCAGGCCAAGGATAGTTTATGACTAAGAAAGTTGAATCAAGGGTGTGATGAAGTGAAGATCTGCCCTGGTAAGATCCTGTTGATAGATGTATGCGAAGAAATCTGCAAAAATTGCAAAGAATTATTTAAGACATATTCTTACCAAGCCTCTTCTGTCCACCCCAGAAACAGCAGCATGGACTGATCAAGTAAGCAGTTCTCTAGACTCCCCTGGACTCTAAGGAGCCCAACCACATGAGCAATCTGTAGGGTTGGGTTTAGGTCCTTGACTTTGGTCCAGTGTAGTAGATGAAGTCCCATTACCCAAAGTGTACCCCTAAAATACTCAGTCTTGGAATAAAACAATAGGATTTCATCCAGCCCTTAGATCACTTGTATGAATGTTTAATCTGCAGTGCTCTGGGGTTTGCCTGTCCTTTTCAGTTGTCTGTTTGTTTAGTCCTCTTTGTAGGCAAAGGGACATTCATCAAATTTGACTGCATTTTATGGTATGTAAAAATATACTCTAGCCTCTAATAGACTTCTGCACAAGTATCAGAGGTGGGAATCATCCTAAGTGTTGTAAGATGTCTACAGTATAGAAGTCCAAACTTGACCTTTTCACTTCTCACTCTCCTCATAGTAGTCAGCAAAGGAAGGGCAGCTCTTGGCCATGATTCATCTCATGTGAAATAGGTCACAAGTCACTTTTCAGAAATGCCTATCTCTCTGTGTTGACTCCAAAGGGAGTCTAGATATACTACTCAGACATAAATGGTTACACTGCAAATGAATCCCCTTGTCTGTACTTAATAACTTATGGAAAGACCTTTTTTCTCATCTACTCCCCATATCAGCTGTGCATTTGACTGCTGCTCTGGTGTCTCTGAGTATCTGCTGCAGAAGAGCTAGTTTGTACCTTCACCCAGGAGTGGCAAACAGCACTTCACCAAGATGGCTAAGGATAAGGGTAGTAGGATTGACTGCAGGATGTGAGAATCAGCAAATAGGATCATAGAACAGTTAAGGTTTGGAGGCAGGTGCCTCTGAGAATTGCCTAGTCTGACACCTGGTCAGAGCAGAGTCAGCTAGTGCAGGTTAGGAATGGGTACAGTCAGATTTTGACTATTTCCAAGGATGGAGACTCCACAGGCTGTCTGGTGCTCACCCTTTTAGTAGAGAAGTATAGGAGGGGTGGGGCAATTAATGTTGAAATGGTATTTCTTGTATTTTCATTTCTGTCAATTGCCTCTTATCCTTTAACTGGACACCACTGAAAGTCTGACTTCCTCCTCTTTAGTCACCCCACTGAGTATTCATACACAAGGGTCACATCCCCCTGAGCCTTCTCTTTTCCAAGCTGAACAATCCCAGCTCTCTTAACATCTCATCCTTTCATCATCTTCATGGTCCTTCACTGACTTGCTGCAGCAAGTTCCTGTCTGTGTTGTACTGGGCAGCTGAGAACTGGACCCAGAACCCCTGATGTGTCTGCCCACCAGTGCTGAACTGATGGGATTAATCATCTCCCTCAACCTGCTGGTGACTCTCCTCCTAATGGAGCCTGGGGCCTGCTGGCATCAGCTTGAGGTATTGCACTAGACAGGGGCAGAGGGCTGCTGCCAGCATGACTGTAATTCACTGCCCAGGAATGCCAGAAGCGTGTCTTCCAGTTAAAGGGCAGCAGCCTTTAGGCAAGCCAAGTACAGGATGATGCTTTACAGGGAAACTGCCTGGGAGGGTAGGTAGGAAGTCTGTGGGGAGAACCACTATTCTGGTACTAGCCTTCCATTGCTAACAAAAGAAGAGCTATATAATAGAATGGACTCACTGAGGATGGAAAAATCCATCACTGTGGGTGATTGCTTGGTGGTAAGGAGCTGCTCTCCATACAGAAGGAGATTTGCCCCATTGCTGGCAGGTGGGGTAAAAAGAAAAAAAAAGTAGAAGTATGAAGTGAGGAGAAAGGAGTGACCAGACACAAGCAGATATATTCAGGATCTCCAGGGGAGTGAAGCCTCTGACATTTATGCAGACGGAATTACATGTGGTCTTTCTTGCCCCAGAGCCAGATTTCCTGAAGTCTTTGCCATGACTGAAGGTGGGTGGAGTGTCCTTTTAGACATTCTTTTAAGGATCCTGTTGGAGCTACTGGTATTGAAAAGAGCCACCACTAACCATTGCCTGGATGTGAAGAAGACAGATTTACTGCGCTGATCTGAAGGACGTTCTCCACTCTGGCTCTGGAGTTATACTGTCTTGTGCACAGTACTAGCAAACCTGCAGCCTCTCTAAAGATCTGCAAGACAGATAAAAATGGAACTCTTATTCTTGTGAAGATCCTCAGGGAACAACTGCAGAATGTAAAGGATCAACAGCCATGACAGAACATTGTTTCTCTGAAACACACTCCTTTGCCCTATGAGTGGGTCACAGTGCATATGGGGCCAAGCTTCCATTATCTAAAGCACAGGATTATCCAAACAAATATAGTATACAAGTAATTTTTTTGATATTTTGGTACAACACTCTAGCAAAACTTGTGAGAAAAGCTGGGTTTGTTATGTTATGACCTCCAGCAGGTCATTTAAGCCCTCCTTGGGCTTTTATTTCTCATCTCTTCCAGAAAAGCACTGTGATAAAGAACACATGGCTGGTGAGAGGCACTGGCAGACAAACTGTGGCTGCTGTTCTATGGTGATCAAACATCTTCCCAACCAAGTGGGCCCATTTCTCTTCCCTCACGGCCCAGCTGGTCTTGGGCCAAAGCACTAACAGGAACCAGCTCTGTGTTTCCATCCAGTTGGAATGGTGAAATGGCTGTGGGGAGGATCCAGAGAGCTCCAAAGCTGGCACCAAAATGGAACCTGGGCAGGGAAGAGCTGGGTGGTGGCAATTCTCCCGCAGCAACCCGCACACTCTTCCAGGAGTGACCCAGCAAAACACCTTCTTCATTCTTCTGCACACAGGCTATTTACCAGTGTGTCCTGTTAGCTGTGAGGAGGTGTTTGTAAAAGCTTTAGCCACCTGAATGGGTCACTGAAGAATGTTGCCTGGGATTTTTTTTTTCTGGTTTTCCTAGTCCACTGCAAAATGACTCATGTATTAGTGGAGATAACAAGAAGTGCTCACTGAAATAAAAATTGCCAGCATTCAGCAGGGTGGCACCCCTGCTCAGTGCATGCTGTAAAATTCCAGCAGGCAAGGAAGGCCACTTGGCTCCTCTTCAGGAACTGGCAGAAAACAACCCCCACTAAGCTGTGATTCAACACCAAGGAGAAAAATAAAGAAATATCTTCCTCTGTAACAGGGAGCATGGATGAACACAGTTAGGTTAATAGAGTTATGCTGCCCTGTCACATCTGGAAACCCAGGTTGGGGGAAAAAAATCTAATTAGCTCCAACTCGCCTTACTGTAGTGGCCCTAAATCAGTCCCTAGATAGCTGTTGTACCACATAACTGCATCCCGCAGTGATTGACTACATGCTCTATAACATTTGCCACAGATGGCAGCCACCAGCCAGCAGAGAGAGGTGCCCATTAACAGAGAGGCAGAACTCAGCTAAAAGTGCCTCCCCCAGCCTCAGAAAGATGGTAATGGTTTGCAGCAGAGTTGCTTCTTAGCAGATGCCCCTCCCATGCAAAAGAGGTTGCTGGTCTGAATTAAAAGGAACACAAAAAAAATCACAAAAAAACCCAAAAACCACAAAAAAACCAAACCACCAAACAAAAAAAAGGGAAGAAAACAGACCCTACAAAATATTATTTCCCTCTTCCCCCCCATTTTTCTACCTCACTGTAAATCACCCAGGCAAAGTGAGAGCTTATAACCTTCCCTTATTTCAGGTGCTAAAGTTTGCTGTGTGCAAAAAAAAACCAAAAAAAAAAAACCCAAACCAAAAAAAACACCGTGAGAGCCTGGCTGGATTCTCTCAGTTAGCAGGTGTTAGAAGCCTGCAGGGATCTGCAGGTTAATTAATACTGACTTACCAGGGTTGGGGAGCTTATTAGCCTCCACCCTAAAAACGAGGAAGACAGGAGGAGCCCTCTGGGGGGAAGGCAGGTGATGTTTGTGGGCAAGGAGGCTGAGCCAACACTGGGGAAAAGGCTTTAGGTGGGGCTTATGAATTAGGTTTTTATCCCTTTTCTCTCGATACAGCCAAAGTTGAGACTAAGTGTATTTTTACATTTTAAAGCAAGTCTCTAATTTGTTGATGGTTAGCAGGAGTTCTGGTAGCTGCTGTGCAGAGGTCAAATGAAAATTCCCCACTCCATAACCCAGAAAAGCCAGGTGAGTGCTTTGGTGTTGCTCACCTTTGCCGTCTCTGGCCCTAAATGAGGAATTTTTAAGGCCTGTAAGGGAGTAGGGGGATATATTTCGCTTCCAAGTCCCATGCTTGACTTGCCGGTGTTGCTGTGCTCGCCTGCCTGCGTGTCATAGGACGTAGGTTGCTTTCCAATCAAATCCAAAATGTCAGGGAAGGTATCGCTGGCCAAAGCCCTGTTGACTGTAGAGGAGAGAATGAGGAATGGGAACAACACAGGAGGGGGATGGGCCAACTGTTTAGCATAGCTACAGCATCTCTGCAGTTGTTTATAGCTCAAACAGCCGGCTGATGGCACCTATTTGCACCTTCTTGCTCAACGATGTCTCTATCTCCTCCTTCCCCCTCCTCCTCCTTGCCTTTGAGGTGTTGACAAACTCAGCGCTGGCCTCCCGAGGGAGCAGGGCGAGGTTTTCCAGGCAGCGCCTGGCCCAGCATCCCGCCTTCCGTGCTGCTCCCGACCCTTGCCCACAGCATCCTCCGGCATCTCCGCAGGGATGCGGGGAGCTCCGGCTGGGGCAGTGCCGCCCGTCCCAGCACCGGCACAGCGGGCTGTGCCAAGGCGCAGCTCTGCTGCCCGGACAGCTATCGGGGAGGAACACGGAGCACCTGGAGTGAGAGGAAACGAGAGCAGGCAGAAAACACAGAGGCTTGGTCTGGGGGGAAGTGAGACATGGGGAGTGATCAATTACTTCAGGGCACCTCTGAGAAAGAGCTTAGAAGGGCGACAGGCATAAAACTGATGCCTGGGGATCACCCTTGTCATCATGCTGGGCCTGTGAAAGCCCTTCTCTCCTCCAGTATGTTGGATTCAGACCTCTCATCGATGGTGAGTTCTCAAAGCTTACCTGCGTCAAAAAAAGTTCCTGATGATGGTAGCAGTTGTCTTTGAAAGCGTTTAAAAGAGAAGAACAATACACATTTTTATTCGGGGCGGTGGCGTGGCTGGTATTCCGGGGAGTTCTACTAGGCTCCAGGCTACCACTAGTCCCAATTCTCAGGAGAAATTTCTGTGTTTCATTTCACGTGAGAAATAAGAATAAGCTCGTTCCCATTTCAGAGGGTTTGCTGGGATGCCCCTTTCCCTCCTCCAGCATCTGCAACCAAGATCTAAAAATCACAGAAGCGATGAGGGTGGTGCTCACCGCCCAAGGATAATTCCCAAATTCCTGCCCCCACACACGCACATCCCACTGAAAGCTGTTGCCTGCAGAGGTTCAATCTCGGGCCACCTAGTGGCACTTCACAGCAATCGGTATTACAGGCAGCTTCAGGATGCGAAGTCCCCAAAAGAAGCAGGAGATTGAGGAGATTCAGAGGTAGCTTTCAGAGCAGGCTTTGCGGGAATTGCACCTTTTAGCTGCTGGCCGTGCCATCCTTTGGGGCGTGCAGCGAGTGCTGAGCACCTCGGCAGGAGGTAGCAGGGGCTGCAAAGCCATGCAGCCCCCTCGCCTAAAACCTGGCTTGCCTTGGTTTCCTTTGCTCCGGGCTGAAAGCACTCGTGTTCAAAAGCCTTGTGTGGACAGACACCCTCTCTCCTGCGCAGAGGATGTGCGGGGGGTGTGGGGATCACCACGGGGCTCTGAGAATAGGACCGGGGCAGGGGGAAAGGTTTATTGTCCAGAGATAGGGAAGGGGGAGTTTGTCTGGTGCCATATCCCTACAGGAACTGCTGGGGGGGGACCTGGAAGTCAGTGAAAAGGAAGTCCAAGCAGCTCTTTATATTTTTAGTTATTTCCTAAAGTGCTGTGGAATGGACATCTGAGTCGGGAAGTAGCCAGGTTGCATTATTAAGTCCTGGAACATGTGAAGCAAAATTAAATTCATCATTCTGACTTCTAGTCTTTGCATCGAAGAAGAGCTTGACTAGTTCTTTTTTTTTCTTCTGGTTTCTTGAGAAGGAAACACGAATCTGCAGAAATAATAATTCATTCCCCCTAGAATTAGCAGACCCCCCCAAAAGGCAGGTCTTTTAATTTCTTTTGTGTTTAATGTTCCATAGTTAGGAAGCTTTAGACACAGCAAACATTTGTTTTGCATGAGAAGGTGCTAAGAATCTCACAAAGTCATTGCTTGCCAGAGCTAGGAGTTAATAAGAGCAACAAATGTCAAAGGTTTACAGTAAAATCATGGATATTCACGGTACTGTAATACAGGTAACTGTCTCTAGAACTCATTTCAGTCTTCTCAAAGCCAAAGTTTTCTTTTTTATTTTCTTTCTTTTGTTTGTGTGTTTCATTCTTGTTGTCTCTGCAGAACATAATCCAAAATATCAAAAAGCCAAGTGAGAGTCTGCTTTAAAGGGCAAAATACATAATATGTAGAGGCAAGGGTATTGCAAGAATGTGATGATTGGACATATCAATCATTTCTATGGCAACAGAGGAGTGTACAACAATACTGTAGAACTGAGCAGAGGAGACTGGGCAAAAAGAGATCATTATTTTACACTACCAGTATTTTCATTTACTTGGAGAGATAGAATCACAGAATGCGGAAAACCATATGTGAAATATCCCAAATTATTATTTATAACTCCACATTAACAGTTTACAGAAACAAAAAATATATTGTATATAATGACCATGTCCCTGTTCTTCCAGGGAGTGTTTGTAAATCCATATGACTGTAAACAAAGGATGTGTTTTGTGAGAGTGTATATAATACTCTTGGAGAGTGTGATTGCATGTACAGAAACAGTGACTGAACTTTAAATATCCACAAAACTTTCCATACGTTTCAGATGAAAATCATAATTTTTAACACAAAGAGTGATCATTTTAATATTTTTCTCATAAATGTATTAGAAAAACATACATTTTTTCTGTGGTGGGATTTAGCTTAGTTATAGCACCTGAATGTGAGATACAGCTTGAACTCCAGTGGTAGGCAAGGAAGACCAAGCCCATAGAGTTGGTAGAGCCTTGCAAGCTACTTTGTTCCTAAGGTTGATCCCAACATTTGGTCAGCCAAATTGCTCTCCAGACTCCACTCTCTATAGGGTCTAGATCCCTACTGCCTGTACCAAGAGCTTAGACCCCTTGCTCTCACACAGACACTTGGGCTTTAGATGCCTGAGGTGCAGTCCAGCTGCCTGCCCATTGATGTCTGACACCTTTTCAGACCCCCTGGGCTGTTGTGAAATCCCTGTGGGGCTGGTGCCAGACCTGTGGGAGACTCCTGGAGCATCAGCTCACAACAAAACAAGATAACCAACACCAAATGGCATTAGAGCTGAGGTGATTGGATCAAGCCCTTCAGAGGGTAGCAGCAGGCAAGGAGTCAGGTATGGAATCAATGTGGGGAGTCCAGGGAGCAAGTCTGGATCAGCAGGGGATGGGGCAGAGGGCACAGGTACAACTACAACATAGCTGGGGCCAGGGCTGGGCACTGAGCTGTGGGGTCCTGTGGGAGGCGAGTCAGAGCAATTTTCTAACACCCTAAAATCAGGGTGAGATGAATCTGCACTCTTGATGTTCATGTTGAAGATTCCTGCATTTGAGCATGGCACCCACACTTCCTTTTCAGTAGCTGGGAAGAAACAGGAAGTTGTATAATCTACTCTGAAGATCTGCAATTGAAAGAGAGAAATTACTCCCTGAAAATACCTATAGCTCTCCTCTGACCACAGGGGGAATCTCAGTGTAGATGGGTTTGCTGTAAAATAGGTCAGAAGTGCCCTACTAGATGTACCTCTAAGAACCAAAATGAGCACAGATACGAGTGCTTGTGTCATCAGATATGAGATAAAATGGACATGAATGTAGCCCCACAATGTGGAGCCTTCCTACCCAGTCACGGGCATTATCTCTATCGTGATACTGGGGGTAATATCAGCATGAGTTGTTTAGATTAAACACTGATGATGTCACAGAAATGTTTGATGCCTGAGCCCTTAAAGGTTATTCTGTTTCCTGTCTGGAGGACAGAGAAAAGTACATACTGCCCCTCACTGCTGTTCCCCATGGGTCTATCATTGCTGTTAATTCTCTTTAGCTGCCTCTGCATGGCAAGAATATGTTGAAATAGAATTATCTTTCATTTTAGAGCAGGGTCAGGCAGGGAGCAAATACCAATTCACACACAAAAGAGATGTGTATTGGGGGTGATAAGCAGTAGACTGACAGCTTTGTTCTTCAGCTCTTCCTCTGCAGGAGAGCACAGACCTCCTCCAATTTCCCAGACAGCTTCCACACCTGACCTTGTAAGAAGGCAATACAGCCCCATATTTCTTTTCTCAAATAGGCAGTAATTAGTCTTGCACACAGTGCTGACTTTGACGATTCTGACATCTCCCTAACAGAAGTGGAAACAAAACCATGAGCTCACAGAAGGTTGTCTCTTCACTTGGAGAAAGCCAGACACAACTGTTTTGAATTAAGGTACAAAACAACCTCCCACAGAAGGCCAGAGATGGTGCTGGAAGTCTCCTGCACACCTACGTACAAACACATACTATAATACAGTGTAGATCATAGAATAATTCTGTTTGGAAAGGACCTGTCTGGGTGCCTTCAATCTATTGGGGCCCTTTGCTGGAATGTGGTTCTCTCAGAACATGTTGCTTAGGGCCTTGGATAGCTGTCTTATCAGGATCTACAAGGACAGGGGTTCCTGAATAAGAATCAAACACTCCCCCCCAGCCCCATGAGGTTTGGTTTCCCTTTTATCTGATTGGGATTGCCTTTGTTGCAACCTCTGCCAGCTGCCTCTTGATTTGATCTTGACCTTCACTGCAGCTTCTCATAATATCCTTAGAGCCCAGCTGCTGAAACAAATGAGCAGAGTTCACGGTGAGTGGAAAACTGGCTGCATTGCCCAGCTTAAAGACTTGTGGTCAGAGGTACAGAGTTCCAGCTGGTTGCTAGTGGCCTCCCTCAGAGGTCATTGCTGGGGCCAGTACTGTTTAATATCTTTGTAATGAGCATTGCTTTCCCCTTGTTCACAGAGTCTGCCATTGCAGCACAGGGTGGGCAGGCATGATTTGTCCTTGCTAAGCCCATGCTGGCTGTTCCCAGTTATCTGTCCTTCAGCTTCCAGAAGATATGCTTGTAATCTTTCCAGGTTGGGCCAACCAGCCTGCAGTTCCTTGGATCCTTTCTCACACTTCAGGTGTGACATTTGCATGTTGCCATTCTTTGGAGGCCTTCCCTGATGCCCACAGCCTTCCAAAGATGGTGAAAAGCCATGGCTGTCTCTCTTAGCACCCTCGAATGCATCCCGAGTCCCATGGACTTCTGTCCTGCTGTCTGCAGGCCATGTGCATTTTACAAAATCAAAGCATGGCCACATACAATTTGATATTCCATAGCCAGCATCAGGAAGTGCAATCTTTCAGCTGTGTTTTCCTAGAGAACTACTCATGTGTTTGTAGTTTTTGGCTGGGAGATTAAATAGGAAACCTTTCTGGTCTCCATGCCACTGCTTTGCAACTGAAAGTGGCACTGTCTGCAGAGAGATACAAGTCACGCTTTTCTTTCCTAAAAAGACTTGCAAACACCATCCACCCCACCCTTAGAAACTCTGCAGTCCTTAAAGGAAACTTTAAATCCTCCCTCATAAATGTCTCCAAAATCAACACAACACTCCCTGGAGAATCAGGAACTGGAAAGCAGGTCTGAAAGGTTTGTTGTTTTTTATTTCCTTCACACTTTCTGCTACTGTAAATAATGTACTTGTTGTATCGAATCCTGCTTCTTTCTCAACAGAAAAGGGTAAGGGATGTCTGGTGGCCAAACTGGCTGCAGGCTTCCATATCTGAGGGTGCTGAATGGATCCCTTCATAGCTGACCTATGGAAGATGTTGCTCACAGGTAATTAATTGAGATGGATGCTGCATGTTAAAAAGTTGCACAGGTCTCTAAAAGTGTGTTTCTGGCCCCTATACTGGCCCACCAACAAAACTGAGTCACCAGATGAGGCCTGGTAGAACTACTAGATCTTTGGACATATTTAAACAAATCTGGAGGGAAGGAAATTCTAATTCTTCCCTGAAAGCACCAAGCCATCAGTACCAAAACCAAGATGTTAGCCTGACTACCTCAGAGTCTTTTGAAGACAACAACGAATTCTTAGAAGCTGCAAATTGGCAAAAAGGTTTTGTGTGAAAATAGATTTTTTCTGCTAGTTGTGTCCTTATGCCAATTGTCAAAACATTTCACTGTACACTAGAAGTTCTCTCTTTCATTGGCTTGCATGTGGTGATTTAGTTAGAAAACAAGTGTAAAAACTGTGGGTGCCTGTATCTCCATAGCCTTAGCACAGGAGAGATGACAGTAAGGAATCCAACCCCTTGCTCTCCACAAACATGTTCAGAAGTTGAATGCAGGGATTAGCCTCGATACTCCCTACAACATTGCATCAACATCATGTTTGCATAGTTACTCCCAGTCCCAAAACAAACAGTAAGGAAATAGTGAATCAGACCACAGAAGTTTCCAGAAACCTGAGCAGACAGACTGACTGAGGTGCTTGTGCAATGAATAAAAGACTGTCACTTCTCCCCAGCCAAACTCACTCTGGAGTAATTTACTCAGTGTTGCATGAAGCACCTGTAGTTTCATCATGAGGACTTTTATTATTCTGCTGTAGGCTTGAAGTTGAAAAAATATTCTCTCATCTGAACACCCAGTACATTCAAGGAGGCCTTTTTGCTTCAGAACAGGTAATTCCACGATTAAATGAAACCTGTGCTTCCTCAGCTGAGCCATGCCTGCATTCCTAATTCATTGTAGGTTAAACTCTGTTATCCTGATTTGGGTTGTCTGTTAGAAATAAATAGGACTTCCTCAGAAAAGGTATTGATAAAAGACGCAGGTCTAGAACCAGGTGTACTAGACAATGAAGTAGTTCTATTGAATTAACAAGTATTTTGAGGTGAATTAAAATTCCTTTAAATCATAATATACAAAAGATAAAAAGATCTGTGAAAATATTAAAGCCAGAAACATAAATATTTTTTCATTTAATGAAATTGCTTAAGATAGCCTTGGTTTTACTTCATGGCTTTTAATCAGCTGTTGTCAGAGGGCCATAATCTGTGCAGCCACAACTTTTTATTTACATATTTATTCTCTAGAGGATCAAACACAACAGATTCAGCAGCTTCCATTTTTCCACTGAAGTTTAGAGAAAGTAAAAGCAACTGTAATCTGTACCTTTCAGGTATGAAACACTTCCTCTAAAATTAAAGAGAAAACAGAAAACAAACAAAAAGAACCCCCTTTATCTCTATGCCGAGATAAATCAATCTGTGAAGGTAACAAGAGTAATGAGGGAGGAAAAGGTGCCAGTAGACAGGTGTGACCTGGCTTTCATTAGCCATATCTTTATCTAACTGGGTGGAGACACAAAAGAAACAAAATCTTTCCATTTAGCTGTGTCATTATGGGGTGAGGCACCCTGGCTTTGGTGCACTGAAACTCTGACAGTGGATACAGTCATGCTCTCCCACTCCAGTTGCTACATCTCTTTCCCAGCCTCTCAAATGTCACCACTTTCCCCAGCTAGTCTCATCACTGGAAAGTGGTTATGTATCCAAAAAGCACATGTGTCTATATCCTTCCAACACACCAGCCCATTACTGGTACTGCAATTCGTTGCTCCCATTTTCCCCTTGTTCCATTTGGTCCTCCAAGGATCTGGACAGTTTGATTCAACAGGGACAATGCAGGTCTCGGGTATGTACTTGCTACACCCACTTGCTGCAGAAGAATTTCACCTCCAGTTCTAAATGATGATTTGCTCAGAGGAATTTAACAAGACAGCTGGTCACGTAATATACACAACCCTGGCTGTGACTGAAAGTATGCCCATTAATAGTTTCAGAAAGAGAAAATAAGCTTATACCTCTTTTCAATGAGCAAATAAGGCAGTTAGGTGCACTGCAAGTAAAACCACATAATTTCATTAACTGCAACTTCTGAGATAGCATAATGGTTTTTCTATTGGTGATTAGAAGCTATTCTGCAAATGCTTCATTAATTTAGCATAAATTACCTGCAGAAATGCAAAGAAAGAAAGAAAATGGTGTGCAAATCAGTTGTCAGGAGGAAAGCTTTAGTCCTGCAGCCAAAAAGCATGTTGCTTACTGCTCAGCATGAGCTGAGAGTCAAATCCAATAGCTTGCAGACATCAAATATTTTGCAAACATCAAATAAAATATCTCACAAAACATAGTTTGAATATTGTTCCAAAATATTTAGGCAATACTTTGAAATGTTTCTATTCAAAGACAACTGGGAGTTTTCAGTGTTTCACTGGTTCAAATGGGTCAGCTCCAGCATAAGTATTATTTTTCTCTGTTTCTACCAAGAGAGTAGAAAAATTCTAACACTTAATATGTTTAGCAAAGCTAATGCTGTAGCTGGAAGCAGCACAAAGAACATAAGGCTTCACTGTGCTATCCAGGGATTAAAACTGGCAAGTGTATTTCACTAGCCTGTTTTTTTTAACAGAGTCACAGAGCAGAAACAAGAGAGGCACTTATTGCACGGAGGTTCTCCCTCGGAATGAAGACTTGCTCCTGTGGAGTACTTTGTGGTGTCAGGGTGAGACCTCACACAGAGGGATGTCCATCCCCTACCTGGGTGACTGCTGGAGTGCTGGGGAGGATCTGCAGCCTGGTGTGCAGACACACCTCCTAAAATACAGCCCGGCTTGTTGGGTTAGTGCCAACAGCTCAGGACAGCTTTCTGTGCTGCTGGTGGAACATAGCTGGGTTTGTACCAGTCACGATTTCTTGACACCTCTTCCTACAGCTCCCTTAATGCACCTTAACCTGCTGCAAATGCGTTTTTATGAATCACTTCCTGGAGCTTTCAGGTGTCACTGAACTGTCACAGTAACAGAAAACAGGAACCATATAACTCACATCAGTTTACCTTCATCAGCCCAACAGACACATCCCAAATCCTCCTGCGTTTCACAGTCCTCACTGAGCATGGGGGAAGATGGGCAAAGTGGGGGGAAGCACTGAGGACACTGACTTTAATGGCATTGATATGACTCTGTATGAGATGTGGGCTAACTCTAAACCCCAGATTACAGGACTGCAAGGCAATCTCTTGTATCCCCTCCTCTCCAGCCCAAGAATCTCCCCCTACAGCTGATAGTAAGGATCCCTACCAGTAATGGTATCTGGGCAGCTGCAGCCTAAAACTAACCCTCTGCTGGCACTCATGATGGATTTTCAATAACTTGGAACACAGCTTGATTTTTTCTATGTATAAATACTGGAAGCAGCAATGTGATTAATGGCATTGTCTCCTGTCATGAAACAGGGAAGTTTGATCCAGAGCCAGTGCTGGGAGGCAAGGGGAGATGAAGTTTAGGCAAGGATTAGGGTGATTATGGCTCCTTCTCCCCTGAGCTTGCAGGTCTGACCACGCACCACCCAGGTCTCAGGTCTTCCTTTAGGCTTTACAAGTCACGTTAGTCCAGACCAGTGTTAGTGGTCAGAGGTGGTGGTACAAGAGATATTACAGAGAGGCACTACAGAGAAAAACCCTCAGGAAAACTCAGTCCCAAGTGAATTATTTCAGAAACTTTTGATGATGTTTTTCTAACATAGATCAGGCTGCCCACATCTGATCCCATAGAAGAGAAAGAGCATGACACAGCAATTGCCTTGAGATAGATTGTCACACCAAGGACTGCCCTTCCCAGACTAGCAATGTGGTGTGCCCTCCAGCGAGAAAACTGGTGGAATAAAACAGAAAAAATCCCCAGATTTTGTAGCCCTCTTGGATTCGCTAGCCCACTGTTAGAAGCAGTGATATTTTCCCCATTTGGTGGAAGATTTAAGACCAGCCTCTAAGTCCTTCAGTTGAGCTTGTGTGCTAGGAGGTTATTGCATATGTTTATGTGGCTACCTCCATGGGACTCTGCATTCCTTCTTGTTCACTGATCTTTCCCACTGTGTACAAAGGGCTTTCCACCATCCAGGTTCTCCACTTTCTGCATAGAAAGAACTTTCTACCAGTTATCATATTTCCTTTGCAACAGTCAAGTCCTCCTCTGTTACAAACAACTCCTTTATGTGTCTGCCACACCAGGGCAATGGCTCCCAGCCCCAAAAATGGCTTGGTCTGGCCTAAAGCTTCTTCTTTGGGCACACTGCTTACTGGTGGTGTGGGGGAAGCTGGAATACAACATGATAAAACTTGTTTTCCAGAGTTGCCAAAGGTGAGTCTGTTTTGCTTCCTTGTTTGCAGCACCTTGACAAGGTCAGGTGGAAGCATCTGGCAATGAGTGACTCACTCAAGGCTGCCTTGTGAGTCAGCAGTGCAGGCTGGCAGGGCTCAGGAATGCTGATGGTTGGGTCTCCTGCTTTCCCTGTGGTTGCCCTAGCAAAGCTCTCATGGGTGAGTAGAGTGGAAATATCTCCCATAATGAGGATTTCCCACTGCAATTCTTGGCAAAGCTGAATTGCTGCAGATTTACGAGCTTCCATTCAGATCTTCTCTAATTTCTCTTTTGAAACCCCATTACCTCCATCTGTGTTGCCTTTTGCATCAATCAGCCATTTTTACTTGATGGGCTGTTTTTGTGTTTGTTTTGTTTCTTGCAAACTCTGATAAAATTTCACCAGCTGAATTTTGTAGACTCCTTCATTATTCACATCTTGTGTGCAAACAAATGGCAGCCTGCACAAGGAAAAAATACATATCAGCATAATTTTGTTTTTCTAAGAAAGCAGAGAAGTTCTGAGTTCTACCCAAATCAAAGCAGTTTCATTGCTAAAAGAAGTATTAACAAAGATGACAGTACTACAGCAAAAGAATTCAGAAACGTTGCCCAGAAATTTTCTTCCAGCCCCATAGCTTATTATTTTGCAGCTTTCCTTTCAATGGTGTTCAGTGGCTGTGGGTCAAATTCAGTCTGATGCTGAAGACTGGCCAAATTTAAACCTTAAATTATTTCCTTCATAATTAAGGAATAGGGTCTTCGCTCACAGGTTGGTGGGGCTTGTCAACAGAGCTTTAAACTAGACTTGAAGGGGGAGCGGGATAATGCCAGGCTTGCCTGGGACAAGCTGAGGGATGACACACCAAGGTTAGAGGGACAGGGTGCTAGCAAGGGCCCTCAGCCTGTTGAGTCCTACACTGGGCTCATGGCAATCCCTGGGATCAATACAGCCTGGGGGGAGAAGGGCTTGAGAGCAACCCTGCAGAGCAGGACTGTGGGTGCTGCTGGATGAAAAGCTGGACGTGACTCTCTTGCACTCACAGTCCAGAAAGCCAACTGTGTCCTGGGCTGCATCCAAAGCAGCAGGTGAGGGAGGGGATTGTGCCCCTCTGCTCCACTCTGGTGAGAGCCCACCTGCAGTGCCGCATCCAGCTCTGGGGTCTTCAGCACAGGGAGGACATGGGCCTGTTGCAATAGGTCCAAAGGAGGGCCACCAAGATGATCAGAGGACTGGAGCACCTCTCCTATGAAGAAGTTGTGTGGGGTTGTGCTGCCTGGAGAAGAGAAAGCTTCAGTGAGACCTTATTACAGCTTTTCAGTCTTTAAAGGGAGCCTATAAGAAAGATGGGGACAAAATGTTTAGGCTTTTGCATAGGACAAGAGGTCATGATCTTAAACTAAAATAGGGTATATTTTTTAACATCCTAGATTTAAGGGAGAAAATTTTTACAATTAAGGTGTTGAAACACTGGAACAGGTTGTTCAGATTCCCCCTATCATTAGAAATATTCAAGGTCAGGTTGGATGGGGCTTTGGGCAACCTGATCTAGTTGAAGATGTCCCATCTCATTGCAGGGGGTTAGACTAGAAGACCTTTGAAGGTCTCTTCCAACTTAAACTATTCTGTATATTCTACAATTCTGTTAGTACTCCTGAAAGCCTTCAAGTTCCCTCCAGAGTGATCAGTGACAGTTTGCAGAGGGACAGTGGGTAATAGTTTTGTCTTTACAGAACCTGTGGTATGGGCAAGATGGATGAATAAGTATGTAGGCAGACATCCCCACAAACGAGCACCACCCAGGACCATTCTCAGAGTGTAGAGCTAGAGGAGATGGAGTTTAGCCCATGCCTGTTGCATTCAACCATCTTAAGCACTGTATCTACTGGGAAGAGGGCTTTGATTGTGCTAGCTGCTAAATCCCTGGAAATAGCATTAGTCACCATGGGCCAAACCCTCAGGCCAGCACCTTTTAACAAATGAGGTGTGTTGATCACCAGGGGCCAGCAGCCAGGAGAGTCCCTGTCACTAATTAATTAATACAGAAACTGGGGGGAATTCCACAAAATACTAGTCTCAGCTCAATTGCTTGCACCATCGGAGGACTAAAATGGATAATTTCACTGAGCAGCACTGATCACAGTAAGCACACCCAAGAGGGCAGTGACCTGAAGTGTGATGGTGTAGATGAGGGCTGAAGCAGAGGGGTAAATTTCACAGGGTCAGTCAAATATTGTACTTTTCTTAAAAAAAAAAATAAATCTTTATTGAGTTACTGGCTATTTTCAGAACATGAAGGATTTGGATCATTCATCTGGCAAGTTACATATTTATTTATTTACTAGAGATGCTGACATCTAGACTAAAAGAAAAAATGTTATGTGGTCACTTTTGAATTACTGTTGTGTGGTAATATGACTTTTCTGAAGTTTTTTTTGTCATCAAACTTTACATTGTACAAATATTCTTGGTCATTTTAGATTATGAGGAAGTTTTTACTTTGGACTGTGTCAATTTTAAAACCCCTTGACAAAGAAGATACTTCTTTCCCTTTTTCAGTTCACAGCAGAAAATTCTGATCACAGAAGTTCCCATTCCAGAATCTTTTAGCCAGATTGTAGAAGGGGATTTCTTTCAAAAAAGAGGAAAAAATTTAATAGAATTTTTGTCATGTGTTCTGACAGAAAATGCTGTTTATGATAACTGTCTGGAAAAACAATGCCATTTAATGCTCGTGGGAGTCAGCATCAGATGGTGACCTGTTCCCCATTATAGCAAGCTTTTGTCAGCTCTTGTCTAGACCAAAGCAATGTCATTCACATGAGTGATAAGTCATGAGCTCTTAGGAAATTCCAGCAAGTGCAGAAGGCTGCAATATTTCTTCTCACCCGCACAGATTAGGACTAGTACCCTCCTAGTGTTTTCCTACAGTGCTGACTCCAGCCCAAGTCTGTTGTCTCCAAAGCACTCAGTAGTCTGAGTCCCAAACTGAAATTCCTGTGTGAAAACAATGACATCTAGCTTTGCTCCTCACCAGGCAGAGAACTTCCCATAATGGCATACCCCATCTTAGGGGCAATGTGCTCCCCTATAAACTATCAACATCACAAACCTGCTTCTTTTGTGCCAAGTGCAAGACCTCTGCTTTAAGCCTCAATTTTTCTACTTTTTTTTTTTTTTTTTTCATGGCTCTCAATAAAACACAAACACACTAATGATGCTAAGGTGTGATGACAAAGCCTTTTTCACATGTGCTCCTGCATATGTCAATGCAGCTGTTACCTAAAGGCACCAGCAAAGCTAACCATTTACACACTGAAAATTGTTTAGCACAGGCAAGGGAAACCATTCAGGGATGTTAAAACAGTTACCTAAAAGGGAAGTTTTCTTTTCTCTTTTTAAAACTCTGGGTATTTGGCCCAGTTCTACGGAGACTCACAAAGTACATCCTTACATTAACCCTCCTATTAAAGGAGAATGAGCAGTTCTGATAATTGATTATTGAGTCATCAGGGCCTTGTGTTTGTTGAATTAATTTCCCCTACTCAAAGCTGTAGTATCAAGTCCTATAAATGGATGGGCTTCCAGTACTGTAGCAAAGGAACGTTGGTCAGCAACATTTTTGCTCAAAAAAAAAAAAAAAAGGGAAATACTTCCTGCTCCATGATTTTCTGTTTGTACTGTATATTTTTTCCTCCAGGTCTCAAAAGACAAGCATTGACAGAAGCCACAGATATAGCAGAAGAGACTGTTCCTAGGATGGGAGTTCCTCTGCACTAGGTACTTTAATCAGCCAGTTTGAGATATAGATATACATCTATATACACACAGGTAAGGGACAAGCAGAGCAAAAAAAAACCTAAAAACAAACATGAATCTTTACATTTCAAGAACTGCAAAGGCTTGAGCAAGTCAATGACAGTCAAAAGACATTCCCTTCAAATAATCTTTGAGGTATGACCACCATGCAGAAGGATGTATTTCGTAATAATAAACAGTGATATAAAAGGCAGATAGGAATGCACAGAGCAACAGAAATGGTTTTTCCAGAAGGCAGTTCTAGCCTCAAATTGTTATGCTCTCATCTGTACAACCTGTGTTTCACAATATATAATATTTCATGACCAAGAGGGGATAAATTTTATTCAGATCCCTTCTATACCTACATTGAAAAGGAAGTAAACATTATGTCATCATTAAGCAGCTTAGTAAAACTTAGGTTCTGTGGATGAAAAAGGATTGGCAGGAGATGTCATCACATGTCAGGCTCAAGTTTACCAGTCTTACACCATGGTAACTGTACAGGGCCCAATCTCCTCTGGCACAGCAGGGGTTACCAGGCTTCTTCACTAAGCACAGAAACAGCCTGAAACTAAAGAAACCAGCTGAGGAATAAATGCCCTGGCAAAAAGATACCGAAGGTCAAATTCTGAGCCTAGTCTATAGCTGTGTTGTATTTGGATATCTAAGCAGATAGCTAAAGTATGCACGAGTGTGCATTTGTTCACTAATAAGGGGTTACTGCAGTACGTTTTCTCCTGATCCCTTTTTTCTCCTCAGGTCAGTACTTTCACCCATGGTCAGGCCCCCAGAAAGGTTACTGCTGTAGAATGATGAGTTGCAGTTAGATAATGATGACAAGGGTTTTCAAAGAACTCTGTTTCTATATGGGCTCACACATGTAACAATCCAATTTTTCTGAGACGTCACTCGGAAACGCTGGCTAAACCCAGCCTCTAAGAGCTGCTGTATACTAAGAAAAGGAGAACTATAAGGTTCTGATTAAAAGCCTGTGGCAAGTCCCAGTTGTTTCAGAATATCAGAAGTTAGTGTAAGCACTGTGACTAAAAGCTACATTGCATTGGCTTTGCAGGGTGGCTGGCAGCACCACTGAAACTGGCCACAGCCTGGGCATTTCATCCTCACTGTTTCAGAGGTGTATCAACCATTGCTTCTGGAGAAATGCACAAGTAGGTTGTTCTTCTCCAAGCTTGTGGTTAAACCACACTAAGCTGAAAATGTAAAAACCTCACAAGGCTGCAAAATGCTTTTTACTGTCACATGTAGAATTAGCAGCAATATTTATAAGGGCTGAAACAGAAAAAATCTGATGTTGTGTGTGCTGATTATTTCTGTCCTTGAAGAGAAGTTCCCAGGTCCTTATGCTTCAGGCATTTCTGCTAGAGCTGAGAGCAAGTCTTCTATATCCGTGTCAAGCTGCAGAAGCTACTTTAAGAGCTCATGCAGACTTCTCTGGTTTTAACCAAACCTGGATATTGTGCCTAATAGACAATACCACCTCTATTTATCCAGGTATTTTTAATTTATTAGGAGCAGTTGCTACCTTATTAGGTGCATTATAATTAAAACAGGCACATGAACAGGATTAACTGGCAGAACATGAGCAGCTACCTACCCAACAAAAACAAACAGGACAAAATACCACATAAATAATGTTACTAATAATGAAAAATTACGTTTAACATGCACATCTTACTTCATAACCTCTTATCAAAGGGTTAAGGGTTTTTAGCATGCATTAATAGTTAACAAATTTGGTTTCAGGAAACTGAAAAAGCTTTGTCATACACATTCTCAAATTGTCTTAATTTATTTCAGCCTAGCAGACAGTGAATGCTAACTGCTTTGTCATTAATGTGTTCATCTGTCCCTTATTTAAGGTTCTTCCTAAATCCTTTGACACCTCCCTGAAGGTGATAATCCACTCTTTAATTTAAGAGTCATGTCTTATTGCATTCATTTTTGGAGGAGCAAGAAGAAAACTGAATCAATCAAACCTGCACAGAGCAACATTAAGCACTGTAGCCCTTGATTAAATCTCACTTTCCAAGTAGAATTTGGCCCAAAGAAAGAGCATTTCAATAATAACTAATCACAGCATTTAAAAGAAACCACTTGTTTTTTTATTTAGCTTTAAAACTATGCTAAATTGCTCACCTGAAGTAAGAACTGTAGATGCTGCTTTATGTTTTGCCTGTTAAAATATGATGTTGCTCCAACCATTGCTTGTACTCTTTCAACCCACCCAGGGAGATGTTGTACAAGGCATAACGCTATGAAACTTTGCCAGTGGCTTCTGGTGTGTTTAACTGCAATGTCTCAGTGTTCTGACTGACCATGGTAGCCTGCTGTTAATAGGATTTGCTCAGGAGAACCCTTACTGGAGCTTTTTGTTAATTCCCAGCCCAGGCTTCAGCAGCCTGCGTGAAAGGAGGTTTCATCTTGTTATGATTTTCTTGTATTAACCTCCTTGTGTGCCAGGAACTGTTAATGAAGGAGGGCAGCTGAAGAAAGCCACAAGATGAAATAGGAGAGAGAGGGGGAAAAAGTAATTTGGATGGCAAGGTGTGGTTAAGGGTTTCAGAGATGGAAGATTCCTTCAGAAGAAGTGAATATTCCCCTTTACTGAGGCCTCCAATTAAAATTGAAATGAAACAACCCATGAGAGTGAGCCAAAGATCAGAGAAGAAAGACTTGTGAATATTGACCCCGCTGGAGAAGCAGAGGCTCAGCTGCAAGGTACATCATGGTCCCTTAGCTGCTCAGCTGCTGGAGTGCCATGCTCCTGGCTCCTGGCCTCCTGTGCCTCCCCACACAGTGAGGAAGAAAACAAGGGGATGCAGGAGCATCCCTCCAGCTCTTCTGCCAGCAGAGAGCCAGGTCATGGCTGGAAGTCCTTCCCATGCATTTCCACATGGGTAAAGAGTAACTGTATGGAAAACAGCACTTGAGTTTAGGGTATGAAAAACGGGTATTGCATAGTAATGCCACAGTAAGGTAGGCTTTACATATTCTTTATGTATTTTTTCTTGGTCACACTTCATTTCTACAGACTGTAGCCATAGCTGTGACAGTAAATTGCCATTAAGATGCAAGCTCTAGAAAAATGTTCTGTACTTTGTAGCATTTGTAAAGAAATGATTGTGCGTAGCTTAATGCAATACTTACTGCAATTTATGCAGATATTTCTTAACTAACTGCATCCTTAGGTACACTAATGCCTGTAAATGGTGTGAGTGATAAAATAATTCTGGGGTAACTTCTACAAACAAAATATTTGACATCTGTTTTGTAGCTAAGAAAATTGGAAAAAGACAAGATGACAGGTGCAGAAGCATAAAAAAGTATGTCATAAGATTGCCTGATATCATTCATATAGATCACTTGACTGTGATGGCAAGTTAAATCATGCTGTTTTCCAAGATTCACTCAAAGTCAAAACTATATCTACTAAAACAAAAGCTTTGTGCATTCCTAACGATATGTTAGCATCTCTTTCAATTATGAAAACCATTACAGACTTGATTTAAAAATATTTTTCCCTGTGGCCATTAAGGCTTCAAATTATGGAAAACATTTCTGATTCTAATTTTTGTTGCACCGTTGAAAGGGGAATAATCCATTGTCTTCTTGATTATTTTCAAGACAATTGGGGAAAATACATTGTAAATATTTGGAAAAAAAATTTGGCAAATTGCAAAAGCATCAGAAAATCTTGTTAAATACTGTTTCTGTCAAGAATCAGATTCAAGGGAAAAATAATTTTAAATACTGTAGGTTTATGGTCTTTTTAGTTTTTTTCATTTTAAACTGTTATAAACATTTTATTAAAAATAATCCAAGGATATACTGAAAATATTAAAACAGATAAGAAATCTCTGTGATTTGTTTATCTGAGGGCAACTAGGATGGCATATGAGAGAAAAATATCCAAGGTACATTCTCTAAAATGCCTCTTAAAGGCCTCTTAAAACTAAATTTTGTCTAAATTTTTGTCTAAATTTCCCCCAGTGATTCTATCTTCCCTGATGGTTGCAATATCACTTATCTTACCACTGGCTGCAATAGCAATGAGGTTGCCAGACTGGAGTCACTGTTTATTAAAATTGGTTCCACATGCAAGATTTTAACATTCAGCAGAAATGTCAGTCAAAAGTAAAGGGCAAAACCCTTCTCCATATTCTGAAGTGCTCTCCATACTCTCTGTGCTTTTCAGGTAGACTCCTGCTTAGTAACTAAGCAACCACATCCTGCATCTCTAACACACACATTTTGATCTTACCAGAGGATTTTCTTTGGCAAAGTTTACATTGAATCAATTGTAGATCTGCAGTTCAAGTCTGAAATGTGCTTGTTATAAAATTGTGAATTAAATACTTCAGTGAATAATTGTAGGTCTGCAGATCATCCCATTTATGAATACTGTAATCCACATTGACATTTTCAGTTGGGAATGTACCTTCTACAATAAATTGAGAAAAGGGAATTTAAGCCTCATATATCTTTTGGCCCATATTGATATAATTTTTAAAAATTAACAAGTTGAGTGTGAATGCTTATTGTCCCACTGATTATAATACTGCCTAGGTTTGCTTTGCTTTATCCTCAAGGATCATAACATTTAGTTTGAATAAGTAATCAAAACAAAGTCAACAGAAAATTGTGAACCTCCTTCTGGAAATGCAACATTTGAATTAAATGTTTGCCTCCCATGAGTAAGTCACATGGGCATTTTCACAGAGAAGTATTATGCTAGTAAAGATCACATGATTGCATATTCATAGAAAACAAATATGAAAGGATTACAACCACAGTTAAATGGAAGTTCCCTTTTGAATGCAAGTGAATACTTAGGGTATGTATTCACTCAGCTCTAGTCCTTGCTCATGCAAAATTCCAACAGTACCAACCAGAGGGCCAGTTCCACTTTACAAATAGCACACAGTCAAAATAAGAAGTTTGCAGAGGTGGAAATGTTTTATGTAAACCGTCTGAGTAGCACTTAGCAGTAAGGAAAGTATTTGTAAGGGTCAGAAATGATGGAGTGTAGTTCAGGATCACAAATCAGGACCGTAAATGAAGGATGTTGATCAACCCAGAGCCCCTCCATGGCTGGTCACAATCCAACCACCCCAGAGCTCCTTCATGTCAGTGCAAAGCTATGGGGCCAGAGCATAAACACACAAGCTCCCCAAAGGAGAATTTCAAATCCAATTTCTCACGAAGGTTAATTTATTCCAATGAAAACAGAGGATATCAATTGGTATAGTAGACATCTTGTCGTCCTAAACCATATCAGTCTAATCTAATTCACTAAATTGGGAAAAAGAAACACTATCTCATTCTACCAGAGCAATTGCTCCCAACCTTTATCAGCCATGTGTTTGCTGCTAGCTTCAGATCCAACACAATCTGTGTGGGCATACAGCATCTGTATCTAGTCTAGCTGTATGAACTGGCCCAAGTAAAAGATTTCTCTTTATAAGGTTTGCCTTGGCTGTAGCTGTACACTGCTGCAGCTAGAGCAACGCTACTGCCAGTAACATAAATGAATGTTCTGCTTATTTGAACGAAAGCCAAGCATAGGCAAGTCACAAATGCTTCAGATGCAATTAAGAGAGACCATGCAGCAATCATGGAATAAATTGAGGTGGTCAGGGATGTCTGGAGGTTATGTAATTCACCTCCCTGATCAAAGAGGGGTCCTGGTGGATCTGAACAGGTCAGATGGGTCATGGTAGTTCAGGTTTCATTGTTCCTACAGTGGTTAGGCTTATTAAGTCTGTTAGGGTGCTTTTTCTCTCTCTTGAATTTTTTGGTAATCTGAGATAAAATATTATATGAAAATGTCAGTTATGTAACTATAAGCAAGGCATAAATCACACTATCTCCTACTGTGTTTTCTAGTCTGAAGGATAAAACAAGATTTGTAAAAGAATAATAGGAATACCGAACTGTATGCAGTTTTAATCATACCACCCCTGACACTACATTCATATAATGTTTCTCTGATGTACCATTTGGCCTAAGATATTCAAAAGGTGGGAAGATAAAACTACATAACTCATGTAACATATGCTTTACCCTCAAAAATTATTGAGGTAGAATTTGTATTTGTTGCAATATAATTCAGTTTCAGAGGAGTTAACTGTTAACTGCATTGTCATTTAATTATGCAAACACTGTACTGAATCTTTCACCAAGTACTTTCAAGAAAATTACTGGTTAATGTGGCTATTTAAGTGAAACATTTTCAACTTTTGTTTTAATTAAGAAAAAAGAAAGAAAGCATCTCTTTTCACAATAAAGTCTATATTTATTTTTGTGGAGGAGGTTGATGTTTTTTGTCTCTCTTCAAAACTTTTGAAGTTGGACTTTACTGTGAACACATTTGAAAGCTGCCCTTAATGCCATCCCTTACTTCAGAACTAATTGATTCACTGTGTAAACATTCCTGACACACAAATGCAATCAAGGGTTTTTCGCATGTCGTCTGCAAACCAGGCACAGGAGCTAGAGTAAGAGCTGCTGTTTCTAGCCTCTGAGATAGATGGGGCTTTTCTGCATGACTCACCCCTGCTTTTATTGTACAGGAATTTTTTTTGTCTGTTCAAATTACTCTAACATGCAAACCTACCTAATCACTATTTCAGAGTTTATAGCACAGCTGTTAATAATAGATTGTCCTATTAAACAGAAAGTTAACCCCAGTATGCATCCAAAATGTAGAAAACAAAACAAAACCACAAAAAGAATGTATCCGGGAAGCATCAGAAAATGCTATTTCTACTTGGAGGAGCAAGCACATCTTCTGCCAAGCAGAAATGAAGCAGTTGCTTTCTCCTGCAAGCATTACCTCAGCCTCTTCTGGACAGATAGGCTTTTATCCCTATCTCCATCTTCATGAGTCACTGTATAAACTGTTTGTCTGCCCTAAGCTGGTCCAAAGAGCAAGAAATAAAATGAGCAAGTGTCAGCACACGGTGGAAACCACAATCCTCAGCTCCACAGTCACCTTCCTAGAGGCACTGCCCTACACAGGAGCACAAAGGATGACCAGCAGGGCCCCGTGGGAAGTGTTCACACCAGAGTCTCTCCAGACAAGAGAGAGACAGAGCTGCTCAGACAGACCCTGCTACCAGTTGTGGCTGGACCAAAAGCAGTCAAAGAATTCATCCTTCATCCTAGTTAAAAGATCAGTAGATGACACTGCCCTGGGCAGCATCTGGAATTAACCATGTGCCAACAGACAGTTAAGTGTTTCAGTTCCCGTGTGGAAGAGATTTTCACCCAGACACTCCAAAACCAGGTGATCTGAGATGAGTGAAGGACTGAGTGATTGTCAGTGATTGTGTCCCTTCTCAAGTCACCAGCTCTTAAGTATTTCTAATGGCTTCACATCTTTCAAGAGATCTCAGTCACGCAATGATTGCATTGTTTGAATCAGTTTATTCTAGTCATGACAGGACATATCCCAATTTACATATTATTTTGTGTTCCCAGCTTGCTCATTAATGTTTAATGCCTCAATTCAGCCATCAATCCCCACTCAGCAGAACGATTCAGCTAAGTACATATTTAAATTTAAGCACATTCTTAAATGCTTTGCTGAAATGAAGCGGTCTTACAAACATGCTGACATGCTCTGCTGAATTGGATTTTCATAGACGAAGGAGTTCACATGCCATAGGCACTTAGGAGAGGATCCCTCCTCTTCCTCATGTGCATTCATGTCCAAGTAAGTGGCTTATAAAGGACACAGCATTTCATAATGTTAAAGTGTTATACTTAAGGAGAAGGTGGTTGCAATCCTGTTTTGTTTTTGCTGTTGCTTCAAATGTCATGACAAAACCAGAAATAATTTTTGTATTTGTTTAATTATTTCAAGTGATGTATTTCAAACTAAAGTTTGAAAGAGAGATATGACTGAAGATCTCTGCTCATATTAAACTGATCAGATTTAGGTAATGCCTGATCATTGGCATAATGTAGATCTCAAATGAAGGGAAAATGAGCAAACCTTTGCACAGATGTAATTTTGTCCCTGGTAGGCCAACTAGTAGGGATAAACAAGCAAACAAACAAAGAAACAAATGCCAAACCAGTAAAATGTACTGACACATTTCTCAAACTGGGATATTTGCCTTTGGCCAGTGGGACTCTTACACCGACAGTGGCCCAATTCTTTTAACTTTTCATATGGAAAAGTTAATGATATGTTGCTCCAGGGCCTTGGTTTGGTGGGTGTGAGGGAAGGATTGGTATTTTTGATTTTCCTTTTCAAGCTCTTTTACCCATTCCTTCTTAGATGAGAATGAATGCAATAAATACTCTTCAGGCCTTTGCAGCTCCATGGGAAACATGCAATTTACTGTAGTCACATCTGTTCATTGCTGCTGGTAGAGGTGGAAGCTGTACTAGATTCACTTGCTTTAATGATTGTTTCATACATACTTTTGCTTAAGTATTAAAATATCTTATAAAGCACTTATTTTTTAAACTGTAAATATCTGAGAGATGTTAGCACTTGCCTTTACAAGACAGCTGTCACCAGCAAGATCTCTTACATAATCTGTTTACCTTACAAGGCATCCAAATCTCTCAAGGTATCCAAATCTTCTCTTGAATGTAGGATGAGGGGGTTGAGGGCAGCCAGTAATCTGAACAATTTTGTGCTAAAGACACTTCTTACGATGTTTTGGAGATGTCTATTACCTCAAAGTTTGGTTTAAATTTGTCCTAGTTATGGGTGAAAGTCAGAGGAAGGAAGCTTTTTTCATACACCTTCTAATCTGTTCAACCATATTCCTAATTTTATACCAATTCTTTTTTCAGTCAAAGTGCATGTTCATTATATACTCTGTAATTTTATGCAAGGAGTATGTCCATGACAGCAATAAAGAGCTTTGCAGCTTTCAGCTTATGCAAGAATAAAGACTTACTACAGCTTGACCTAATCTTTATCCACCAGTCCTGTCTGACTGGTGTAAACTGAAGAAACTGATTTAGTACAATTTTCAACCAAATTCTATTAACAGCCTAGGATTTAAAGTCAGAATCTCCTTTCTCTCCCACTCACTCCCCACCACCACCATCAACAACATAAAAGCAAGTGTTAGAATTATATGAAACGTAAAAAGTAATTTTTGAAAAAAAAATGGGAAAGCCCTAATCAAATAGAAGTGTGTCAAGACCTGAACAGCACACAGATCTGTCTATCTCATTATCTGCAAACTGGGCAGGAAAAATGCTGTGTCCTGATTGGTATCTCTCAAGCCATGGACAGTAACTGGACAGGTTTTTCTGTGCAGAAATTGCTTCTTTTCATCAAAACACTTCTGAGCAGTAGGTGTTGTCCAAAGACTTTCTGATCTGTGTAATCTCCCTTACTTTAGTCTGTTACCACAGTAATATTCTATTTACCATTCTTCAGTTTTAGCTGAGTTGCAAATGTTTTTTGGGATTTTTCCTGCTTGGGTGTCTTTGAACCTAAGGAACTTCACTGTGCAGAGCTTCAGATAGCCCCAAAAAGTCAGTTATTGCTCATGTATGTTGAGAACTATGACCAGGACTCAGAAGCACATGCAAACACATAACAAGCCAGTTGTTGGAAACTGGATATGAGGTTTCCTCTTCCTTAGGTGCATGGGGTGGAGGGCACTGCTCTAAGTGCAGAGTGGACAGGCAGTGAGCATCCCAGGCAGCATCTACTGCCTGACCTGCTGCAGAAGCTCCAGGAGTACTTACATGGCAGCACCACACAAGTCTTACAGCTGCTGCAGTTTCACTGTTGTTAGTTCTTACAACAGCTACTTCAACCTGAGAAAGCTTTCACTCTACAGTATTTTCAGGAGTATTTGCTAAGTTAAATGTCCCACAGAAGAGGTCAGTAGACTGCAGACATACAAAATCAAGACCAAAATGCAGCTACTGAGGGAAGCTTCCACAGTCAGCCATTAAGTACAATTATTGATGGCAGACTACTGGTTACAATACATATACTAACCTGTGTTTTTGGCAGACAGCATTTTCAAAGCTTTGGTTCAGGGGCCCTTGAGTGAACATCATCTTCCTATGTGCTTCTCAACACAGCATGAGGCTTCACAGATTCAAAGCAACTTGAACCATAACCTGACATCTGTGTGCACTGCTCCTCAAAAACAAGGTACATCAAGGGACCAGAAAACCAGTAACCTGTCACCTTAAATTCCTGTTCCTGGTGTCGTGCTCCCTACCCCTGCTTCCTACCAATGTGCTGGCTTTCGTCTGTGGTCATAACGAAGGAAGCAAGCCAGTCTGTGTCATACATGGGGATTTCAGGAAGCTAATTAACAGGAGGGAGCTGTGGGAGTTTCTGAGAAGCTGAGGTCTGATGTAACCCAAAGCCATGAACTAGTAAGCTTTTAGATGCTCCAGCCATACATAATTTATGTTTGTCAGTCACATGGCAGCAAAGCTCATTTTGCATAATGGATACTTGTGATGGAAAAGTGCTTACAGGGTTTCAGCAGAGCAGACAGACCTTTCATTTATCTGTATCAAAGAGAAATTAAATAATTATGGGAGTTCACAGCATTCCTGTTGAAAACTCTGAAAGTAAGGCTTTAAAGATGTGCAAAACCTTCTAAGATGGCACTTGTGATCACAGAATCATGGAATCATAGAATGGCCTGGTCAGAAGAGACCGTAAAGATCACCGAGTTCCAATCCACCCTGCCATGGGCAGTGACACCTTCCACCAGACCAGGCTGCTCAAAGCCCCATTTAACCTGGCCTTGAACACTTCCAGGAACGAAGAATCCACAGCTTCTCTGGACAGCCTGGGCCAGTGCCTTACCACCCTCACAGTACAGAATTTTTTCCTAACGCATAATCGCTTAGTTTGAAGCTATCCCCTCTTCTCCTGCCACTGGGTGATATTCAGAAGCACCACTGCACGATCGGCTTTCCAATTTGGGCAGAATTCCTTTTCTAGCCTGCAGGTCTTACAAAAAAAAAACCACAAAAAAACCCACCAAATAAATAAATTAAAACACACAAAGAAAACCCCTCCAAAACAAACAAACAAACCAAACAAACAAAAAAAAAAACAAAAAAAAACCCCAAAGCAAAACAAAAAAAACAGCCAAAACCCAAAACAAACAAAAAAACTAAACAAAACACCAACCGAACACAAAAAAACCAAAAAAACCCAAAAAAACCAAAACCAAACAAACAAAAACCATAAAAACCAAACTCCATCTGGCGGCAGAGCAGTGGGTGCCAGCAATGCCGCGTGGCGCCTCCCCTTCGGGGCCCCGGCTCCGCCGCGATCTCCGCGGGGCGCAGAAGTCCCTGCGGGAAGC
>NC_031768.1:29500261-29554484 GCF_001522545.3 Parus major
GGGCGCGGGACGGGCGTTACCCGCTGTCCGTTACCCGCCGGCCCCGGCACACACCGGCCCCGGCCCCACGATCCCCGTCCCAATGGATGACACGGAGCAGCAGCCCGAGCTGGAGCTGGCCGAGATGGCTTATTTCGGCCCCACCTCCCTCACCTACCTCCCCGTCCTCCAATGGTGCGTGCTGCCCCCTCGCCCGCCGCCGGGGACGGGCCGCGGCTGAGGATGGAGGGCGGACCTGCCGCGGCTGTCGCTCCTTTGCCGGGGGGCTCGCAGGATCTGCCCTGCCACAGGGGGTGTAGGAGCCCCGCTTTTAACTCTTCTGGCGGTTTCGCAGGGCAAGAGTGTGGTTTGCTGCAAAGGCCCCATCATCATGGTGATGCATAAACGATACCAAGAAAGCGGGGAAATTTTCCTGAAAGGCCGTCTCCGGCAACGAGTCTTAGTGATATGTAGGGGGTTTGACATGGGGGAAACGGGATTTGGTCTCAGGCCGCCCACGGGCTGGGGTCTGGCCCCTGGCAGCCATCCACTTGGTGTGATGCTGCAGGGGAGCTGTCGAGGATCTCCCTGGCTCGGCCACTCGAGCCTGGCGGGCTCTTACAGCACACGAGTCGCTGCGAGCAGGTGCCACACTGGCACTCGGGGTGATGCCGGGCGTTTGACATTCTCCAAGGTTATTTTTTCTTGAGCTGGAGGTCGAACTCCTTAACGAAACACTTTGTGTAGTGCGAGAAGATTGTCACCATTGTTTTCTTGGGCTTTGAGAAGAGCATCATCTGCCATGTACAGCCAATGAGAAACCAGGGTTACTTTGTCTCCCCAAGCACAGATGAGTTCTGCTAGTAAATAATGATGAAGCTCTTGTGAAATAGTAACAACACATACAAACTTTTAACTCGTCAGCAAGTAATCTTAAATAATTTTACTCCCCCTGTCAGTTATATCTGAGCAGTGGGAGTTAGTCTGTGTTTTCACTGTGATTTAGATACAACTGCTCACATTTTAAAAGAACTGAAGGAAGAGGTTCATGCAAGGTCATCCATCCAACATGTCTGAGACACAGCATAAAACTAAATCAATAAGCAATCCTTGAAAGGATGAACTAATGATTTTTTTTCATCATAACAACCATCTTTTCATGTTTTGAAAAATTTTAAATGTTCAGCTTCATTTTCCAATAGCATTTCCAATAGCAAGCCAGATTTTAGTCCAGAAATGGTTTAACAGCAGGCTTTCCAACCTGTATAATGGCCTGGCTGCTGGGTGTTCACATAGAATAGGTGGCAAACCCTAAGCACTTGGAGTCTATTTGGGCTCCTAAAATGAATTGGATAAAAAACCTTACATGGTGTGTGGATACACAGTAGACAAATGGAGGACATATTTCCCCCCTGTGCTTTTTCTTTAACCTCTACCTTTCTCCCTTAACCACACTTTCCTTTTGATTTTTTTTGGTCTTTATTCACAGTTTTATGTTGAAGCATGCCATAAAAACTGAGGTTTTGAAAACCTTGGGGCTAATAAGCAAGAAGATGAGTGCTGTGCTCTTTTCTGTGTGGATTGTTTTCCTGATAGAAATATTTTTGTCTTATGTGTCAGCACTAAGAAGGTATTTGACTAACTATTTGAAAAAGAGTGGCAGCTTAATAGACAAAAAATTCACAAAATGGGATTCCCAAATAATTTTTCATTAAGTAGTTAAATGTTGAGGAAAAACTATCAGCAGAAACCAGCTACTGGAGGATGAATTAATTTCCAATGCACTTCCAATGACTCCTGTGGTGTTATATTAAGGATGAATTTGAACTTAAGATTAATCTCCTCTGAGACTACTCAATTGTGAAGGGTTTTCAGATACTGTAGAAGAAAAAGCATTTCTGCCTGCTGGGAGGCAGAGCTCATCAGGACTCTTATGTAGAATAAATTTCATTTACCTTTGAGCCTGATGATGAGAAATACCCCATTAGAGCAGCAGATCCCCTATCTTTGGGTGCAGGTTCCAGCTCAGGTCTAGCCATGAAGGCTTTGCTGTTGGATGGTGGGGCTGGAGGTGGTGAGGAGCTGGCAGGGAGCCCAGCACAGCCTCTTGGGTTGTTGTGTGAGGAGATGGACTTCAAGGAGATATAAGTGAGGCATTTGGGGGTCTTTTGCTAGGGAGGAGGAAAGCTGGGGGAAGCAGATAGTATTCTTCAATGGAAAGAGGGGAGGAGGCACAAATAACAGATGAGGTAAATGTCATCAAGCTGCACAGAGACTATATTCTTGCTCAGTCTGTTCTATCAAGCCAATTTGCTGTGGACCTTATCCACTGTAAACTGCCAAAGCAACCAAGATAAACAGCTGGGTTGCCTGAAATCAGGGTGCTAAAACAGAGGATGCTGATTTAAAATCCAGCTGACTTATCACACTTGGTGAATGTGAAAAGTCTGCTTACCCAACCAACTCAATTGTCATGAAGGACACAGTGAGTAACTGGCACTGTGCTGCACTGGCATTCAGCTGATAAATTAATTAAATATGCATAAATAATATGGTAGAATGGAAATAGAGTCAGAGCAAGAAACCACCGTGATAGGGGCAGTGTGTCATGCTTTGAAAATTAATCTCTCTGCTCCTTTGCTTCAGCTTTGCTCACATATTTGTACTGTAGCCTATTATCTTCTGACATCAAAACCTTTGCCATTATTTTATAACTAAAGATCATATTTTTCCTGGTGAAGGTAATTTCTTACACTAATAAGTAACCAAGTTTACATTTTCCTCACCTTATTCACCTTATCTAAGCCTTTTTCAGTCCTGGTAGTTCTGTTATATACTAACTGTAAATTAAAATTTTGTTCTCCTATTAAACTTACCTAAAATCAGTGAGATTATATGAAAACAGAATGTGGTCCTTTATAGTTCATGCACTCTGTCCCAAAATGCCATATTGCACATTTTAGGTGGAAAAATGTTCCTATTATTATTTTTGGTGTAGTGGATACCTTTCTATTTAGAAGACCAAAGTTAGATCCTTTGATATAACAGCATTTTGCAAATTAGAAGTTCTAATACTGTGTTAATGTTAAATGTTAATGTTAAAAGTGTTAATGTTAAAATGGTATTACTAAGATGTATTATTTTAATTTAAAAATATGAGAATTAGTTAATTGCTTAGCAGAATCTCACATCACCTCTCTTATATGTTGAACACAAGGAAAATAGGGCTTTGAAAGTTAAAAATAAGCAGAGAGTACACATATATGTGTTTATATAAGAAAGTATATTGTTTCCCAGGATACAGATTAACACAAAGGAAGTAGCTCTTTTTGAGTCTATGCTTCTATAACATCAGAGTGACTATTACAGAGTTCACTGCAAATCTGATGAACTTTAAAAATCTAACAATTCTTTCTTCTAACTCTGACATAAACCAATTGATTTTTGTTTTAAAGGCTAGCTGATAATTTCTATTTGTGTGGAGGATGCACAGTACCCTGTCGGCTACTATATGAGCTGTATATTGAAACCTGCAACCCAGATTTCAAGATTCAAGTACATCCATCCACCTTTGGAAAGGTACAGAGTAGATAGGATATACAAGATAAGAAGTAGGGATACCTAAATAGAAAGCCTGATCATCAGCTATACACACTGCGTAGCAAAAGACATTAAATAACAGAGAAGAATGAACATGCAATGAATTATGCTTGTGCATTTTCTAATGTATTTCTGTTAAGCCTTCATGTAAATGCATTTGTACCAGATGAAAGAGTATTGTTTTGGATGGAGTCTATTTTCTTCAAGGAACTGGTTTATAATACACTAGCAAAGATTTGCCAGTATTTTAGAAAGTTTTACAGTTTTCTTTTTTTAACAGCAGAAAGTTATACAACTCATTCCAAAGAAATGATTCTTCTGTCTTTAAAAGATACCTTCAGTTGTTACATAATTTTATACTTTCCCTTTTCAGTATACTTGAGGAGATTTTGCTCCAAACATACCCTAAGATGTTGTTACAGAGTCACCCAAGAAAAACAAATACAGATGAATCTCCTTCTAATTGTTCCACTTTTTTATTACATAGAGGTTGATACAACCCATGGAACTATTAACACTTAGAAATCCCAATTGCAATCAACACCCATAGCTATTTATTTTTTTGGTTTTTAATAAGTTAAGGAAGATAGAAAGCCATGTGGGTATTTCTTGTTCAAGACTTCTTACTCAGACTTCAGAACTTCCTATTTTTTCTGGCTAACTTTCTATTAATTCCCACAATAAGAGCTACTAAGCATTGTTTTAAATGCAAGCCCAAAAATAATTTAAGTACAAGTTGTACCTGAGGTCAATTTCATTTGTGTGGCTAACCCCATTCTAGGAATCATTTATCTCAATTCAGTTGAATGTAATTTTTTTCCTGGATAAGTCAAATCACTTTTGCTGGAAATTAATATTTGAGTGAGTGATCGGGTGTGATTTATTAACACAGCTTAATGGATCATCACTTATCAGCTAAGACCGTGGGTAGGATTTGCCTGGCTGAACATAAACAATGGCCATGAAGCTTATCACCTTAAAAATCTCTAGGTAGCCACTGGAGAGAAATAAGTAGTTACACATGTTTCCTCACACTATATGAGTCACCTCAGACAGCTCAGATGAGAGGGGACTCAGAATTGCCTTTTGTTTTTTCCCATTGACTATGTAGTCTGCAACAACTTCTCTGCCTTGTAGCCATGTAGATGAGATTAATCCCATCCTGCCTGTATCCTTCCAGTGCTCCATCACAGCTGAGTTACCACCTGTAACCTAAGCTTTTGTATGGTTTATCTCAATGTGTTTTACTTTTAAGCTGGGACAGGCACAGATGAAGCGTGATTCTGGTCACATGGAAGAGCTGGTGAGCCAGAGCTGCTGTGGGCTGGTGCTTGCAACTATTTGCTCACAGCCTCGACTGACCCAGTGCATTGTAGTGCAGGTTACCACATCCCAAAGCAGCAAGCTGGGGTGCAGCTCCCCAGTGCCTTGAAATGGTCTGTCCTGCAGCAAGAGAATGGACCTTGCAGCAAGAAGCTGGGGAGAGCAGGAGCTGCAGCAGTCCTGGTTTAACCTGAGTGCATGTGTAACCAGTTACCACAGCCTGTAATGGGCTGAGCTGTTAATAATTCACCAAGCACGGTAACCTGACTGTGCTCCATGTGTGTGGACTGCAAGGGCTTTTGCAGTCCAGCCCAATGTGGATCAAACTATGGTGATTGAAGACAATCCTAATCTCACCTGCCCTATCTGGCTGCCCAAGTACATCACTGTCTCTAAGAAATGGCAGCAGGAGGAAGGATATGTCTTGTGCCACAAAAGCCCCAGTTTCATAGGCTGTCATTTTAGAAGAATGGGATTATGCTAAGATATCAATTTGAGAAGGGGAGCAGCTGGGATGGGTGCATGCAGAAGCATACAGTGAACAGGTACATCATAGAAACTAGAGGTGCATGTTGATGAGTCCTTTATCAGGCTTTGGACCAACACCACACTGTGCAGCATCCAAGCTTCGTGCTGCCAAGTGGAGACTCTCCTCAGTCCTTGCTAACAGGGAGTGAATCCTCTGTTCCTGCTATATTGGGAATATTAGAGTGTCCTGGGTTAGTCCTGGACGCAGGTGTCCTGAGTTAGTCTCTATCTTGACAGGACAGCTCATGCAGAATAATCATAGTGAAGTGGATTATTACCCTGACAGTATCTAATTACTCTGTAGAACCCAACCTTGACAGATGCTGCATGACCTCAGTTCACACCACCTCAGTGGTCAAAAGGTTGCTTTACAGCTTGATGATTGAGGTCCTTTTACAACAGGTAAGTCTGGCCCTATCCTGTCAGTACACCTTCCAAAAGTAAGTGGGTAGGTGAAGCCCCTTGTGTAAGTCCTTCTTAAGTGAATAAGGCTTGAAAGTCTGGCAGAGTATGGGACCATAAGGACACCTTCAAGTTCCCCCAGCTAATTCATCCTACCCTGGCTGCACAGGGTCTCTTGGTGTGAGCACTGTTTTCCAGTGCAAACTATAAAAAAAAATCCTACCTGAGAGAGGTAATCCCTTAAGTTACTTAGCCTTGGCTCTGCAAATGCCTGATTGAGTTTAGTTCAACGTTTACCAATTGAGAGGTATGTAGGAACAGGTATTAGCCTGGAAATGATGAAAAGCAAACAAAGTGATTAAAGACAAAAAAGTATGCCAGATACATTTTTGCATCTTAGAATGAATTTGCAAAGTTTCTCTAATTTTCTGTTTGTTTGTACAGCTTATTCAGTTAGTTTTCCCAGGCCTGGTGACAAGAAAGCGGACCACAGCAGGGAGCATCAGGTATTGGGTTTGTGTCCTTTCTTTGAAAATGTTAATTATAACTATTTAATAAAATTTTAATGTGGCTGACTTTTCAGCCCCAGCACTGTAATATGACAGCTGAACTGCTGGTTGCGAGTCTATAACACAACACAAGATCCAGAGTAATTCATGGTGTAACCAAGGACATTAAAATAGAGTTAATTCCATTAAAACTGCCACATCAGATGTGCTTTTGTAAGGCATGAATTCCAGATTGGACTGCTTTTTAAAAGACCTTAGTGCTCCAATTCGTACTGGCCATTAATAGCATGGTTTGCATGAAGCATCTGCCAGCCATCACAGCCTTACTGAGAGCTCTTCAGACTCTGCATCTCTAGGCCAGGAAAGACTGGCTCTGGGATGCACAGGGGTGGCAGCTATGATTCATGTCTGTATTGTGCTTTTTGTCCTTGCACATCTCCATGAAGTGACCCAGCATATACTGATGGTCAGTGGAAGTGCTGTACAGTTTCAAACCATTTAAACCAGACAACTTCAGGTCCTCCTCCTAAACGTCCTTTCTTTTCCCTTCTCTCTCTTTGCGAGCACAGAGAGTTTGATGTTTTTTCATATCCAAAGTTATACTCTCATGTTGAACATCCAGACTAGGAAAAGTGATGTTTTAAGGTCATTGAGACTGAATAATTTTACAAGCATTTTGTGTAGCTGTCAAGTATGGGGTTTGAGAACACACCCTTACTTGATCTGTGACTTGTTTCCACTAGTCTGGACTGGCTATCAGCTTGTGCCAGGAGACCCTTTATTTTGGGAATGCCTCAGCTCAGACACTCCTAGGCTCCTCCTCACAGCAGACAGGATTTGGGATGGTGTTTGGTAGCCTCCATGCTCTCCCTTGCAATCAGCAGAAGGTTACCTGGCTGCAGGTGGCCCCAAACCAAGGCACTACTCCCTGGCTCCTGCTGGCCCAGCCTGGGAGGAGCCAGCTGGTAGCACCTTGGTAGCAGAGATGGTGGCTCTGCTGCTCCCTGAGCTCAGATAAATCCTAGAGAAGGTCTGGTAGTCCTGTTGAGTTTTAGCTTGCCACGACACCAAGGGGCCATCCAGTCACTGAGCTGCTGTAAATGGATGAGGAACAGCTGCACTAAGTTCTTCGGCTTCCATGGGCATATGGGGATCTCTGTCTGCTAGGAGTTTGGTTCCTAACTTCACTAACTGTCCTGTACAAATCTGAGGCACTCCCTCACTGGCCTAAGTCTCATTTCATTTAAAAGAGGGTATCATTGCAGGACAAAAACTGTTGAAAGGAGTTTGTAAAAGGTTTGTGTAATTATTTTCTGTTTGGGAAAATGAACATTCAGCAGAATTTAAAAAACAAATACAGCTTTTTCTACTTGATCTTTTCTTGGTTAAATAGGATGATCATCTGCTTTCAAAAGAGGATTAATTATTTGCTGGCTTGTTGAAAATCATACAGTTCATCTTTCTTTTATTTTCTAGATATCATTATGATGGAATAGCTATCAAGAAGGAGTCTTCCTTTTATGCACGTTTTTGCTGTCTTCTATATGAACAAAATTATCTCAGGTTTGTTTTTAAAAATGTTTTAATCAAAAAATGTCACATGACATCCATGAGAATCTGTAAATCATCTATTGAACACTGACAGTAGCATGATATTTTTCTTCTCATTATAAACACTATGAAAGTGCTGTGCCATTAGGTGCTATACCCTAATAGACAAGCTGCATTTTGGAAACAGACACTGCCTAATTAGACTTCCTTAAATTGGACATTTTAGCCATGTAGATCTTAAGAGCAGGAACTCATGCTGAATCTAAAAAAGAAGCTTAATATGTTGAGACTTTAAATGGGAGCTCAAAAAAATGTATTGAAATGGCTTCTATCACCTTCCTCATTAAACAGTAGACTGAAGAAATGTATTAAATTATAAATGACTGTGCTGTTTTGAAGAATCCTACATGCAATCATGCTATCTGGGGTTTTTCCTGCTTGAAACAGTACTTCAAAAATACCTTGTTCACTTGGTTTTAAAATATCAGATTTTAAAATCACCTCTTGTAAGAAAACATCAACAAGAAAAAGTGTAAATCAAGTAAAAAAGGATTGCAAAACTTAAAAGTTTAAAAGCCTAATATGAATGTAAGACTATGGTAGGGTAAAGGGTAGACAGGAGCATGTTGCGGGCAGAAGAATTCTCATGGCTGAGCTCATGGCTCAGATAAACAAGCCACAGGCTTGAAGTTTTTCCCAGGGAAAAAAAAAAAAAAAAGGAAATGCTGCCATTCTGCAACAGTTTTCCACTCCTTTACACTGAACAAAAAAATTAGGTGCAGTCTATGCCTTGGGCTTTGAAGACCAGGCTTGTATCCTCTTTCTCTTACAGCCTTGTACATTACTTAAATGTGTATATGGGTAAATTCTGTAATTAGGTTTCCATTCTTTAACATGGACATAGAGCATTATTCTGTAGCATGAATGCTAGGGGCATACAAGTCAGCCTATAAGGACCCAGATATCTGGTGATACTGGAACTGTTTCAGTGATATTTTATATGATACTTAATTTTGAGTGCATGCTTTGGAAGAACAGAGAAAAATTACACCCATAGGTTTGTTGCCTTTCTTCACAGGTTTTATGGCAGGTAATGTTGCAGAAGTCCATAGAGGGACAAGGGTGAATGTTGAGACAAGACAGAGGATCAGGTTCTGTAGATGATCGACTGGTAGTCTGTTGTGAGACTAAACAAATTATTCATAGGAAATTTGAGGCTGGTTTCCCATGTAACACTTACTGAAGTGATATCCTTCATTTCCTCTGTACCCAGTATAACCAGAACAGGCCCAAGGCTTGACATTCACAATGAGGAAAGGTCTTGTCTGCTGTTCAAGGGATATTGCAGATCTGTGGCTAAGTCTCTGCTGGTCTTTCCTTTTCAGGGAAAGAGAGGTGTTTTCCTGCAGCATCACTTAAAAATAGCAATCTTGATGGGCTTAAAAGGAAAGCTGATGATTCTGGTCATATGAGAGCTGAGAGAGAACAGAATTATTTAAATTGTTGCTCTTTTTTCCTCCCTGTGTAGAAACATGAGGAAAAAGAAAATTATAAAGTAGGAGGAACCAAAGAAGCAATGTTAGCTGAGTTTGGGGGCAGGTGCAGAAAGAAGGACTTTAGCCCTTGCTGGGGAGACAGACACACCACATATACCAGCACAGCTTCTGTCTTTGGCCCTCCTCATGGAAATGAGCCAGCTCCTCTATGGGCTGGGGAACACCATGTAGGTCATGCTTAACCGTAGGACAGCTGCTGCCCTGGTTGCTGCAGGGCTCCTCCACCTTCTCCACCTGCTGCAGAGGTGCCTGCCACAACACCTACTCTGTATTAATAAACTCTATTTAATTTGGCCAAGCCAAGGAATAGGATGTGCCTTCCAGGGAAAGGACTGACATCAACCAGCCACCTACTGACCTTGATATTGGTTCTTAAACTGTCCTACTGAGAAAAGGGTGAGAGAGTTGGCATTCTTCAGCCTGGAGAGGAGAAGGCTGCTAGAGACTTACAAGCACCTTCCAGTACCTAAAGGGAGCCAACAGGAGAGCTGGGGAAAGACTTTGTACTGAAAGAGGGTAGGCTTTGATTGGATATTAGGAAGAAATTTTGTACAGTAAAGGTGGTGAGGCACTGGAACAGGTTTCCCAGAGAAGCTGTGGATCCCCATCCTTGGAATTGTTCAATGCCAGGTTGGATAGGGATCTGAGCAACCTGCTGTAGTGGAAGGTGTCCCTGTCCATGGTAGTGGAGTTAGACTGGATAACCCTTGAGGGTCCCTTACAAACCAAACCATTCTATGATTCTATGATTCTATAACTTTTCAGAAAAATCAAAAAATGAAGAAAAATGAAAAAAATTTAAAAACTTTAAAAAATGAAAAAAAACCATCAAAATATAAAGATAGTATTCAGACAAAGATCATCTTTCTAGCTGCAGTAGAAAAGTCCCTTAACTACAAAATTATCTTGTCTGATGCTTCCTTCATTGATGACTATTTTGAGAAGACACTAAGATGTTGAGTGAAGCCAGACATTTGAAATGAGAGCAGCTTCCACTCTAAATGCAGCTACATGTCTCTGTCCCAGGCGAACACACAGGCCCACAACACCTGGGTAGATGGGTGTCACAATTACTTCTTGGTATCTCATATAGCACAGCAGGAGAAAACAGAGAGAAAGCAGTAGAAAATCACAAAGCACAGCCAGAGAAGGAGGAATAGCACAACTCTGGAAGAAATAATTAGGTCACATACTAAAAAAGTGTCTGCTTCAACCAAGTAAGTGAGTGAGTTTCCATTTGTGTGGAATTTTGTAAATCTTTTGCAATTAAGTCATGAAGGAAATAACTCATCTTTACTGTCCTATCAGTGGGGTTCAGTAGTTTTTGAAATTGCCATTAATTTTTCATGATCTAATTAAAAAAACAGCAATGGAAAGGTCTAGATTTTTACTTAAAAAATTGAAATTTTGAAAAAGTAATTAAAACTTGAAGACTTTTATACCTGCAAGAAGAAATTGTGTTCTCATATAAGTAATGAGATGTATAAACACAGCAGGGTATTTGACCAATAATCTCAATTTCTGGAAGTGTATTTGTGTGGAAATTTCCAAATCAGAGTGCAGATTTTTAATTTCAGTGCAGTATAGTTTGTTGTCCAGATCCCTCTAACAGGATAACTTCTCTGTCTTGTTGCCATTTCCCTCAGGCAGAGGCCAGGGATATCTGTTTTAGTAGTGAAGGTGTCCTAAATAACTACTGCGCCCTCCCATGCCTGAATAAAATCCAACATGCAGATGCTTTTTCTGTCACACCTACCAGAGAGGAAAGTGGATCCCTGAGCCCAGCTGAGAGACCACGGCATCCGTCCAGCCTGTGGAGTGGTAAAGAAAAGAATGGTTTCAAAACCATGCACCACTATTTCTAATTACTGAAAAGGATATTTCTTGACAATGATAGCCAGCAACTGATGTGGTGCTGGTAGTGAGGAACAAGGCTTCTGAAGCCTAGTTTTGGAGCTGTGCTTGTTGGTGTCACAGAAATAGCAGTAAGATTATAATGGTTTGCCTTTTAATACAAAGGAGGCGTTTGTATTTTGATAGTTGGTGGGACCTTGGATGTGTCAGGGCTGGAACACATTCACACAAGGAGTGGTGAGGATGGTCTTACACAGCACCTGTGAATTTCCTCATTTAGAAATCTTCAATTCTTTGAAGATATGTGAACCACAGGTCTGATGATGGTGCTATGAAAATAGTGTAAATGTATGCAACTGTAGTCAATGAGGTCTCCACATGTATTACAGACATTTACTGATTTGTATTACAATAGAATGTGTTCCCTCTCGGAATGGGGGCTTTGAGGACAAGCTGTCCCTAAAATGGTACCTGGTCTGGCTCAGCAGTGTTTAAGAAATATCACTGAATTTTGGTTCCATAAGAGTTGCTTTTTTTATTCTAGTAATAGGCAAGGTTCAGGCTAGTGAAGCAAACCTATTATTTTTTCATTAAAAAAATAAATTTTCCTCTAGCAAAATAATTTTTCTAATCTCTGTGTAATCTGGCAGTCAACAGCATGCACATTCACCACCTTCCCTCCTTTCAGTTTTCTTTTGTCCTTCCCATTCGTGTCTCTGTTATTCTTTATTTCATCCCCATTGTTGTAGTTCCCATTTTAGCTTTAGCTCCCATCCCATAGCATCACCCAAACTCTGCAAGAGAGACGGTGAAATTCCTCGTGATTTTTTGCCACCCATCTTCCCCTTCTCCCACCCACCTCCTCTTTGTGTGTTCTGTGTTTACCCAGGAACTGCTCTCCAGGGGAAGTGAGCATCTCTGATGTGCAGCCAAGCACCAGGTGAGTCCCAGCCCCCTTTTCTAACACTGGGATCACATAGAACTGTTTTAGTGTTCCCTAGGTATGTGCAATTAAGCATCACTGGCTGGGGTGCAGGGGACTCCTTGTCTCTCCTGTGTCAGGGGAGTGGGGAGCCAGGCTGCCGAGGGAGCCAACGCACTGGAGGCGAGCGCTGCTGATACGTGTTGCCATAGTAGCAGCAGCAGAAGATACAGCTGGCCTCCTTCTCAGGGAGAGCAGGAGCTGAAAAATATTAAGTTTATTTCACAGGCTTTAGGAAGGATCTATTTGAAAGAAGTGTTATGAAACATCTCTGCTTATATGTGTTTGCTTTGTCCAGTCACCACTTCTAAAATGTTTGGGGAAAAAGAGTCACCAGCACTACCAGACATACTCAATGTTATGCCCTGTCTTGGGCAGCCAAATTGGTTGTTTTGCTGGAGCACAGCCTTCATGGCACAGAGTAGAGCAGAGGGAAAGGTGGCAAGGGCCAGTCCTGTGGATGGCATAGAGAGGAAGCATTTTCAGTCGCTGGAGTTTACAGGCAGATATATTTTTACATTTGTCCTCTGTCCCTTCAGGATGTAGGGTGGTACCCTGGCTTGTACAGGGTACACAGCAGTAGCCAGGATCTCATCAGATAGCCCATCACCCTTCTAAACAGCCAAGTCCAACAGGACCCTTGAGTTTGAAATGCCCTCATAGTCAGTGAGCAAGTGTCAGCTGCAGATGGAGGCTTGACTGGAGACATCCAATTTTTGCAGTATGTCCCTTTTACTAGCAACATTGCCTCTGCCTCTGCTCCCATTAGCCTCAACAAAACAGGTAGGGAGAGAGCCAGGAGAAAGAACAGCAAGAAAAAGCCTGTTGTGCCTACTTTCAGCAACAAGCCAGTGGTGAAGCCTTTGCAGGTCCAGGCAGATTCTGACTGCATGGAACACCATGGCCAGCCAGCTTGTAAAGTAAATGGGAAGCAGTCAGAAACAAAATGCCACCTAAACTTATGTGTGATGTAGAAAATGTAATAACTGTGAAACCTAAGCAAAGGGATTATAATGTTTTTGTTATTTTGATATTTGTAATAGTTATTACCATTCCAAACAAACGGCAGCTACAAATACAAACCCATGGTTCTGATGCAAGAAGTTCAAAGACATTACACTGTTAAATGGTCAATTGTCATTAAAATGAATGTTTCAGTTTCATCTTAAAATTCAGAAGTTGGCCCCAGATTAATTAGAAAATCTTGGGATTACCAAATGACAGAAAGTGGGATATGTTTCTCAAATACAATTCTCTAACCTAGTGTAGTCTATCCAGTTTGAGCTATTTTCTTACTAAATACAGAATAAATCAGTGAGCTTTTGAATGTTTGTTTGGGGTTTTTTTCTGTTATATATTTTATCACAGTAGAAGTTCCTGGAGTTCTGAAAATGCAGCTGATTACAAGAAGAATAGACAAAAAAAAGGAACAGTGAGTTTCAGATACATTAGACATAACAAAATGTCTATTTGTGTGTTTAATTATAACTGCTATCTAATATGTACTGATGAAATACAGCTAGCTCATCTTCTTCAAAATAATCTTGGTCTGTGTAATCTCACTACATGCTTACTTCCCCCACTCCTATTTCACCCATTAGCTAAATATTTTTGTTGTCTTAACATCAGCTTAAATAATTTTGTCTGTACTGAGACCAGAAATTGTGGCTGACAGATCAGGTTTTGAACATTAGGGGAGTTAGTGGGGAGCAACCTTCCTTGCCTGAGGCCCATGATACCTAATACTGTTGAGACAGTGTCTTTTAAACATGCTCAGAGTTTATTGTCACAAGAAGTATTTAAATACTAGGAAATAATTACGAAAAAAGAGCACAATCTCTGCCCACTGGAAAAGGCAGATGTAAAACTAACCTGTGGCAGTTCTCCTCTCAGCAAGCTGTCATGGGGTGGCCTGACACCAGGCTTGTAGGATGTCAACCAGCAAAGCATGAGCACCAAACTTATGTGGACCGAAGTGAGGAAAAAATGAGAGGCTGGATGTCTGTCTCTTACTTGTGCCGAGTGCTCAGGTGCAGTAATGAGTGCTGTGACAAGGACAGCCAATGGGAAATGTCCTGTCATCCCCACAGCACTGCCAGCTTATCCACAGCTATCTTCAGCCTTATCCAGGGGGTTACAAGAGTGACACAAGTGCTAGAGAAAATATATATGGAAGATATGTATGGCATTAATATTTACTGGTTTTGAAAATAAATTAATGTACAGTGTAGGATTTAAATATTTAGGCAGCCCTTCTTTTTTCTTTCACCCATCCCTATTTTCTAAAAAGAGACAAGCATTTCTCTAAAGAAATGCATCTTATTATAAAATCATATCCTACAATTTCAAGAAAATACTTAACACCTTTAACCAAACTGACAAGATAATTGCAATCTTTTTTTTTTTATTGTCCAAAATAAATTCTGGTGCATCAAGAGTAAGAATTTGCAGTATTATCCATCTGTCATTTATCTGAAGACTGAACAAGAGACATTTCATTACCTTTCTCCTGATTTCAACCAGTTCTTCTTTGGAGAGCAAGCACAAAGTGAGACATACCCCTATGAACTGGTACGTTCAAAGTACGTGGCCATAAAACACATTAGCTCTTTTTCTGTGAGATCATTTTGTACCCTCTTTTTGGTAACAGATTGCACTGCTTGCCAATGACTACTACAGCTATTGTCAAGTTATTTTACAAATGGTGAGAGAGACCAAGCTTGACAAGGTATGCCTTTAATAACATTTACTCTGAAAACAGCAAATAACTGTAAGGGTAAAATTGTGTCTGTGTAGCTCATTTACTTGATGGTTTGAGCTAAGGTAGATGATGATTTATGGACAGAAGGAGCATTTAGTCAAGTTATTTTAAAATTCTGAATTCATACAACATGCTCTAAGAATCTGAGTTTGTATGTATATTCTGAGCCCTGCCCTCCTGGAACATCAATAAGTCTGAGCTGAGCACATAATACATAGCCATGGATATATGTCTTTAATTACATCCTCATATCCATGGCACAATTCTCTGTTTCTTTCCTCTTTTAGACACTGCCTGGTGAGGTTCAGCTTGTTGCAGCTTTCCCAGCACACTTCCACTTACACTGGAGGCAAAGAGACCATCTCCATGGTCATTCCTTTGCTTCTGTGTTTGTGTATTGTCTTACTGAATTGTACTTTACATTCCACAAGTGTAAAATCAGTGAAAATTCATAGAGGGCTTTGTGTGACAGGTGGAAGATTGTATCATGTCATTCTGGACATCTCTGCAGCCTGAAAGAATAGAACTGATGTGCCTGCCAGATGTATGCCAGCTGTTAAAAAGCTATGATAGGTATCTATTCAAGGTACTGCACACAGATTTGATTTCTGTAACTATGCTATTATGTGTTTATGTCTTTTTGGTAGTTCTAAGGAGAAGGACCCTCTCTTTCTTTTGTGCTGTACCACGGGACTTTCTTTTATTCCTTAACTCTGTCTTTTGGCTTCTTCTGAGACAGCCCAGTATGGGTTTTGGTTTTGAAAGGAGCCAGTGGAATTTGGTATAGCTTCCATTTTGCTCCTATATATTAATTTGAAAGTTCCTAATATCAATGGAGTGTGCTGTTATAAATGTGGTCTGTGGTTCTGGCATGCGGTTATGTGACTGAAATTTCAACTGATGATGGTTTTCCAGATTATGAGACTTACTTTTCCTTTGAGAAGACTACTGCATTTCTCAGTGACTTTACACATAGAAATATGCAGTTTTCTGATAAAAAAATATTTTCTTCTTATTTCCAGCAGGCCATTAAGTATTGTCTTGAAATTAATTCAGGAAGCAACATTTACTCTTACGGTCTTTGTCCTTATGCTAAAAAAGGTAGCTTAGTTCTTGCTTAACTGGAAGAAACAAATGGGTTTCTTTACACTTACATTTAAATTATCAATATAATTTTATTTCATGCTGCTATAAGTATCTGTGGTACACCAGTCAAGTGCAGCAGCATGAATTTGTGTTCTAGGAACTGGAGAACATCCTACTTCCTGATTTCCTGGAGGAGGTGCCTGCACAACACATAGACTCAATCAGATCATTCAGTGAAAATGTTAAGTGTTGGATGCTTAATCCTTTGGGAGGTTTTCCATTACTGCTCCAAACATCCAAGTCTAATGGTAGGTTTGAGTAAGAGAGATATTTTCAAAAATGATCTTTGGTTAAACTGCAGAGAAGATGGTATTAACAAAAGTCTTAAATTATTTTTAAAAAATTTTAGCTGATGTAACAGTGATAGTAGCAACAACCAGAGTTAGTTGGAATACAGCTAAAAATAAATGATATTGCCTAATGTGTGAGAACAAACTTAAGCCAAAAGTATTCCCAATTCATGATAAATGTACTTAAATCTTTTTACAGATCTGTCTCTTGCCATGATTGTTTAGCTATGCAGATGACCAATAATATGCAGCATGCCCTCTGACACTCAGATATTATTGTGTCTCTTCCTCTCACGAGTGGCTTTATGCTGATAAGTTAATTAATGGCTGTAGCAGTCCAATATAAAAGGAAAAAAGCCACAGTCCCATAGGGAAAATATGATTGATTCTAGAAGATGATAGGAAAAAAAATCTGACCCCTACAAAGCTGTGGTATATGTGAGTGTTTGTAAATATGTACACACACATATATATTTATACCTGTTAAGCTGAAGATTCTGGCTAAGCCATCATGTTGCTCAGTTGCTCATTGAGTGAAGACCAACTTCTCAGTGGTAAAGCAGGGCTCCTGTGTAGGCAAAAGTTTGTATTAGGATTCATAAGCTCAATATTGCAGACAGACTTAATTTTGGCATTTCTTACATTTGCATGCTTGACAGAGCAAACATAGCAATGTGTTTTTAATAACTGTATGTGATTAATCAGCTGTTACCCTATGTAGGTACATCCTGGTCTTTCTGGTTTGTACAAACATCATAGAAACATAAATTTTCCCTTGAAAATCATTGTCTGTCTACAGAAATTGCTTTACACTTGGTTTTCCTTCAACTGAGAACAGTTATTTATTTTACTTGAGGAAGGATATTCTTAGACCATGCTTTTCATAATTACATATAAGACATCATAAACAGGAGATAAGTACAACAAAAGAAACCAACTCCTATCAACAGTGCTGCAGAATTACAGATGAGTAAAGGTGGAAATGTAAACTATTTAAACAAAATACAGCAAGTTTAGGTTTAACATTGCTTTCATTCACCTGAAACCATACAAGTAAAAGAGCATTATATTAAATGTAAGAAAATATTGAAAGACTTTTTTGTGTACATCATGGATTAATAGATTCACAGTGGAGGAAGAGCTGGGCAGCTTCTCCTTGCAAGGTTTGATGGCAAGGGTCCTCAGCCCATCCCGTAATGCTGGCTCAGTGCCCCTTCTGTGCCCTCCATTACCCTCAAAATCTCCCCTAGGGAACTACTTTATAACTTAAAAGATGTCTTCATTAATGTATTTTAGACTGTAAAATATTAATGATGTGAAACATCTGCCTCTTCTTTAACAGAAGCTAAAGAGTTTGTAAAAAGGCTCAGGAGACAGACAGACCTTTGCAACATGGTCAAGGTATGTTCCAGAATTTGTGGGGAAAAAAAAAAGAAAAGCTGTGAATCTCATTCCTGCCAGCAGTTTGCATTATTTTTGAAATGCTCCATTGTAGAACAAGTGCAGCAGCAAGGATGTTCTTAGCGGTACACCAACCATGTCATGCCCACACTCCCACCCATCTCTTCCCACACTGCTAAGCATGCTGAGGGGACATTTTCCTCCCTCTGGATTCTTCAGAAAGCCTCTGAGATGTAGTTGATGGTACTCCATGGAGAGGAGAACACAGTAGTTGGAGGGATCAGGTGACAATTTCCAGTATCTTTGCCCATCCATTCTAAAGTGAGTTGAGAGCACATTGGTGTCCTTGTATCCTTCCAAATCCTTGGGTTTTGAGGTGGTCTGGTCTATAGCAGAAAAAAGAAGGTGACAAATACAAAGCAAAAGAGAACAGGTTGTATATTCTCTCCTTCAAACATGTACAGGATTTCCCCAACTGATTTGAATAATTTCTCAGATGGAAGAAGGGATGCAGGGACAAAGCAAGGGAGGGAGGAAGGGAGGGATGGGAGGAACTGCAGCTCCTTGGACCACCAAAAGTAGCTTTTCTTTATGGGAAAACTTCATCACCAGCAGCTATACACACCCTCCTCTTACTATAAAAAGTAAAAAAAAACAAACCAAGAAACAAACCAAAACAAACCAAAACAAACAAAACCCAAACCAAAACAACAAAAAACAAGAAGCAAAACAAAAAAAGAGCACAGACATGGATAAGGGTGCCTACCCAGGCAAAAAATTGACTTCCATGAAGTACTGAGTACTCACAGTTTCCATTTACTGCATCAGCCCTTGGAGATACTAATAGCTGAAAATCTCAGCTTTATATGCTTCGAAACAGGTGGTCTTATGCATTGAAGAGCATGATCCAGCAAGATGATGAATGTTACCTGTTCCCAGATATTTGCATTTGATTTGCATACTCAGATTTCAAATCATCCTTCTTGTGTTCAAGCCATGATGTTGAAGGGCTGGTTGTAGCTCTTTCAGTCTTCTCCCCTATTCTTAATGTGGTGGAAAAGCTGCAGAGTCAAAACTGGATTTTACCCTCAAGATTTAGGGTAAGAGAATTGCAGCAATTGAAAGAAATTCTCTAGAAGAAGCCTCTGGGTGCTTTACATCCCTTTTACATTGTTTAACCCACACAAATTGAATACAACAGACCTGAGAATCACAGTCAAATTTACACTTATAGCTCTCACAAGTAAATGTTGTTTGTACCTTCTCTGGAGCCCCTTCAAAACACATGAGAAAAGTAAAAGAGTTTTACTGTACTTGAAATTTTGGGGCAGTGAGTTCCAACGTTTAATTATTTGTTGTATGAAAAAACACTTCATTATTTTAAAATTTATACCCTTCTTCAAGCAATTTTTCCTGCAAACCTCCATCACATCCTTCCTCAGTTATTTCTCTCTGAAGGTGAAGTTTATCTCATCTTCTCACACAGGAGTCATTTGGTATTTCTAATCAACCCCCTCAGTTTTTTGTCTAAAATGCGTCTGGAATTTCAACTAAATGATGATGATCAGAGCAGGCAAGAGTGTTCCTGATGAGAAGTGCTACAGAGGCACTGTGCAGCTGCAACCTCTGAACACTGTAACCACACCATCCCTTGTAGAGTACTTCACAGTAATTCCGCCATCTGGTGAGAAAGTAAGAACAATTTTGGCAGGGTGAGCATTCCAAAGAAAAAAGGTAACATTCCCACCATGTGTAGATAAAGCAGGCTGACAACTGCTACGCTTTGGACATGCAGAAATAATTAGAGCATAAAAAGGTGCAAACTCCCAGTGAGAAAAGAATGTGAGTATGATGCATGTAATTTTCTGGGGCTGATTCCTGCCTCTGGTAAGCTGTATTTGAGTGTTGAGAGGGCTGGCTCTCAGTCATTTTAGAGAATCATGTTTAGTATAGTGAAATCCAATGAGTAAAGGGACCAGTCTAAAGTCTTGGGGCTTGGAGTCAGGTATTAGCTATCTACTGAAGATGCTGCCCTGGTAGCTCCCAGCCATACAGGTCATGTATTCTTTTGACAGACTCTTTTTCTGTCACGGTAAACTCCAAGTCAAATAAGAAGAATGCCTTTGTCATTAACTTATATGAAGGAGATTGCTAAGTGAGAATCAGATTGAGTTTGGTATTTCAAAAAAGCTAGCAGAGTGATGAAAAATACCTGTATTGGTAATTTTTGCAAAGAAATAGTCAGCTGCATTCATTGCTGGGTCGTTTTAAGCACCTGGTGAATGGGATTTGTTAAAACATGTATGGATTCTGAAGTTTTCTGGAATTTTACAAACTATATTTTTCCTCTGAAAAGCCCAACTGGACAAGAGTTATTCACAGAAAAGCCTGAAGTCTAAATTATGCTTCAAGATCTTACTGATTTTGGTATGGAAATAAGACACTAAATATATTTGTTAACAAAATTTAATAAATTCAGACTTAGTTTCCTTGACTGTTTTCATTGTTTCATCAAGAGTCTTAAGGAATATTGTGTTATATTAGCAACTAATTTAAAAAAGTGAAGAGATTATGATAAATGGGGTTTTTTTTAATAATCTGAAAACTTTTTGCAATATGTATGTAATACTTTTTGGGACAAATATGAAGACAGATTAATTCACAAATGACTCATAAGCAGATAAATGGGATAAAATGGGATAAATGGGATAAAATGCCAACTAATATTGTTTTAACTAATGCCATATTTATAATGTTATTTTTACTCTCTCAAAGGCTTGAGCAACTTGAGAAAACTTGCCTTTGAATTAAATTGCAACAGGAATTAAGGACAGATAACACTGAAGGAAAGTCATCCCTGATCCACCATTCCGTGCTTTAGACAAAATACCATTATTTAGTGTAACTGTAATAACTCCAGGCAAAGCCAATTGCCCAGGCAATTGCCCAGATAATTCAAGTATGTTAGCCTTGTCTGCTCCATCACAGACAACACAGAGCATCATTGAAAAGAACATCTCCCAGAACAAAACTGTCTTGAAGACAACTTCAGATTTATCTCCTTTGATCCTATACCCTCCACACCCCCAATCTGGAGACTGGTATTGAATAAGGGAAACTTTCCTTTTTCAATTCCCTTATTTGGCTGAGTTAAGGTCTTGAGAAAATGAAAGGCATTAACTGTTTTTTTATTTTCTACAGACAGTAAGAGCTCTCTTGAACAACAACAGCACAGTCACTGTTCTGCGATCAGGCTTGCATGCCATCTTCAATGAGAAATCTCTGGATGTGATTAAAGACCTCTTTCAAGAGTTTAGGAATCCAAAGAAGCGGCAGAAAAACATACAATTAAAATGTAATTAATTTTTGCTATTTATTGTCTTTCCTCTTAAGCACTAGCTTGTCGTTGTTTAAGGTCCAGGATTTCCTCTTGTTTATTCATGACATCTGCCCTACTGGGAATTACAGTCTTCCTGTAACCTGAAGGGCTAAAACAGAGCCAATAAAATCAAGAATGGAGCATGAGATAATATCCTCCTGACTTCATAGGTTAAGAATTATGGGCTTTTGGTTTTGACTCTCTTAAAGCTTTTTGTGAGAGGGGTTTGTGTTACTGAATTATGCATTCTCCTAGAAGAAGGTTGACAAGCAGGGATATTTTTTCATGGTTCCTTTTGACAGGAAAGATGTTTTCAGTATTGCATTTTTCTGTTATTAGCTGCACGCAAAATCATTTCTTGTGGCCATGTTTTAAAATACTGTATGCTAAACTGGACAAGACCTTTTAGCTTTTGTGTCCTTTTGCTGTATTGTGGCCTGTGGGATCAATGTTGTGGTGTAAACAATAAAATACACCATTTGTATGCAGCTGTGACATAATGATTTGACATCTTAATGAAAAGGAATAGAATGGCAACTTAATTTTTCGATGAATGGTCTGCCATTTAAAATATTAGGAAGAGATATGCAAGTTGGATAAGGCTGTGCACAGAACTAACTGGGGGAACCTCAGATCTCTGTTCCTGGTGCATCACCAACCCTTGCATGGATAAGGGATTTGTCAGATTTTCTGTAACTGCTTTCAGTAGGAATAATAACTTGCCTGCTCCACAGAACCATCAGGAGATTTCAATAATATACATATACATACTCAACCCAAAACCACTGCATAGAACACTTACTACATTTTTCTGTTATATTATTAATATTCTTAGTCTTCCCAAGGTGGTTTTATTGCATTCTCTGTTTTCATTGCTTTTCCAAACTGCTATTTATAATAAGCAGGATTTCACTGAACTTATCCATATGCTTTCTTGAAAGAAAAGATCTCAATCAGAAGGATATAAATTCAGGAAGGTGCAATTTACATTTTGGCATTGGGTGGTAGGTGCCAAACTTTTGGGGGAGCAATTGCACTGATATGGAGCAACATTATCCATATTTCTGTTGGTCTACAGAATATTCTGCACTTTCTGTTATTGTTTTAAAACATTTTTTCTCCCTTCAACAGCCAGACCAAGATTCTTTTTTTTCCTCAGCCACATAAAATCTCAGATAAGTAAGTTGTCTCTAACCAAATTCCAGCTTTCTCATTGGAACTGCTTTATCTTGCTATCTTTGCCATGATGACTAGGTCAGTGCAGTTATACTGGAAATGGACATAGACATGAATTTCAACTGATTTCAAAGTAGGGTACTACTCCTCACTAAAAAAATGGCATATTAATCAAAATGCTAGAAACAGGGATCTTAATCTATTTTAAAGTAAAGATAAAAGAAAAAAAAAAAAGCTTAAAACTGCAGAAACAAATCAAAAGGCAAACCAATCACTTCAGGTAATGTTCTCCCTTCTGTATTTCACAGGTTTGAAAAACTTCATTTCTTTACTGACATCTTCCACAGATATTCGGGATCTCCTGAGCTCTTTGTCCTCAGATCTCCAGACTTTTGTTATTAAGGTAAGAAATTAATAATTTCAGAATAGAAAGAATGATCACAGCCTTTATCCTACTACATGCTGACTGTCACTAGTCTACAGGAGCTACATTGCACACTAGCGACCTGACCAGACTGCAGATTTGCATAAACACAATTTATCCATGCTGCGGAAAAAGGGAGAATTAATTGGCATACAAAAATTCCATCTGTGCAAACAACTACAAGCATATTTATATGCATATATCCACTCTAGTGGTTTCAGTATCTGCTGTCATTTCATAGATGCATATTATCATAGCCCCTAATAAACCAAAATTCAGAAGTAATATGTTGGTATAAAAGAAGAGAACACTTCATGGTTCCTTGGTTCACCAAACTGTTGACTTTTAGCAAGTACTAAGAACTTCTAGTAGGAAGTCTCTAGCTCTTGTGAAAGATTCAAGTATGACCATCCTTACATATGCACCTTTCAATAGATTACCACCACCACCCCTCTACCTTCACTGAATCTCAGTTTGTGTCACCTTGTTGGTACTGCTGCATTTGGTTGGTTTCCATAACAATTAACTTGGGTTTGGGTGGTACTTAGAGCTTGGGAGATTTTTTCCTTTTTTCTGAAGAAACAGAGTAAACTGTTTATTTGGCTTAATTATTTATTCTTGGTTTTGTCTTTTTAAATGAAGAATAGTACTTTTCAATTCTGTGATGCCTTCATCTCACACAACCCTCATCTACCTCATGGGATGGTATAGAGAAGATAGAGTGAGACTTCTTCTGGGGATTCACATTTATCGGCCATAAGGCAATAGACACAAGTTGCAGCAAAGGAAATTTCCAATAGATACAAAGAAAAAAAAATTACCATTAGAGTAATTAAGCATAGGAAGAGGTTACCTGGAAAGGCTGCAGAATTTTTGTCCAGGAGATATTCAGAATTTGTCTGGACAAGAGATCAGAATAAGTGATATCCAAAGATCTCTTTCAACCTAAGATATTTTAGGATTCTAATAGAAAAAAATTGCTTGTTTCTTTTTTCATCTTTGTATGCAGTTTGTACAGGGTAATAGTCTGCCACACAATAAGGAATTATTTTAACCAACTGTATCATAAACCAATTTTTTTCTTTATCTGCAGCCAAGCAAGAGTAAAGAGGCATTTAAAGAGCAGGCAGCAGATTTCATGTTGAAATGGAACCTCCTACTGAGCAATGTAGGCAAGATTCTGACCATCAACAGGACAGACAGTTTTGGTAAATAGGATCTTTGTGACTCTAATTTGATATGCCCCATTTTGACCTGAGATGGCAGAGGCAACAGATCCAAAAGTACCTAAAGGGGCTGACAACAGCTGGCGATGTATTGACAGGACAGTGGGGAATGTCTTTAAACTGACAGAGACCAGGTATAGACTGGATATTAGGGAGAAATTCTTTCCTGTGAGGGTGGTGAGGCATTGGAACAGGTTTCCCAGAGAAGCTGTGGGTGCCCCATCCCTGGGGCACCCACAAGGCCAGGTTGGATGGGGTTTTGAGCAACCTCTGGAAAGTGCATGGCAGTGGTTTGGCACTAGATGGTCATTAAGATCCTTTCCAATCCAAACCACTCTGTGTTTCTGTGATTTTACCTGACATAAATTCATGCAACATTTAATAGACACATCTCTTCTCCCTACTCCTTTCCTTTTATCACCATTCTCCTGGTGATGTGACTAGACAGGTCAGGGAAATGAAATGATTAGTTTTTGACCAAACCAGTTTTCTGAGCAAAACTCTAGGATGAGCAGAAGATGGGAGAGTAGGAGCATACAGATGTAGATGGCAGGAAAGCCAGTACTCCCTCTTTTGTCAGAAGTTGTAGCTTGTGTGGAAACAGGGAACAGAGCCTGAGGTGAGAACCTCTGCTTTCCCTCCATACAAGAGCTGCACACCACAGCAGAATGGTTTGATGGAGATCTGGGGCCACTAATACTCTGATCCATAAGCATTCCAGACATTCCAGGTGATAACTCTGAGTCCCCCAGATTCTTTCTGTATAATACAGCCCAAGCAGAGCCACTGCAATAACTAGTTGCCAAAAAGGCAGTTAGTTCCTCTGACAACAGATACATGCTCCTCTTACCTATGTCTTACACTGACCTAAAAGCTTGCCTAACCAGCAGCAGACCTGTTGAAGGTATTACACTGACTGAAAAATAGTAATTTCTTTAGCTGGGTTATTTTTCTCTCCATCTTAGGGCTCTGAGCTGTCAAACATCAAATCTATCATACACCAGTGCAAGGCAGGAGAAGGGAAGGAACTGTGCAGTTGTGTTCACTCAAAGAGGCTTGAAGTGATACAAACATGTCTTAAATCAGTCTAATCTCTACTCTTAATTGCTTTCTCTTCCCTTGTAACGCCTTCTGTAGAAATGTACAGTCTCCTGTGAATTGCATCTAATCCCAAACTGTATGAAATGTCTTTTAAATTTTCCAAGGAGCACCCTCATATTTTTAACTCTTCTGTTGGATGCAATTTCATACAAGTAGCCAAAGAAAACCTCATTATTTTCTTTGAAATGCCCCTTCAAAACCATACTTTCATGTGTTTGCTATAAATACATAGCAAAGGGGTATGTAAAGATTGCCTTTGTGTTCTTCAGTATTCTTACCCCATTAATGACTGCTTGTGCATGTATAAACACACCCTTCTTCTGCATCAAGCTGCTTCCTTTTGTCTTCTGTTTGCTTGTATACTGTCTGGAGCAGAATCAGAGTTTTGCTCTGTGTCTGCAGGGAACATAACACAGTAGGGTCCCTTATCCATCAGCTGCAACATTACAGTAATAGTAAAATAATCAGTCCTTTCTCTCTCTCCAGAGGAGTTCTGCACAAAATTCTCCAATGCAACATGCAATATTTTTGGCAATGAATAAATTGAGAATACATTCCAAGAACTGCACTGGAAGCATAATGTTTATTGAAATCCCCCATGATGATGAAATCCTCTTCCCTCTTTCCACCACAAGAGTTTAATGAATTGCCTCCCTGTTCTGCAGTTGTGTTGATGGATAGGATAGAATAGATGGAGCACATCTCTTGGTCTGCTGAGAGTTCGTTAAACTAATTACAAATTACATTTTCACCCATTTGATGACAGTTTTCCTACTATACTTCAATAACACTAAAATTGAATTTATTTTAAATATGAGAGAATTAAAAATATTTTTTAATATTTTGTTGTGATGCTTCAGTGATGTGTTCATTAATGTGATCAATAATGTGATCATTATTATCTTCTTTCTTTGCTCTTTAAGATGTTGTATTTGATCAATCAATGTCTTTTTTTTTTTTTTTTTGCATGTTTCTCTTCCTTTAGGATACTGAGTTTTAACAGACAGGCTGAAGCAGTTCTGTTAACAAGCCATCTGGTGTAAAAGTTTTGTACTTGGGATCACTGCTTTCCAGAAATGTCTTTAATCTCAGCATTTCTTCAAAATATGAACTATGTAGCATCCACACTGAGAAAACAAAATTACTTGAGGAAATGTGTGTCATGTTAATCCAGTAACCAAAACTAATCTTAATTCTGACTTGATATCTTGCCTTCTAGCTTGCCACATCCAGCAGACATAATACACTGGCATACTCACACCTCTCAATTTAGCATTGACTTTCACCCTTTTGCAGCCCAGCCCCCACTCAGGTGATGCCCAAGTGAGATCAGAGGGACCCTGCAGCTACCCCTGCTGTAAAGCAGCAGGGAGTAAGTGTGCTAGAGCATTCAGGGCTAATGGGATCTCTACAGCTCCTTCAGCTCCATCTCCTTTCCAGAAAATGTGCCTCTACACATCTCCTTCATCGAGTTTCATGTCAGCTCACACACATCTGTTGCCTTCCAAGGCATTCAGGGATGCATTGCCAAGCCATGGGGAATGAGTAGTGAGCTGTGCATTCCTCTTCTGTGAGCAAGTTGCTTCAACTTGGTTCCTCCTGAGAACTGTGTTCCTCTGTATTATCCCAAAAGACAGCTAAAGTGGTAGCTTTGGTTTCATGCTTACTCTTAGAGAATATATTGAAAACACCCGTAAGACTGCTGGAAACATTCTTGGGCTACTAGTTACAAATCTATTTAGTTTCAACTCCAATATAGAAATCCCTTTCCATAGGCAAAAAAGTATTTCCTCCTACCTTCCTATAGTTTAAAGATCCTCGAAAGGATGAACAGCAGAAGCAGCTGTTCAGCAGCTCAGACACTTATAACATCAAAAGAGAGTATTTTTCATTTTTAAAGCTCTGTAAACTGTGGTCATTAATATAAATTGTGGTTATCTCCTTGTTGATATCCATATAAACTAGTTTGTGGGATGCAGAGTTTATAAATTGCATGATGAATTGCTATGCAGATTTATGGCATGGAAGAAGATCTACTCTTTACTGTATGGGCTTTCAACCAAGATACAATTCAAAAGTCAACAGCCGCAGTGAGTCTCTCTTGTCTTTTATCACTTATGGCCCAAGCTGCAAGGTGCACCATTTAATATCATAGAGACAACACACACAGATGTCTGTAGGAGGTTTTGCTTGGGAAGAGGTTAAAGGTTTTATCCATCTGAGGGGAGAATGGAGATAACACATGGTTATTGAGCCTTGTAGTAGAAGTGAATGTGGAAGAGGCACTCAAATAGGAAAGTGAATGAACATAACTTTCCTCTCTAGTTAAATAAAGGGAAAAAAATTTGCTTATGTTTAAAATTTGCACTGGTGCCTATTTTTCTGGGATATTTGGAAGTGCATAATTTTGTTAGTACTGTTTGATGAGTGTTGGTCCATTACTTTGTCTAGCCTATTACTACAATGAAGCCTTTCAAAAAAGAACACATTATAAAGATAAGAAAATGAAGAGGTTGTCATAATTATCTTTGTTTCTCTTTAAACCTAGGATCCTGGCTTTTGTTGAATATGCTACTTGTTGATTTTGCGGCTCACATTTTCCAGTCCTATATTGAAGAGGAGAAGGAAGAAGGAAATGCCTTGGTTACAAACCAAAATGAGGTCCCTGTTCTGTGTGTTTACGAGCCTAGCCATCTCACAGCCTGTTTTGCTGAGGAGGAACCTCAAGCCAATGCTACACAGACATCTCTTGTGATGCAGAACCAGAATAACTTCGGATTAACCAATGCTTTCCAGAGTTCTGAGTTGTTTGGTGAACACAGCCACTGTCAGCAAGGTGAAAATAGCATTAACTTAAAATTATGGGAAAAAAGTTATAATTTGGGTGAATTAGGACAGATTGGGAGGTGTGTGGCTGATTGGGGTTTTTATGCATGTAAAGTAGAACTAAGGAAATCCAGGTTTGCATGAAGCTGTGTTCACTGTCACTAAAACCTCAACTCATGAAGCGTCCTCCACATCCTGCCCCCACCCCACAGTGATATCAAAGGATTGTAATCTCAACATCAGCCACCTCCCAGCACCACAGGTTCCTGATTCTTTCCTTAGGTTTCCAGCAGACTACTGGAGCTCCTTCTGATTCCCCAAGTGTTGTCTAAGGAAGAGCAGTGCTGTTCTGGTGGGCTGTGAGTGCACCATGGGCTAGTTGACAAACTGCATGTATTTATTGATCAAAAAAGAGAGGGCACAGCAAGGTCTTTCCTCACTTTTGGAAGCACTGAGAGGCTTTCTTCCCTCCACCTATCTGTTACTTTTAAAGTAACATTTAAAATACTTAAAATATTTTAAAGATATGAAATATCTTTAGCAATATGAAATTCTTGAGACCATTCTGCTCTACCAGATTTTCTTGCAGTCAGTCCACTGCTCCAAATGTACTAGCATAAGGTGTGACATACAGGTAGAAAACAAGATAGACTCTAAGTCTTCTAGAATACAAGGTTAAATACAAGAACACATGGGAATATGGATCAAGCCTCTGTGGTTAATGCAAGTAATGTATTAGACATTCAGCTGTTTTCATATTTCTCTTCCATACAGTAAGAGCACTTGTCTTATGTCTCAGAGAATATTGTGATTACCAGAAAACTTGGAAAGACAAATGTTAATGGCACCAAGACTCACAGAGAAACTTATGATTTTGGGTGACACTACTATAGTTATTTTATTCCCAAGAGGTATACACTAGCACAGGAGTGGAAATTGACTGTTTTAAAAACAGCTTTATTAATTATAAAGACCTTTAAGGGACCCTAATTTTTTTAAAATATAAGGTATGCTAAGACTAGTTCAGCAAAGAAAATTGGAGGGGAGAAAGCAGGCAAACAGAGGACAAACCAAGAATAATTTATATGCATGATAAGCATGTTTGACAGGTTTTGTTACTTTTCAAATGTAAAATACTGACCCATCCTGCCATACCACCTTAATGTAAAAACACAAACAATTTGCAAGAGAGCCCTAAATCACTTCTTCTGATGGTCAGAAGAAATGTACCACTAGAAATTTTATTCAGTATCTGCCCATTTCCTGTGCTCTTCACTGTGCTGCATTTTGAATGTCCTATGCCTATTGCAATGCTTTTTTCAGGGGTCATAAGACAAGGGCTTGACCCAGGTTTGGTCTGTGTAAGTGATGTGCTTATCAATATGTAACGGTTTTGAATTTTTTGTACCAGATCACAAGAACAGAGCAAGGCTGATTAGAGTGAGGGATGAGGACTCATCCCTTTCAGAATAAGAGAGGAAGGGTGTAAAATGTCAAATGAGGAGTATGAGGACTTGGAAGAAGGTGTGGATGAGGGAAGGACACAGTGAATGACTAATAAAATGCAGGAGTTTAGAGATCAAAGAACCCAACAGATGATGGATTTTACCAGTCCATTTGCAAGATGCTAATAACTGGGATAAAAAAGAGATTCTAGTAAGAACCTGTTATGTTGTGGTTCAAGTGCTTACAGCTTCTGATGGAGTCAAAAAACTTGAACCTGCAGCTCAAAAGGGCTTCAGGAGCTGTGAGAGAGTGAGTGAGCACTTCTGCCCACTCATGTTCTTCAGATGGGTGGTAGCTCCCACCCTGACCATTGCAGATTCTTTCTTTTGTATATCAACACTGATGCCATGGGTTGCTGTATTGTCATCTCTGTAGATCCTCTGACTAGATTTCCATTGCATGAGGGTTTTTGTTCTTTGACTTTTGACCACCAAAAATCATCCTCATGCTTCCAAGGAACCATCTGTCCCTGCTCTTGACTAATCCCCCTTTTGGCCACAGCCCATTCTGTTGGGTATCTAAACCCTCAGCAGCCGTAACAGCATCCCCGAGCCGCACTGCTGTTTCCTGGACCACATTTCTGCTGCCTGACATATTGCTCAGTTATATTTCATAATTTTTGCTTTTAATTCTTTCACCTTAGGCAGGCTTGGCAGCTTTCTGCAACCCAGAGCTCTTCATCAGTTCCCATCCTCCACTCCATCCATTGCCAGCACCACCCAACCTCCGTAGTTTTTAATCTTGTTCCACAAGGCATTTCTATGCCTTCTCTACAGCCTGTTATGCTGTGGAAAAAAAAAATCTGTTCATCGCACCTCCACACTCAGCTCATTGAAATTAGTGCTAACCACTCAGTCTTGCTACAAAACCCTGGAAAAATATGAGGGAGGACTGGTAACAGAAATCAGAAAAGAAACTCCCAACCTTACCCTGACATCAGCAGCACCAATATGTGTGGCTTAGCAGATCCCTTCATGATCTTTTAGTTGTCACCTTCATTCTTCCTCTTCCTTCTCCATCTGTTTCTGGTCTTCCATTCCTAGTTCATGCTGAATATAAATTAGACTCCTCAACAGAGACCATTTTTTTCCATTTATTTTGAACAGCACAGTACATTTATGAATCTTATCTTTAAATATAGTTTAAATAATTAATACATAGAGTTAATAAATAGAGTTAATACTCTTGAAGACAGAATATATTCCAAGTTGGTGGCATCTCCCAAGGAAAACATTGGTTTTATATGAACAAATGTAGAGGGTAGGGAGCAAGACAGCAGAAGATTTGTACACACTGGCTTAGCAGGGAAGTGTGGCAGATGAAATGATACAGAGCCAAACAAACATTGTATGAACTCAGAATTGATGAAACCAGTGGCAGTAACAGAGATTCTCAGAACAAGCCATAATCTATAACAGGGCAGCTCAGAGAGCATTGGCTAGATCTTTATTCCTTATCACAGAGCTTGCAGTTGCGTTCTCTCAGCATGAATAGCATTTTTTTCATCTAGAAAATCCCATTCTAGGCTTCTGCTTTTTGCTCACTTGTTACCAAATTAAAATCCTATTAAACTGCACACCTGCAGTGGGTTTATCTGCAGAACACTGTGCTGTAGCTTTTAATCCAATTCCACACCTTCATAACATACAATATACTGCAAATCAGGGCATGAAGAGACTGAGGGTATGCTATTCCTAGCTCTGTTGGCAAAGAGCAATCAAACACTTTGATTTGTTATAAAGGGAGACAAAAAATAGGACAAAGTTAACTACTTGACCTATAGGAAGAGTAAGTGTTCATCTGAGTGGCCTGTATAAACCAGGATACAGAGACCAAGTGAAATCATTAACTAAAATGACCAAAAAATGAGAGCAAAATCATGACCCTGATTGAATTCAATGTCAAAAGTTCTGCTGATTTTAAGAAAGCCAGAATTTCAGCATGAAAATGCAGTCCCCACCAGGAGAGAGACAGGCTAAGACTATTTGTTTTGAAAATGGATAATAGAAGTGCTTACAGCTGACGCACGAAGTGTGAGAAGTGTGAATAATGTATTCAAAGTGGATATGCCCTTCTGTCAGACCTTTGCCATCCTATGATGAACCCAAATATGTGCTTCCTCTTCTTGAGTTTATTAATAAGGTTGGGTATCTATAAAATACCAATAGAAGAATAGAGTATTTTTTTTCAATGAAAGGAGAAACAAATTATTTACAATTCCTACAGTCAAAACATTTCCATGTTTCTTTTCTAATTTTCAGCACATCCAGGTAATTTAGGAAGAGAAAATTATTATATCATGTACTAAGCTGGATCTTCAAGTTGGAAAGGAAACATTTCTTACTCAAAAAGATGAACTGATATTTTTTTGCCTTCGATGAACAGCAGATCTTCAGAGAAAAGCATCCTGAGTGTAGTATTCTATATGCTATGCCTTTCTTACTTTTTTGATAGAACTTTAAGAAATACTGTTTTCATTCTCTTAAACTTCAGATCTTTTTTAAAAAAATACTAAAGGCAAAACTAGGCTAGCAATGTACTTATTTTGTCACATGATTTGATTTAGGTTATTTGAATAAATCTTCAGAAGATAAAGGTGAACTACTTGTGGCTTTGTTTTATGTATTTCTTGTATCTTTCTTTTGTCAGTAAAGCTGAAGACCTACCTGAGGTAATCATGGTAAATTTATCTGGAAGCTACAGCATAAATTAATGACTCTTCATTAATGCTTCTTTGTGTCTACAATGCTTAATTTAAAATTTATATTTATTGAATGTAAAACGTAGCACTAATTCCTGTTTTAAGAAATTCCTGCTTTGTTTCCTATTTCTGCAGGATACAAGAGTCAATATCTCACATATAATTCTATTAACTGAAATAAAATAGGCTGTATATAATGTTACTATTTTATTATGTTCAAAACTAGGTTTGGGCTTGTTCTGTAAGTAAAGTACAAGCAAAGATGTTCATAAAGACAAACCCTGGCATAAATTCATAGAAAATAGTAAATATAAACTATGAGATTTGTATCTTGCATGCATCAGATTGTGTGAGGAAATTCCCTGAAACACCAGGGAAATGGGGGGTTTAACTATTTTTGAAGAGCATGCCTGAAGTGAGTTGTCTGTGCCTGGTTGCTATTTCTAGAAGGGACAACTGCTTTGATATTTTAAGAAGGGACATATCCTGAATCAGAGAAAAGCACTTGTCAGGAGCTTGGGAAGCTTTCACTCATTTTGGATTTGGAAACTGATTTTTCTGCTTGCATCTCCATTCTTCTGTCTCAGCTCAAGCACTGAAGTGGGAATCAATTTTCCTAAGTGTGGTATTGCAGCAGATGAAGGAAGACAAGGCCATGAGCTAAAGGAAAAGGTAGTCATGTACTCAATTCTGCAGATAAGATTAAGAGTTTGGTGCCAAAATTACATTTTCTTGGGAAGTATCTTCACAATCAGAAAAATTGATTAGGTTCTTAAGGCCCATTATACCCACTACCACTATTCCTCAGGTTTTTATGGTGAAGAAAATAAAAAGGAACAGGGAACGTAGGAAAAAATATAAGCTAAAAATACTCAGTGTTCTCATGTCCATTTTGTAAGAGTTTAGATTCTTGATTAGATATGCCTGTTCACATGGCACAATTAAGCAGAAATTGTATCAGTAGACTGAACTTGGAACTTGTTCTTCACACATATGAAAAAGCAAGATGTACCTGAGAACATCTTTTAGATGTACCTGTGAACCTTCTGACAGGCAAAGGCTTCTGAGAGATTCATTCTTCCCTGTCTCCTATCGAACCTGCATTCCTTAAAAAATTTGCATGAATACAGCGAAAGTTTACAAGCATGTGTTTTAAAGAATTACATCTTTGCATGGCCATATTGAAGAGGTCTACTGCCAAGAAAGGAACTGGATGCACATGTGCCTTTATTAATTTGGGCTATTGATAGAAATCCATATACATGCAAATCTTAGCCTAATTAAAACCTCGCCTGGAAAACGTTTAATAGCAGGCCCATGTACTTGCATATCAAAACCGCATCTTTGAAAACACCAAACTAATGCTGCCTGACACCTCAGCCTTGGGGTCTAGCTGTGACTTGACCGACCCCAGTGCCCAAATGAAGCTTTCCCTGCAATGGGAGCGTTCACATGGACACTCTCCCTCGTGGATTGTCTCTTTTTTTAACAAGCGGAGAGGTCGCACAACCTCCGCCCAGACAGCTCCATCTTTTTGGTTTTGCGGTGCATGTAGAGAACTTAATACGTGAGATACCTGCTGGACCGCGCACCTGAGCCAGAGGCTCCAGCAGCCTCCCAGGTCCCCCGCGAGCAAAGGCAGGCTTGCCCCGCGGTGAGCTCCGCGTGGGCTGAGAACCGCGAGGGGCCCCAGAGCCCCCAGAGGGGCTGAGAGCCGCGGGAGGCTGTGCCGAGGTGTCCGTGGCAGGTGCGGGCGGAGGCTCCCGCTGGGGCTGGCGGGCAGCACAGCGAGGCGTGTCGCGCCTGCGGGCCGAGCCGCTGCGGTGGGGAGGGGGCGCTGCGGGGCGGGCGGCGGCCGCGGGAGGGCGCGGCGGGAGCGGCGCGGGCGCTGCCGCAGAAGATGTCGGCGCGGCGGCCGTGGCCGTGGTGGCTGCTGCCGGCGCTGATGTGCGGCGGCGCGGGGGGGTACGTGGTGGTCAGCTCCGTGTCGTGGCCGCTGCCCGAGGCGGGGGCGGCGGCCGACGAGCTGCACAGCTCCTCCACCGAGGAGGCGCTGCCCGCGCTGCTGGAGGAGGCGGGCGGCCTCTGGAAGCAGAGTTTCCCGGCCTCGGCGTACCGCGAGGATGCGGCGCTGGGCTCCGGGCCGGCGGCGCGGCGGCCGGGGCAGGGGGCAGCCCCGTCCAGGATGTTCTCCTACCGGCGGGAGGGCGGCGGGGCGCCGGGACGAGCCGGGACCGCCCGCTTCCTCGCCCAACACAACACCTGGGGCTTCGTGGCGACGCGGGCCGCCCGAGGAAAGGTACGGTGCCCCCGGCGCCCGGCACGCGTTACCCGCCGGACGGGCGCCCGCCCCGCGCAGGGAGCGGCGCAAACTCTGCAGGAGAAATCGTGCTCGGAGCACAGGGAGGGAGGATGCACGCTAAAACCCGCGCCAGAGAGACACGCAAAAAAGCAAAATCTCTAGGCCAGTAAGACAGAGCTGCATCGCAGGGTTTGGAGAGGGGCTGTTAAAGGAGGATGCGGAAGAGAAGGAGGAGAGCCTGGTGGGCTGCCACGAAATCTGCCCGTCCGTCCGGCTATACCACCTTAAAGGACGATTTCTCTGTCAGGAACATTAAACAAAATAGCTGGGCTGTACCTGGGAATTGGGGTCATTATTTTGTCCAGCTTTAGATTACTGCCTTTCTAAAAGTGAAATGTTGGGATAAGACACAGCATTCAGTAACACTCGGACAAAAAGGGAATAAATAAATAAATACAAAAAACATTCTTAACTTTCTGTGGAAAGAATCTGTGAATCTTATTCACAGATTAATTAGCTTACAATTTTAAATTAAATTTTGAAGCACGTAAGTCTTCAGAAGCTTGGCTGAGTTAGCGGCACTTAATGTTATTGTGAAATACAAAGTAACAGATTGAAAAAAAAAAATACTATTAAATGAATTTTTACGTAGACAGAAGAGGCCTGTAATTCTACCTCAGCTTTTGGAAATCCTGTTAAACCATGTGATTGTAACTCTCTTGGTTTATGCTCTCACCAGAAACCGTCAATGGAATTACAGCCGTAATACAGTCTGCAGTTATCTTCCTCCAGACAGAGCACAGAAGTAGTACAGAAAAATCTGCTTCATAATAAAATTTGAAATTCGGGTGGTGGTGTTTGCTGCTTTGAATGCTGAACTATGCTGCGTGTGATCAGTTATTTTTGAAAATCCAGGGTAACACTGACCTTGCATGACAGACTATTTTAATATTGCAGGAATATGTCCTGCAATATTACTGAGAGCTTTTTTTTTTTAAAATTGTAACTCTTATTAATAAGAAATATTTTTATTTTCTAAATTATGTAATATCATGAAAATATTACTTCTAAGGAAAGTCAACAAAGGCCATTTATAAGCATTATAAGCATTAAAATTTTAAAGGCATATAAACATTAAAAATCAGAAAGCTACCCAGGTAACAACATCTCCAGGGTTTTCTTATTAACTATTAATATTTAATTTGATTTTGTTGTAAAAGATTTAATGTATTGATGGATAACTTTACTGTTCAACATCTAAGAGACAAGGGAAAAATATCTGAAGACAAGGAAATAAAAGGAGCAATTAATTGAATATTTGTCATTACTATTTATAATAGAATATATTTATATATATTATATAATATATATTTTATATATTTATTTTTATATATATATATATTTGTAATGGGACAAGCATAGTAGGAGTATACTGGAGTATATTAATGAGTGTCAATACTGAGCAAGAACATTTTTGCATGCATTATCACCACTGTGTGTACACAGGACAGTGTATGGGAGAAAATATTTTTGAAAACTTGGCTCCTCAGTGTCCCTTCTCTGCCATGGGAGGAGGTTTTGCCTTAGCTGGCTTGGTAGTTGAGACACCCCTTTGATCAAATGTTCCTGCCCAGGAAGCTGAGCTGATGTCCAGTTTGACTTCAAACCCAATTCTAGCTAAAATGATTTCTTTTTTGTTTTTGCAAACCCATGCAATCACATTGTAAATCAAAACCAAAAGAGGAGGCGATATTAGAGTAAAAAGCAGGCTGAGCCAAAGCTAAATTAGGCTCTATATCCTTTTGGGCTTGAGGAAAGGTACCAGCAGTGGTTTAGAGTAAACATTTCCTGACATCGATGGCAGGAAAAAAATATACTAATGCACTTAAACATTTTAAATTTGGTAGTTCCTTTAAGCTTAGTGGAAGAGAAAATACTCTGTATAGTGTCATGGACAGGACTAGGGGCGAGATCTGTTTTCATAGAAGCATGATGAATGTAATGTAGAGGAGATAGATCTAATTTAGAAGAAATGCTCTCTCATGATGACAACAGAAAGTGGGAGCAATGGGGCTGGCTGTTTTCTCTGCTAGAGCCCTTGAGAAAATCCCCCACCTGTCTATGCATAAATATGTAACCAATTGCTTATTTGGATTTTGCAGGTCCAAGGTATGCCCTATGGGAACTGTTTACTTCTCAGTGATGGTCCTGTCAATAACAGCACTGGAATCCCTTTCTTTTACGTGACACCAAAGGATAACACTGTGACAGATCTTCTGAAGAATCCCATGGCTTCTCTGACCCTTCCAGAGACAGATGGAAATTTCTGCAGGTAACAGTTTTATCTGCCTCCTACCACCTTCAGTGAGAACAGAGACCTCAGAACAGAAAGCTGGGTCCCCACCACTCTCAATGTCCTGCATTTATTTTTGACTCTCACAATCAGCTACATGCTCCCTTCTACAGTTTTGTTGTTTGGTTGGGTTTTTTTCAGTAAATTCCCCTGCTAAAGCATAGTAGAGAAAAGCAGAGGTGCCACTGAAGTATATTGTAGCATCAACAGCTGGAGTGACTTTCAGCTTACATTAATATATCTAAACATTAACATACCTAAATTTTAATCTCTTCTTGGAAGTGCCTACATAAAGTCTAGGTGTTCAAGATCCTATAATAGCCTACAGTGATCTTGCCAGTAAAATCCATAGAATTTCAGAGGCTGATCAATTCACAGTAAAGCAGGCATCTTTGCTCTGCTGAAAACTCTGGAGGCCCTGCTGAATGCCTTGACAGGACTCCAACTCTTTGGGTTCTGTAAGAGCATCTCAGGCTCTCAGTTCACAAGTTACATGCTCAGGCCTGTGACATTCTGTCTGATTTCCAACTCTTCAGACAATATGATTGAATATGATATCTGCAAATTTTTTACACCTTGTATATCACAAACAGTCATTAAATGACCCTCCAAATCAAGAAATACAGGTCTGAGGTTTACCAATCTACATCCAGTCCCTGGTTCTTCTCTCCAGAGGCAGCAGTGAGTTGACTTCTTAATCATGTCATAGAATCCTATAATCACAGAATGGTTTGTGTTAGAAAAACCTTAAGAGTTATCTAAGTCCAACCCACCTGCCATGGACAGGAACACCTTCCACTAGACCAAGGTGCTCAAAGCTGCATCCAGCCTGGCCTTGAACACTTCCAGGGATGGAGCATCCACAGCTTCTCTGGACAACCTGTTTCAGGGTCTCACCACTCTCATAGCAAAGAATTTCTTCCTAACATCTGATCAACACCTACTCTTTTTTAGTTCAAATCCATTATCCCATTGTCCTGTCTCTGCAAGCCCTTGTGAGAAGTCCCTCTCCAGCTCCCTTGCAGGCTCCCTTTAGGAGTAAGTCTGCTTATGGAGCCTTCTCCAGACTGAACAACCCCATATGCTCAGCCTGTCTTTGTAGGAGAGGTGCTCCAACCCTATGATCATCTTCGTGGCCTCCTCTGGACTCACTCCAACAGGTCCCTTTTATTCTTGTGTATAATGAATAACTTCAGATTCCCAAAGCTTTACATGTGTAAAATGTATGTATGTAACCTCAAAGATGATTCAATTTTCCCTTCCATTCTTGTCTCCCTGAAAAAGACGTATCTCCACCATATGTTTGTTTACAGTCAATCTTGTGGCATACTTGGCTGGGTCAGCCTTGTGTGAAGTGTTATTTACAAAGGCCTCTTTACGTGATGAGGTACATGACACTGAAATTGTGTCAGACAGGACTCTGTTACCAAAGCAGGTCTTAGCCGACGTTCCAAGGAGAGAGAGAGAGAACTGGTAAGAGCAGACTCCTTCAGAAAGAAATTGAATTAACAGTTTTTATTCCAACTTAAAGCCCTCTTTGTGGAAGGAGAGGTTTTATCTTAAGACCAGATTTCTCCAGCTGAGGATTGCCTAGAGTATCATCCCACTTCTTAAGCCTGATAGCTGAGAAGAGCCCTGGGAAAAGCAGGGAATGGCAAATATAAAACATTACTGTTACAGTTGTCTGTGTTTGTCTTCAGAATATATTGTTTTCTAGAGAGTTATATGGTGGAAAAATGAAATGTTTCTTAGTCCAAAGCAGTACCAGTAATTTCATGCTAACATCCTATTCCCAAGGAATGGAAATCATGGCTTCCTCTTACAATGTCAAACACCTAATAGGAGACTTCTGTCACCAACATTTGTTAAGGTAATTCAGTCTTGAATGCTTGAGGAGGTCAGTGAAGTAGTGAAGTTAACACTGGAATGGTTCTGCATATTGCTTAAGTATTTTCATTAAATATTTTGGATTAATAATTTAGAAAATAAATATATCCATTCTTTAATTGCAGGCTTAATGGGGTTTATTCCTGCTTTCTGAGATTTTTCATTCAGTCTAACTTACTATCCTGACCAACTTACTATCCAGTGCTTAAAAATGTATTTCAAGTCCTATGTCCTACTACTTCATGCCCTATTTTCAGAGGCCTAAGACTCAGAGCAGCTTCCATTGATGATAAGTGGTAGTGTTGAGCACTTCTGAAAACCACACACCCACTTAGGCACTTAAGTGTGGCCTTTGATCCCTAACTTTAAACAGCCACTCTTGAAAGTCTTTGCCTTTTATGGCTTAGCAGCATCATTGCCCGATGCACCAGTTTGGGAAGTGCCAATTCACCAACAAAAGAGAAATGCTGCATGATTTATAGAAATATGAAATCCATATACACCACAAATCTTTGAGAATATTTATTCAATGTCTTTTTATTACATCACTATTAATTTTCAAATCTCTACCCTTTTGATCAGCATGCCAGATATCTGCTGCTGCTTGTTTTGCAGCCAGGGCAACCTGGATTCTGTCACCTGACTCTCCAGTCCCCTCTGCAGCCTGAGACTGTGCTCTCTGGTGAGAGCAGCTCTCTGGGCACCACCAAGAAGCTAAACCTGCACTTCCAAAATAGCTTTGTCCAAACGAATTACTATTTGCCACATCCCTACTCTCCCTCCTGACTATCGGTCATGTGCTACCCTGCCTCCCATCAGTTCTGGTCTTTGCCTTAGTCTAAGCTAAACAAAAATGTGAAGAAAATTATCCTGACAGCAAGAATAAGTTTTTCTGCCGATCCTTCTGCTTTCCATCCTGTGGCCAGTACTGCTCCTGGCCATGCGATCCCACCCCCTCCCTCCAGCTGACCATATGGTGGGCCTATTTTAGCTCAGTAACCCAGCAGAAACCTCCTGGTTTTTTGTTTGTTCGTTGTTTTTTTTTCTGGATGTGGTTTCTAGTGGCTTAGGAACTCGAATCAGCTCCTCAAGAGCCAGAGAAGAGCAAAGGAAAGGGGAAAGAAAAAGAGAAGGTGGTGGAAAACAGAATATTCTCATTTTAGCATGTAACCATACTCTAAATATTGAGCTTACTACTGAATTGAGTACACAGGTTCGGAGTTTGATCAGTGCTCCATGCATTATTTATTTTGTTGTTACCTTCAGTTTCTTTTTTATTATTTCTGAAGTTCTCATTTGAAACAGATGTTGGTTGGCATTAGTGCAGAGGACAAGCAATACGGACAATGAAAAGCTGGGTATTTACTTGAGCTACAATTTTTGTTTTTGATGATGCGAAAATGTGAGCATTTTTGAAGCTCTCTCAGAAAGGAAGGCTATGGGCACTGGACTTTACCTTCTTTTCTTCCCTTCCCCTATAACCAGAGTCAGAAATTAATGTATGTTTTAAACTGGGAATCCATGAGTGATTTTTACATTCAAAAGTAGCAACATCTAAAATTGCAGCCCAGCACACCATCCCACTGTTACCCCACAGAGAGGGCCTCTGTGGGGAGTGCAACATTGAAGAAAACAACAAGATGTCTGGGCCCTGCTGCCAGTGCTTGGGGTGGCCTGTCCTCACCTTCAGGGCGCACTTGACCTGCTGAGATAGAGAGGCTGTGCCATGCAAACAGCACACAGCATCCTCAGCGCAGAGCTTTATGTGGTGGCTCAAGTTCAGTATAGCAAAATCTTCTTTACTAGCACTATATGAAAGGCAAGACCTTTCACTCTGTGTGACCTCATATCCTGCTAGCATTAAAATGGTATCTGTGAGGTTTTCTATGCAAAGGAAAGTGTCATTCTTGTCAGACATTCTCTTCAACTGTTTCATTAATTGTTTTGGTTTCAAAATAATTATGTAAAATAGCTAAGTGAATAATATTCTACGTGAGAAAGTTCATGTCCTTGTATGCCAGCAATGCATTCATAGCTTGTTTTCATGTGGAACTTCATTAGAATTCCATTATTAATCTACTCTGAGTTGTAAGAATCAAAATAAATGTGAAAGCTGATTGGCGCCTGTAGCCAGCGCTCCTGGGAGTATTTGGCACTCTCCTGAAAAATGCTTCTGACCTATTGCATGCAAAAGAAATCTCTGGCCTTTAGAAAGAAAACATAGCTGACATTTCAATGTCTTCGTGTACCTAATGAGTTTCAAGTGACTTGTGTACACCAATTTGATATTAAATTTATTTAGTAGCAAATTTCATTTGTTTTGTTTCAGAACAGACTCAAGTTCCAAACCTTGACAATAAATATTTTCCCTTTCAAACATGTGAGAAATACAAGACTGGCCTTTATGGTGCTCCAGCCTCAATATTTAATCAGCTGGAGAGAAAATGTGAAAACCCTAAACAAATAAGAAAAATAACATTTAATACTGAAAGAAAGAGAGCAGCGACACATCTGACTAGGCACTAATTGCAAGCATTTTAGTATTGCAACTACGGTTTGGATTCCTCATCTCTGACCTAGAGATTGCCATTTCCCAGAGGGAGACAGACTGCCCCTCTCTGAGAAGGCTCTGATGGCCAGGATAGAGACGGCATTTGTTAGCAACTACACGGCATTTTATCTGAAGGCTGATAAATAGATAATAGAGGCAAGAAAAATTAAATGGTTCAGGGCTATAAATAGACTAAGCTGGTATGTCTATGCCACTGACAAGCTGAAAAGATTGAGTTCCATTCTTGCAGCTTTCAGAGGGAGCAAGACCAAGCCCGACATTAAAGAATAGAGCAGCTATTGTTCTAAATACATTTCACAACACACAGGCTGCTCAGAGGATTCCTCTTTGCAAGCCCCTGTGTCTGCCTCATTACAGCTGCAGCCTGGAAAACAGGCAATTAATTTTAAACGTGTGTCACCTCCTTGACATCAGGTTCAGCACATTCACAGGGACACGCTGCATCTTTCTTAGAGAAGGAGCAGTTACATGGCTGCCATTAACTGGTTTTTATACAAGGGAAAAGCAGCGACCTTTGGGGTCAGTCCACCTTTGGTTTTTTCCTGCTCTTAGTTGAGGATGGTGTTTCAAATCCACACTGCAGACCATGAATGATTTTCATGAATTCTCAACCACCATGGGAAGAGAAGAGGAATTTTGTGGGTCTGGGTTCCTGCTGTGTAGTGGATCAGCAGCATGCACAAACATCCAACTTCATTCCCTGGGCAATCCTTAGGGACAATAAGCCTGCCACTGCACAACCTTTGAGATGTCATATGGCCACACAACATATAACTACTGCTGGATTTGTAGAGTTACTGTTGTTAATACGAGGATTAATATAACAAAGAAATCTGGTACTGTACCTTCACACAAAGGGAAATTATGCATGCAGAAGACAAAGGCTGAATTCAGACATCCATCAAGTTTTGAGATCCACCTCCTGATTCTGTGGCACAGACACATTTCTAATTCTGGTATTTATATTGGCCCTTTTCAGTCATGTGCAAATAATTATGTCAGTAGTTGTTCCTGAAAAATCTGTATTTAAAGAAAATCTGTATTTAAAAAAATTTAAAATGAAGGTCCCAAATTAGAAAGTCAAACATGAAACCTACTATCATCATGACCCAATGCACACAATACTGCTCTAAATTACTATTTTTCCTATATTCTTAAATAACCAACTTCCTAAAATCCCTTCCTAGTGAAATAGTGTTTCTCTGACTCTGTTCACAGAAATAGTTGATGGTATGATTCTTTTTTTTTCCCTCCATGAATTGTCTGTGGTTAAGCTACATAAAAGCTTCCTGTCTGAAACACAGAGTTCAGCTGAAGAAATGCATTGTTATTGTCAGTGGAGAGAGGAAAACAGACTGGCTTCAAGTAAAAGTAGTTAAACATTTTAGGAAGGATTATTTTCTAGAAAGAATGAAATTATTAAAAATGTTAAAACACATATACTGGGAGCATAGGCTCACTTAGATGAACAGAATAATCTCTGCACTGATACACTTTAGCTCCCTAACTTCAGATTCAGAACAGAAGACCTCTTCCAAAAGCAAAGATGTTCTAACTAACTTTTCTGGCTCCCAAACATGGCTGATAAAAAAAATTCTTGTCAAAATCAGAGCAGGGCAGAACTGCCTAGGCATATGCGGTTGAAGGCCAGCAACAGCTTTTCAGATTATGAAATTGCTTTCAGTGGAGATTTTGTTTGACGTTCATGCCGTGCAGATTAGCAGCACCAATACATTCTTTCTGCTTCAGAGACTCTAGCAGTTAGTGGTGAACAAATAAATGAGGAGAGTAACTTACTTTTCAAAATTAATCACATTTATGAATCAAAATTATATGCACTTTACAGTAATTCTCTAAGGACAGAGCGTTCCCTCCCTTCCGTTCTGTAGATTTTAGGGGACAAGAATCCTGTCATACATTTTATATAGTAGAAAATAACTCTTGCCTCTGCATCTTGGGCCCAGTTTGGGGCTGTGTGAAGAGGAGCCCTGTGAAGGGTGTGACAGAGTCACCTACTTTGCATCCTTGGGAGGTGACAGGGATGAGCTGGGTCAGCAGCCAATCCCCACCCCCTAATTACATGGGTTTTCACGACTGCTACCATTATAGGAGCGCTTAGAATGTGTGGAAGCAGTCATTGCCCTTATGCCACTCATGAGCTGTATGCTTTAAAGTAGGAAAAAAAAAAGAAAAAAGTAGGGAAACTGGGGCTTTCTTCTTGGCTCTCTGTCTCTCCTGCAATAGGAGAAAACTCTTTCCCAACTTTTTTTTCTCTTCAACTATGAAGAAGCAGAGGGATAAGAGCAGTGCTTTCTCACACAGCAGTGAGAAGTGTGTTCAGGGGACATTTGTGTATCCTCCCAGGGAGGATGAAAGATCTTATTTCCCCAGGGGGTGGAGGAGAAGGATGTCAGCTCCTTTGTGGGAAAAGGGGGCCGGGGAAGAAGAGAGGGATTCCTCTGCATAGATCCCTGCTTCCACACCCAGACTGGAACAGTACTGAACCCTCCTGCCTTTCTCCTAACAGTTCTTTCTTGGGAGTACCTGGATTTGCTTCCCAAGTGCCTTCCAAACTCTTGTTTTTCCTGTTGATCTGTGGCAGATCAGTGTCACCTCACTAGTGGATTGCAGAGGCTGAGAATGAAGATAATACTCAGGGATACTTTGGTCAGAAACCAGGAGACAGAGCATCATCAGTCAAAGCAGAGATCTCAACTGTGAAAGGGAATCCTAACCAAGTCACATCATCTTATGTGTCAATATAACCACAGCAGCCGGTTCATAACACCTGAACTTGGATAGCTGCTGTATAAGAACCTTCTAATTAAACTCCAAGAGATGGCTTGTGTAGTAAACAATTTAATGAGTAGGTAACACTCTTTACTCTGAACCGCTTTTGAACCAGGACCCAGAAATTGCGGAAGTGTTACATAGTAAGTGGGACGTGTTCATTAGCAGTGTGCTTTGCAGCATTGCATTTCTCTTGGGAAATACTTTTCACTTGGATGCAGGCCTCTCCTTAAGCTCAGTAAAACTGGCACCTTGGTAGGTGATGTCATCTCATACACTTGGAAGAAAACTGCCTGGACTGGGTCAAACTCTGCATACCTGCTTTGCTCACTGTAAGCAGAGGAACACGAACAATTAATTCTTCTCTCTCCACAGATTAGATGAATAATTAAGATGATTTGTCTTAATGCACTGTTTTCTTATAAACCGAATCTTCTTCCCTTTTAATCTGGCCTTCCTAATTTTCCCCAACGAAGTATATGTATTTGAAGTAAGTTCGAAAAAAAGAATGTGTTCCTATTGCTTGGTCTTCTTTCACAGTTACCTGCTTTCTCTTCCCCTCAGTTCATATTTTACTATAGCATTCATGAAGTCCTCCCCATGGAGACAGAGGGCTTGATTCTGGTAAAGACAAACCACCTGAGAAACCACCTTGGGTTTCCTCAACAGAGCAACAGTGTCAAATCTCTACCCCTGACTCTGCCTCCCTCTCACACCCAGTCAGCAGCACACAAATGTTACATAAAGCCACTCCTCTGCATCTACTTATTCTTGTACCAGCAAAGATGAAAGTAACTCAGGGACTGAGAGCTGAATATGTATTTATACAGAGACAAGCAATGTCTAGTGAATGCATGACTAGACCTCTACAGATTCAAGTGAGGAATGTTTTAGTAAATATCCCTTTATTGTCTTTAGTGAAAATAAGACATAAATCCCTGACTATATCACCTTGCTCCAGGGAAGTAAATCTTGCATTTATATTAGTTGCACTGGCAACAACACTGAAAACACAAGACCCATTCATAACATTTATAAATGGAAGCTGTAAGTTTAGTGGGTTTTGATGGTTTGAGAAATATAAAAGTAATCAAACATCATTAGGGAAATACAATGCTAAAAAAAAAAAAAAAAGAAATGCAGAAACAGATTCACTTCATAATATGAAGGGTTCCTTTGAAAAAGAATATACTAATGCTAATGTCAGATTAGAATACCAGGTTCCTAATCTGAAACAAAAAACCTATGATAAGAGGCAGAAAGCAAAACCAACAAGTAATAACAGTGTGCTGGACTAAAATGTATCATTCCTCTGTTCAGCTCTTCCAAAACTTCACCTCACACAATCTCAACAAATAATTTGAGTCATTTTCCAGAAAAACAAACTGGCCCTCCAGATTATTATTCCAATATGCAAAATTAAGTTTGAATAATTTTTACTGGGAAGATAGGATTATGTGTGTCAACCAGTGTAGCACCATAGCTCAAGAGAATGTACAGAAAACTGTAAACAGAAGAAGCTGGGGGAAAAAAAAAACTTTTCAAGCTATGGATGCACAGTGTGTGTGGCCTTTGTTGTCAGCCAGATATGTGCAAAGCAGCTTTTCATGTCAGTTGGGGAAGAGTCACATCACACACCAGTCCTATTAGACAAAACTTTCTCAGCAAAGGCAGGAGGGGTTCACTGCTACATCAGCTCTATTGCCTACTCAAAATCACATACTATGCTTTCAGAATAAACAAGGACTTGCATAAAAACACCAAATAATTGTAATCTGAGAAGGTCAGACCAAAACTTCTCACTGCCCCTGATCACATCCAGAATCCATGGCCTTCATCTGTTCTGTGAAACAGACATCTTTTAATAACAATCCCTTTCAAAATCCTCTCTGACAGTAATTAACCACATATTATGTAGGAACTGTGTGCAAGAAAAACATTTGCAAATATTCCTGTTTTTCCTGGCTCTTCAGTTGTTTTATGATACTGTTTGTCTGTGGAGGAAATTGTATCATATATTCAGATGCACAGTTGTTTGAAAGCAATTTTCTGAACTGAATTTCTGCTCGCAAGAAGTCCCTTTCCTTTATCAATATAAATGTTAAATATATACTGAATATATAAACATATACAGAGGGCTTTGGGTACATTATTAAGATTAGGCATAAAAGATAACAACAGATCAGGAGATTGCTTCAAATGGACTTTAACACTTCACCATCCAGGGCCAACAGTTGCAAGAGTGTGAATGTGCATTGCCCTGGCTGCTGGACATGCATACCCTCAGCTGATACCCTCTGCATGTGGGATTGGCTCCTTTCTCTTCAGCTGTATTCACTGTATTTGCCTTTATTTGTGTTTTGGTGGGTGAGCATCTCACTGGGCCATTGATACTGGGCAGCCACACAACACCCAAAGCCTATGCAAAAGAAATGCCAGGAGCTACAGGTATGGAGCTGTGTTCCAGAGTGCTTTCAGGCCACTGGAACCCAGACATGAAGGGACACCTTCAGCAGGCAGGAGGAGTCAGTGCTGAGGATCTATGGTGTACCAAGGTGATCATCTAGACAAGTTTGTACTCTGCATACACATTGATAGAAATAAACCCAGCGCCTGAGCAGGGAATGTGGATTTTTGGGTACTCAGAACACCACTTTTATAATGTAAAAAACTGTACTAGAGAAAATTAGAACACTATAAGTTGATGTGGACAGAAAGTTTGAGCCTGATCTTTGGCCTCAGCCATTCCTCCCATCAGTATGCATGGGAGAGGAAAATGAATACATGTGGAATTTGTCCAAATGTTGTTAAACAGACAACTGCTGCTCCAAACTGAACAGAACACTGAAGAAATGTCCCTGAGATGACGTGACTGCAAATGGTACTTTGGAGGTCAGGCAGCAGACAGTGGCAAGTGCTTACTGGACATAGTCAGGTATCAGTCAGCCTACTGTACTTATGTATCTCTCTTTCTGACCGTCTTTAGAAAAGCAGATCTTTTATCTAGTGAGCTACACAGTCTCTCATAACCATCTGTGAAGAATCTGCAGGTGTTAAATTAGCTGCAGGAGGATGCCCATATGCTTCCTGCATATACTAGACACACATTGAGAAGTATAATCAAAAATGAAGCCATTGCAGATTGCACACAGTTAAGGCTAAAGGGCTCAAGCCAAGATCTTTAAGTAAAATTGTGCACAGATGTGATTAAAACACGGTGAAAAAGAAATGCAGCTTTCATTTCCTAATGTAGTTTCTTGGGCTGACATGGGAATGTGGTTCCCTGAGACACTAAGCAGTCTCAAATTGCTGGCAGCAGGACTTTGGGCTGCTCAGTGTTTGTCAGGATCAAGCCTCTGCAGTCATTTCATACACTATTTTTTTTTTTTTTTCAATTAGTAGATTTACTTACGATTTATATCCTTGTATTGTATATGTCAGAGTCAGTAATTGCCTTTCAGTTACTAATGGGAGTTATTTATTATTACTATATACAAAGAGCCAAAAAGTAACAAGTACCTTCCCTGTCTTGGTCTGAAAGCAATTGGAGAACTTTTCTATTTGGTGTAAAGCAGTTGAAAAATGGGTAAAAAAATGAACAAGGATTTATTTTCTAGGATAAGCACAATGAAAAGACCTTATGTTTTACATACAGATACACATATTCGTATTCTTTTCTGTAGGCACAGGTACAGACTAACCATCTCACTACTTCTTCTCAGAATCAGCTGTATTCTGTGAATACAGCTCTGTACATCTGTCTGGGAATACTGCCATTTTCACAATTTTTTACAATCCAATAGATACTAGTCCAACTTTCGTGAACATAAATTAAAATTAAGCAACTATCTACAGCAGAGCTATGTGTCAGTCAAGTGTTCCTTCCAGACTACCCCCCTCCACCAAACAGTATAGCTGGGAGTAGAGATGACCCACAAGGCTTGACAAAGTTTTTTTATATGTGAGCAGGAGTCCACACTTCTCCAAAAACCCTTAAGAAAGCAAGTAAGCTATTACTCATGAGCATTTTTCTCTGTGCACAGAAAAAACGTGATTGATCCAGAGGATCCGAGGTGCACCAGGCTGACTCTCATGGGACAGATGGTCACAGTGCCTCCAGAGGAAGTAGAATTTGCCAAGCAAGCAATGTTTTCCAGGTCTGTATCTAAAAGGCACGTAGTAGAGTGCAACTCACGGGTTAGAGACAAATATACAAATGTGGCCGTTTGGTACAGAAAATCTGAGAAATAACAAGCCTGACCTTTACTTTGGGGCCATGAAGCATGCTGGCTTCTGTGTGGTTTGGAATGACAGACCTTTTAACTCTTGAGGAAATGAAATATGGAAATACAGTTAGTGTTGGACTCTGGTAAGGCACATGGTTTATAATCTGGGGATTATGAAGAATGTCACCTGGTTCCAAGGAGATATTCCATAATTCCATGGTGTATTTGTTATCTTTAATGATTCTACCCCACCTTATGACAGGTAGAGGACTCAGACAAAGAGCAGAGGTCTGCTGTCTTTGGGCTTACAAACATTTTCAGGGTGGAGTTTATAAATTTAATTACATCTCCTAATGTCCCAGCTGCTTCAAAGCCGTAGTACTTACTGAACAGTCTCCTTTGAACAGATGCAAGGACAACCCAGATGTGGAGCGCACACACACACAGGGCGTGCCCCCATGCCCTTCACTGGGTGTCCAGAATTACAGGCTTGAAAAGCCTGAACCTTAGCTGGGGCACACATGTCCCACACAGGCTGCCAGGGATTGTCCTCCAGATGCACTTTTCCTGGTCAATCAAATACTACTGGGAAACTGGGATGAGCTTGGATCCAAAACAGCCCAGAGATTATATTCCTTCTGACCTACAGGATAGGGTCAGGGTGAGACTCTGTCAGTGTGTGTGCCATCAATAACAAAAATGGGACCATGAACAGATGGGGCCATATTGACACACTTCTTTACGAACTTCATGGGAATTAAATTCCCAAGTGATCCAGAATCCACCAGTGCCTCAGCAGAGGATGCTCTGCTGTCAGGTGCAAGAACCAGAATGATAAAGTGAGGGCTGCTGGGGAACATCCAGTGCCAGCAGCATCTGACACCACTTACCAACCCCAGAGTCATGGGTACTCAAAGAAACAACTCAGAAAATGGTAGGAAACACCATTTTCCCAATGAGAGGGAAACCAATACGTTGCCAAACCAAGTACCTCTGCTGCAGGATCCTTTGCAGGAGCAGAGGGGCACTGAGCCAACTCTGCCCAGACTTGCACCACTCCCTGCCAATATTCCTGTGAACACTGTGACTTGAACGGTGGTATCCACTCTGTGCATCACTGGTGAGCTTCCCACAGCTACACCTGCCAGGGATTGGGGACCAAAGATCTGCACCCAGTCAGGGAGAATCTGTCTAACCTAACTGTAAGGAAGACCAGAGAAATGAGACATAAATACAGGATGAGAAGGCTCTTGGAGGTGACAGCTAGCAGAGGCTATGCTCTACCTGCTACCCAGTTTTATTAGCCCTCCCTCTCTACCACAATTGCTACCAAAGATGTGATATTTCAGGACAGTGTTTCCTTTAAACAGATACAAGCACAACCCTGACATGCATTCAAAGAGTTTTCTCTAACTATTTTTCATTTATTCAGAGGCTGAACAACATCTACCTTTAGAGACAGGGTTCTGCAGTGGGGGAAGGTGGTGATTGCTGGCTGCCTGTGTGGCAGTTTGCCCCAGACTGGGATGTGGAAGATTGTAAACCTTACAGCAAGGAAGGGCCAAAAAGATGAATGGTTGTGTTCTCATATCTTAGGTTTCACTCTGGCTGAGCACACTAAGCTGAAGAAAAAAGCAGAGTATGCATATGCTTTGGCACATCTTCTAACATTTTTTTTTTGTTTTTCTTTGTTCTTCTAGGCACCCAGTGGTAAGAAAGTGGCCTCGTAGCTATGAGTGGTTCTTCATGAAAATGAACATTGAACACATCTGGCTTCAAAGCTGGTATGGAGAAGTTTCTCCCATTGCAGTAGAAGAGTATTTAAAAGCAGTTCCAAGTAAAGGATGATTGAATGGGATTTGAGATAGAAATCTCCTGAGTTTTCTTTCCAAACACTTTTAAAATTTCATGGTAGATGGTTTATTTACAGTGATATTTTTCCTCTTCTCCCAAAAGGCTTCAAAATAGCCCTGTCTCACATGGAGCAGAGTGAAAATAAATCAACACAGACTTTCAAATTATAAAGGAGAGGTGGATATTAGCCCTACCCTGCAATGTACAGACTTGTCATTTCAAGCAGGCAATGCGTCATCTGAAATGCTGTTTTTAAAATGCTTTGTATCTGTTTGTTTTGACTTCTATTGCTGTGCACCCACAGGGAAACTACACTATGTGCTAAATATAATGTTCTGATTTGCAGAAAATGCAAATTGCCTACTCAGAACCCTCTATGCATTGTGGAGGTATTACTGCTGCTGGGTCTCCCTTGATTTGTAAGTATTTTTAGAGAAAGTTAATAGCTGAAAAATTAGGTATTTAAGTTTAAAAACAAATTATTTGCTAAAGCTGTCCTCATTTGCTAGCTTCTCTTTCCTATGTGTGCTTTTCCCTAATTAGATAATTTGATATTTCACTTGGAAATTGAGTAAACCTTCTCTCTTTAGCAGAAAAAAAGCAATCAGTTCAAACAACACAGCTCCACTATAACTTGTCTCTGACACAAAGCTGGTTAAACACATTAAAGGCCAAAATCAAATCAGCCCCACAAGGATTATCTCAATACAAGTAAAAACATTCTTATAAGAAGAATTTAAGTAAATGTTCTCAGCTAGCCTGTTCCTGTTGAGACAGGAAAAGTATTTTTAATAGCCTGTAGACCCAATTTTTTTTGCCTCCATGCTCCAACCGCTGCTTTATTTTTAACTGGCTTGTGCAACTGATTTTTTATAAGCCCTCACTAACTCACTAAGGGGTGGAGCCTGTCCCTTAACTCTGTTTCCTCGCCAAGATTTAAAGGGCTTGTTCATTCATTTATTTTCTAAAGAAGCCTAAAGATGGTAGGTATTTCAGGTCATTAATAACTGCTTTTCCCAGTGTGGAAAGTACAAACTTTGTTGCAAACACATTATGTATAGGCTTTTCACATGGTAATACCAAAAGGGTGCAAAAGTATTTTAATCATTGTCAGTTCTTTCTCTAGATGTCCCCCTGGTAAACATATTCTGCAGTTCTTAAGGGTATCACAGAAAGAAAATTTCCATGGCTAATCAGCCAAGTCACCACACAGTTTGAAAATTATATGGCTGCTCTCCCTGTTACATGAAGAAGGAGACACATTGAGATGGAGTTTATGTGCCTGTGGGGAAGGTCTTCCAGCATCACTGGGAATGCACTTGAGCTTTGGACATCAGCCTGCACCACATCTGGGCTGGGGAGGAGCCTGGGTGAGTGCCCTGAGCTTGTACAGGTTAATCCCTGGGCAGAGCTCAGAGGCAGCTGCATGATCTATGATCAGCTGGAAGCCAATTAAGTGTAGCTGAGCTTATTTTGGCTCAGGCATGGAGAGAGGGAGTCATTCCCAGAACAGCTGGGCACCATGCTGATTTAACTACAAGGGGCCCCAGGACACCCAACTTAGCCCTAGGGTGAGTCCTGGGCCCCAGGCATCACTACTATTCCTGATATTCTGTAAGAAAACAAGGAAAATGAGGGGAGGGGAAACTCTGTTTAGACACTCACTTAGCTTTTTTATTCTTGTCTCACTGCCAGAGACTTTGTTAGCCGTGCAGATCTTTTACAGAGGTAATTACACAAAAGGAGGAAGTGTCCTGCCTGAATCTATTTCCTTCAGGTTTTTTTCTTGGCAGATGAGCTGCATTTTCACATTTGAGTTTGCCCCTGAATCTTGCATTGTGTAATACTGAAGCAAGATGGCCTGTCCTATACAGATTTACAGAATCTCATCAAGTGAAATCCTCGATTCCTATAATTTTGCCGTGGGGGTCTTTGTCCACTAAGGATTTGATGGCTTTGTCCATTAGGATTAATGGGACTTTCAAATCTGAGTTCAACAGGAAGAATGCTAGTCCTTGTAAGAGAATTTCACAGACATTCCTGTGAAAGTAGAATTATGTATTTCCTTATACCTGTTTACTACTATTCCCAGAGAAACCTGAAACCCCCATTCTTACCCCCACTCCTAAATACACACAGATTAAGCAAATCCAGAGTACAGTCTTAATGTTTAAACAAGCTGAAAAAGGAAGGAAAAATTTTAGAAGTGCTACTGTTACTATACTCTCAGTTTCATCCATTTCATTCACTGGCAACAGTGACATGGTCCTATGTCCTATCCATTACCTTATCAACAAGCCTTGAAGCAGTAAGGGATTGTGTCAAGAAGATTCAGAAGAGCTTTAATGGTTTAAGAAGTTTGTGTGTACTAAGAAAGGTTTTGAATTTACAACACCCTGCTTGTTATAGGCTGTCTCCTCGCACACACAGATTAATTGGAGTAGCTTCTGTATTGTAAAATGACACATTCATCAAGAAGCTTTTCTGTATGGATCTGCCACGAGGCTCTTGACAGAACCTCAAAACATGAAATGCTGGTGACATGTAAAGTGACAAAAGGGGCCTCATGAAGAAATGCTGTCTTATATAACCTGTTCTCATTTCATGCTTCCTTCACCCAATGAATAACTACCATGAGAGTCCTTGAAAGTCTAGAAATTAATCAAAAATACAACCTGCAGATTTTGAATAGAATTTGTCAGACCAAAAAAAAAAAAAAAAAAGGAGGTGATAGTAGTTTGCTTATCTGGGCTTTATTTTATTATTTATAGGCTAGTTCTAATTTTTTTTTTTAAACAGAAAAATGTCTAAAGTAATATTGGTCATCACATGGTGAGTGATGTTTACTGAGGCTTTTAACCTAGAGTTTTATCTGAAATATCACAATAAAACCATAGTTCCTTAAGACTGTAGTCTGATCTTGCTTCAGTTCAAGTGAATAGCAAAAATCCCATTTGTTTGTTGAGCTCTAATTATTGTATTAAATATTTTCATAAGTCTTGATAAGCTCTTATGTATTTATTAAGCATTTCAATTAGCTGATGTGTAATTTCCATGTTTTCTTTATTTTCATTATTTCTGTTCCCAAAAAAGTTTGTTGTGCAACATGTTTAAAATTTCAACTGTAGTCTTGCAAAATTTACAAGATGTATTTAGTAATTTCTGTGTACTTGCTGAAAAAAGAAAAATGAAGTTGAAAAGTTGGGTTCTCACTTCTTGCTAATTTGGGCAAAAGAAATGCATGTACAGGATTTAAGCACAGCTATTTTGAACTGCTGTTCTTATTTAACCAAAGAATGCTCTGTTTCTGATGAAATTTTCATCACTTCAGTGGTTGAAATGCAACCTGTCTCATTTCTGGATGTGTATTGCAATTTGCAATGTATTTTGATTTCTAAAAACATTGAAAGTTGTTAACAAAATGACCGTGACTAAGAAATGCAAATAAAACAAATTTCAAAGCAGAAGCTGAATAAGGATATTCTTCAGTACAGCATTTCCTAGAGTAACCCACATTGTGCTAACAACCATTACAATTTCTGTCTAATCTGAACACTTGTTTAGTGTCTTTTTCCTCCCTGAGTTTTTCTGAACCAAGTTAATTTCTCTCAAAATATTTATGGGAATTGAGACTCAGATCTGTTTTTTTGCTGGGGAGAAAAGTCTAGTCAAGCACCTTTTATTGTTCCTTCATCCTCTCATTACTGTCTTCTTTGCTTTCACTGTGACAGTTAAATGTCACTCTTAAATTTGCTCTTCTTTTCTGTACATAGGAACTGAGCACTCACCTCTTGGGTATGCAATAATAATGTTTTGGAAGTTTCCTCAGTGCTATTTCTTCCCTTGCCAGCCTTGCTCTTACAAGTTCTTTTTACAGCTTGTTCTCTTCTATCCACTTTCCTCTGATGTGTTTTCTTAAGCCAAGTCTGACAATTTACCTTTTTATCTTGCTTTCCCACACCATCTCCTTTCAACAAAATTCAAGCTCTCATACTAAAATTTCCGACTTCATATAGAG
>NC_031768.1:29554919-29670650 GCF_001522545.3 Parus major
AGAAGAGAAGAGAAGAGAAGAGAAGAGAAGAGAAGAGAAGAGAAGAGAAGAGAAGAGAAGAGAAGAGAAGAGAAGAGAAGAGAAGAGAAGAGAAGAAGAGAAGAGGAAGAGAATAACAGCCTATGTTAGGATCAAATAACAGTTTGTGTTTCCTATCTACACTTTAAATATTTCTCTTGCGACTGGTTGGACTGCATTTACTGGAAGAACTGTGACAACAGTTCCCTAAGCTCTACAAATCTCAGTCAACACCAGCTTCTTATTTGCAGTAACCTGTATTTTTAAAAGAACATTTCCTGCAGCTGGTTTCTTCCTTTTTACTTACTGTTTTTACTTTTATCCCATTCTAAAGTGATGTCTATTCTGATTACACCAATGGTCTTTCATTTATTTACAAAATAAATTTAAAAACAAAAAACTCTAATCTTAACATTTTTGGAATCAATTAAGTACTTTCATTTTTTAATCTTTTTGCTGAATACTGAATTTGTGCTTCTTTCAAATTGTGTTGCTTGTCATCCTCCAATAAAGCTCACCTTTTAACTGCATTTTCTCTGCCACCACCTCCACATGCCCTCTCCCATCTAACATTTTGCTAGATGCTCCTGTTCTCTTATCCTCTTTTCCCTATATTTTTTCATTAACTCTAATTTTTCTGTGTTTTTCCCTCAGCTTCCAAGTTCTCCACAACCCCTTCCACATTACTTTGTCTGCTCAGTCTTGTCTGTCTTCTTGATTTTGCCACTTTAATCTCCTTGTCACTATGCTCAGTGCCTTTGGAGAGTCCCAACACTGCCAAGTCTTATTTTGGGAGAATGCGAGAGAGTTGCTTTAAGGAATGCTTTGGGTTCCAAGGTATTTGTTTGTTTGTTGAAACACTGTCTCTGGAACAGAAATGGGAACATATTGGCCTTGATCCTGACACAGAATAGGGCAGTTCATCAAGCTCACGGCTTTTTCCAATATCTTCTGCACAAACTATTCCAGGCTCTATTAGGCCCTGCCTGTGTTAGCACCCACAACATATAATCACAATTAGGAAGGACATCGACAAAGTTTGACAATGTTGTTTGACAACATAGGTAACAGTGCAGGAACATGCAACTGTTGTCTTGTGAAGGAAAACAACCATTCAAAAAGGCTGGCAGCTGATGAAAACAAGTGGTTAATTTTAAAAGCCGGGCAAAGGTACAGATGTGCTCCACCAAAAAAAAATAGGGAAGACTGTTTATTCAAGAAGAGTTGTATGTCAAATACTACTATATAATGGAAAACAAGTCTGTAGAATGATCATATTTACTCAGTACCTTAATCTTGTACTTATATACTTTTCCCTCCAGATACGGTACAGACCCTGTCACCATTTTTCATCCTTCAGGAATGAGCTCCCCTCAGCACAACAGCACAGGCACCGCGTGTATCTGACCGCGTGTAGCTCCGTTCCCTTTCCCCTGCGTGTTCTGTTCTTTGCCTTGCTTCTGGTGGTGCTCCAGCCTCTCTCCACTCCTCAGGGAACCATGCCGCACCCTCGAATGAAGGCGAGGTGTGCCCGGGAGGGTGCGGTGGTGACTCATTTAATTTGAGGAGTGTGTCACTGCCGGGGCTGCGGTACAGGCTGGTGACCGCCCCCATGGCAGGGCCCAAGGCCGAGCAGCCCCCGAGGGCCCGCTGGGGGCTCGTTGGGGAAGGCGGGGGTCAGGCAGGGGCAGTGGCCGCTCTGTGCAGGAGGCGCTTCAGGTTGAATCCCCATGGGCATCAGTTGCGTGGGGGTGGCCGGAGCTGAGCTGTGCTCCTTAAACAGCCCCAGCAGAGCGGGGACAATGGCATCCCGGCCTGAATTAGAAATAAGAGTGGCCGGCAGGACTAGGGAAGTAATTCTCTTGTACACGGCACTGGTGACCCCACACCTTGAGTGCTGTGTCCAGTTCTGGGCCCCTCGTTTCAAGGACATGCAGGTGCTGGAATCAGTCCAGAGAAGGGCAGTGGAGCTGGTGAAGGGGATGGAGCTCAAGTCCTGTGAGAGGCGGCTGAGGGAGCTGTGTTTGTTTAGCCTGGAGAAAAGGAGGCTCAGGGCAGACCTTTCCACTCTACAACCACCTGAAGGGAGGTTATAGCCAGGTGAAGGTCGGCCTCTTCTCCCAGGCAAACAGCGACAGGATGACACAGCCTCAAGCTGCGCCAGGGTGGGCTCAGGTTGGATACTAGGAGGAATTTCTTCACAAAAAGGGCCTAAGACGTTGAAATGAGCTGCCCAGTAAGGCGGCAGAGTCACCGGGTCTAGGAGTGTTTAAGGAAAGACTAGACGTGGGACTGAGTGCCATGCTCTAGATGACATGGCGGTGTTTGATCACACCTTGGATTCAATGATCTCGGAGATCTTTTCCAACCGAACTGATTTTGAGGCCCTGCAGCTACCGCGCCCCGTTCCGCACAGACACCAGAACAGCCCAGCGCCGCCATTCGCCCCGCCCGCCTACCTTGTGCGCCGGCCCCCCCTCTCCCGGCATGCCGTGGGGCGGGGCGGCCCGGCCCGGCCCCCTGCTCGCCCTCAGCCGCGGCGGGCGGGCTCCGCCCCGGGCGGCACCGCGGGTACCTGCGCGGCGCGGAGCGGCCGCGGGGCAGAGCGCGCCGGCGGTGGTGGCGGCCGAGCAACCTCCGCACCCTTCTCCTGACTGCGGCGGGGGCGGCCGGGCCATGGTGCGTCGCGCCCGGCTGGCGCTGGTGGCGGCGGCGCTGGTGGCGCTGGGGGCGCCGCCGCCGCCGTGCGCGGGCGCCCGGGCTCTGGAGTGGTACACGGCGTGGGTGAGCACGGCCTACGTGGAGCCGCTCAGTAACCGCACGGTGAGCGGCAACACGGAGAGCGGCCGCTACGGGGACAGCTCGCCCAAGGAGAGCGCTGAGGGCCATGTGGGCATTCCCCGCGGCGCCTCGCCCCGCCACATGGAGGGCTGCGCCGCCGACACCGACTACGACGTGCCGCTGCCTCCCGGTGGCCGCGGGTCCCCCGAGGGCGACCCACCGACCTGGATCGCCCTGGTGGCCCGCGGCGGCTGCACCTTCAAGGACAAGGTCACTAACGCGGCGCGGAAGCGGGCGGCCGCTGTGGTCATCTACAACGAGGCCCGCTTCGGCAACAGCACCGTCTCCATGTCCCACGTGGGTGAGCTCCCCGCGCTCGCCGAGGGGTCGGGGGGATGCTTTCGGGGGATGACTTTGTCTAACGCCGGCCCGCATCGGGGATGCGGCTCTGCGCGGTGAGGAATGGGGATGGGGGGAGGCAGAAATTCCTGTAAAAATGGTACAGAAACCGGGATTTTGTTTTCTCTTCCTGTAAGCCACGCTAGGGCAAAAGCCGGGACCGTCTTCTGTCTCCCAAGTTAGGGGCCGGGCGTCAGGTAGGAAATGTGGCACAGCTATGGGGACCGGCAGCCATGTGGCAGGCTGGGATGGGAGGCTAGGATTTCCTTTAGGGACACCTTTTTGCCTGGTACCCTCTGGCAGAATGGCTACAGCGGTCACAGGTAGGCCGCTTTCTGCAAGCCGTGTGGAAACGCACCAGGTATCTCGAAGATGCCTTTAGGTGCTTTTGAACGTACAGCTGTAGCTATTTGAAGATAGCTTTTGGTACAGGCTTTGTTGTAATAGCTTCATCGTCCTCTCCTGCGCAGGTCTGTTGAGAGAGAGGTGTAACCATCAGGTAATCCTTAAACGCTTGCAAATGCAGTAAGAAAACTGAATCCTGGAGAAGGATGTTGGCTTGTCTCAGCGTACTGCTGCTCCTGTGTAGCCTGCAGAAGAGTTCTGTCACCACAGTCCCCGCTTGAGCTATGACACAAAAGACTTGGTGAATTTTTATGGTTATGACAGTACTAAATGTTTAAATCAAAGAGGCAAAAAACACTTCAAAACTTGGCAGTAAAATCTGTTTGTTTTTGTAGATTTTTGAGAAACTGGAAGGTCCTCAGAGGAGGATGTGAAGATAAGGCAAACTAAGTAAAAAATTCTGTAGATGTGTGCTTCACATGGTTTTGCTACGAGTTTATTAGTGCCTGGGCTCTCATTTCTGATTGTGAGGAGGGAAAGGACCAGGGACTTGGATGAAGTAAAACCATAATGTGTTTCTAAAGGAAACAAACTCATTTCCTTAGTGTAGTGAGCTGAAAGTCTTAGCTAGGGAGCTGTTGCTCTATTGTGCATGTTATTTATCTCTTGGAAAATTCATCTCTCCTCTTGGAATGCCCAGTGGCACCAATTGAGGGATTGGAATCATGATTACTGTTCCTAGCCTGCTGCTTGCTTGAGATCAGCCTGGCCCATTTCGTATTCTTAGTTCACTGTGAAAGCGGAGGTGAGATGCTAGATAAAATGAACCTTTGGTTTTGATCCTAGGTAGTGATTAAGATACTTTGTTGTGAAATACTGCTTTCATCTGAAATAGTTTTTTTCTTGCTTTCACCCTGTATTGGCCAATCACTACAGTTTTTTTTCCACATTCTTCTCCATTACCCATTGTAACCTCTCATAAGTATTATTTGCTCTTTTGATTCTTATTCTACTTCTCTCATCTTGCTTATTTTACATATTTTTAAAAAAAAAATCTCTTTTCTGCTGTCATCTTTGTGCTATAGAAGACCTTTTTGGGCTTAATACTCAGTTTTGGACTTCACTAGTATAGTTATATCTGCCAGTGGCCTAAAGAGAAGTGCTCTCTGACTGCTTGTTGGGTTTTTTTTCCTTGAACTGGCAGAATGTTGCTGACAAAAGTTCCACCAATGTAGAGACTGTGATTTAGTGCATATATACAGTAATACATTTGTATTTATACCGACTACATAAATGCAAGTTTGACCTTACAATTGTTTGAATGGAATTATAATAATATATCACAATATAATTACAAGCGCTGATGTAGTCATAAATGTTTGCTTCTCGGTTGACACTTTCAGACATGTAAATGTTCAGATGTTTCAGTGCACTTTGGGAATAAAGGGAAGAGGTATTGTTAGTGTTTTAAATCTTGGGCTTTTTGAAGGGACATGATAGAAAGGTCAATGGAAGACTGGCAAGGAAGAATATGGGAGGGAAAGCTATAGTTTAAAGGATCTACATTTTCATTTCTGTGGAGGGATTTGTGAACTGGCACATAAGGAAGCAAGGTTTCCCTCTGGGAGGAGTGCTGAGGATAAATACTCTGGGAAATCTGCAGTGCAGTAACTAAGGAGTGGAGTTATATGCATAAGTAAAATCCGCTTAATGCGTTTGCAATTAGTGGCACTGAAAATGATGTGAGATGGAGCAGTGGTTATGGCTGGTGAAGATGCCCAAATTTTGTGAAGGTGATAGCTTCTGTGATCTCAGTGCCATCTTTTCATTCTCCTGTTGGAAAACCTAGCCCTTTAATTTTCTGGGATGTATGTGATACATGTGTGCTATTTTTGTTTGTGGTCTTTTGGTGTTTTTAAGGTATGTTTAAGTCTAAGTAAAAAGAGAAGTTCTTGATTAGTTGAAGCAATTATTTGTTATAGCTGGTGTCAAAGCATTTAAAAAAGGACGAATGTTCTAAATAATATGTATTTTTCAACTTGTAAGCTTCATGAGTGCAGTGAATAGGGATTTTAACTAAAGTTTTGGAGCGAGAGAGTCAAGAATTTCAGTGTGTAGCCTTGAAATCCTGTCCCCTCTTCCAAAAGAAGGTTCTGCAAATGTGGCTCTACTGATACGTCTCATTTCAAGCCTTTGCTCTCTGTCCAAATTACATTGTTCAAAATGCTGGATGACTTCTCAAGGAAAGCAGTAGTGACACAGCTTCATGTGTGACTGAGAAGATTTTTCCATTGGAAAACTCTCTTTACCCAAATGACTTGGGGAGCTGTACTTCATTTACTCAGTCTGAACGACATAAATTCAGGCTTCAGTTTTACAGACTTGGCAGGCAGTCCTAACTCTGTTCTTTTTTGGTGGTGATGGTGAACTTAATACAATACAGAAGCCTCAAATTACTTTCCAAAACCAGAATGAATATTGCATGTAAATATTAGGTGGGAGTGGGTTGGAGAAGAATCTGGAGAGGCAAAGTCTAGAGTGTTGTGCAGACCAGACTAAGGAGAGTCAGAGGCTCAATTCTGGTTCAGAAGTTATCGGGAGGCAGAGGTACATTGCAGTAGAAAGAAAACAGGGTCTTCTGGTTCTAAAGATTTCCTGTTATATACTTTATGCTGGGCACCCAACCATCTCTGTAACCACCCCCCCCCCTCAAGCTAGGATTTGGTGATCCTGATCAGAGCATAAGTTGTCTTGTTGTAGACTATGGAATGAAATGCGGTTGTGCTTGACATGCAGAGCTGAGAGGCAGTGACTGTAATAGTTTGAGGTAGGTCTGGATTAGGGCTTTAATTCATGGCTTGTGGATTTAAGGGAAGCTTGGGACTTAATTTGAGTGTATGACTTTGGCTGCATAATGAAAATGGTCTTTGATTTGCCAACATACATCCAACTTGTTCTTTCCTCCATTGTCATATTTTTTTAATGCACGTGTATTGAACAAAACAGATGCAAATTACTTTGTGCTCATGATTCTATAAGTTCTTGCAATCTCCAAAGCAGAAGAGTTATAGTTATTTTGGCATATAGTTCAGCTCTTTGCTACATTGCTTGCAGTACTACTCAGGATTCTCAAATGGTGCATAATTTCTGTATTACTGTTGTTTTCTACTGAAAGTTTCTGGTACTGTAACTGCTGACAGGACAGTGTCTTGCTTAAGTAAGACATGACTGTATGATGTTGAGCTGGTAATGCTGCTCTGAAGAAGCAGGAGTAACTGCATTTATCTGCCTTATGGATAAAAGTGCATATGTATTGGAACTCAGGTGGAGAGAGTATGTGTACCAGTGGTTATATATTCTCCTTGAGGCAGATGAAAATACAACATGCACCAGGGATTAGGTGAGATGAGGTTGAGGTAGACGGTTAAGACAAAGCTTGTTATGGGATTGTTAGCGTACTGTTAACATTTGTTTGGAACAGGAGCTAAAAAGAATATTTCCTGTTAGTTGTGGCAATATTGGTAGGGTGCCTATGTTTAAATAAACCAATTGACTGACCTTAAACATTTTTATGATGATGGTTGAACTCTAGGAGCTTTCTGACATTTCTCAGGAAGACAAAAACTAGAGTGTGTCTGTGATCAGTTTCCGGTTGACAGAAAAATATCTTCTTCATCTCTAAGCATGAATGGGAATAAATGTTGTAGTTTGCTGTGCCTGGAGCCAAGATCGGTACCTGTCCTACTTTTTCCTCATCAGTAGAGTGCTGATTTCCTTTTGCAAGAAAATACTGGTAGCTGTAAAACTATCTGCATTGGCAGGAAACATACCTTCGTTTTCAGAGTTCCAAGTTTGCCCTTTTTTGCCAGTATCCTAAGGATCTGCCAGCCCTGATAACATTAAAAAGCACAGACCTAATTTTAAGTGGACCAGATTTCACTGAAACACCAATCAAACCTAGAATTTTTTTTTTTCACTCTAGCAGAGTAAAAATGTGATTATTTATTGTAAAACTAGAAGGTTATAGAAAGGCAAAGCCAATACAACATGCTTTCAGTAGATGCATATATGTGACACTCGGAGTTTTCTTTATAAATGTGATTTGAGGTGTCTGAGTTGTGTGGCAGTTGAAAAAGCTGATGGAATGACTCATCATCATTTCAGTCTTTGAATAATGAGTTTCAGAACAGCAGGCTAAAATTAGCAAGGAATGAGTTAAAACTCTTAGTGTTACAGGCTGCTCAGGGCAACTGCTTCTCTGAGACTGCTCTTGTTCCTTTTGTAATCATGGATTGCAATTATTCTTCTCTTCTCCCCCTTCTGTCTCATGACCTTCAAGGCCACACTGTTTAGTTGTCTGTATTTTTTATGGGAAGTTCATTGCAAAATCTTTAAAACTGTTAAAATGTTTTTAATGTGTATTTATTTAAAACATACATATGGTATGCTTATGTTATTTCTAAAAGTGGAAGGTGTCACACTGTCTAGCAGCCTAATTTCAAGGAAATAACTGTCTGATAGTTGGGCATGTTGGTGACAAAGCAGAGAAGGACAGTACTTACTGTTATGGGGGTTTTTAAATACTTCATTATTAGAAATAGTGCAGAGAATCAGATAGCAGGATTAAATTGATTTAAGATTTCAGGACCGAGGTGGAAATTTACTGATTGAATAATCCAGGCGGCCTCTAATCTTGAAACTTCCTTTTCTTCCTTAAGCTTGGATGAAACCACATAAATCTTTCCAACACATTTGTACCATTCCCTGGCCATCCTTAGGCACTCCTCTTGTTATTTGTAACTCTTACAACTGATTAAGGACACAGGACCTAATTCCTGATTTAGGTATGGGGATAGCAGTTTTTAGCTATGTAAGATAAATTCCTACTTTCTTTTTCTTACTATATCTTTTTCTTGCTAACTCTCTGTAGAGTTGTGCAGGGTCCGAGAGCAGAGAGTGTTTAACACTCTTCTCTGAGTTTTATGAGGCTCTCTGGTAGTGCTTTTGTGTTGTTTCAGAGAGAAGAACATATTAATTAACCAATTTATAGTATGCTTGGACTTGGTGTATCATGTAGATCAACACATTGTTGGTGAGCAGAGCTAATTAGTGGAGCCTGGATGCTTGTTGTCTGTTTTCAGCTTCACTGCTTTGTGTCTCCAAACACCCACCAAGCAAGGCAACATAGGTGGGATGGCTGTTCCTTATGAGCATGGTGGGGTGCCTGAAGGGAGGCACAAGTTAGTGTAACCCTTTTAGGAAAACACGCTTTTTTTCTGGGTTTGGATCTGGCAATACAGGTGTAATGGTTCTTTGAGTAGGTGACCAGAGGTAGGATGGTTGTGTTAAGGTGAAGTTGAGAAGGGAGATTTATTCAGCTAATGCCTGGAACCTTTAGTTTCATCCAGAGTAAACTACCTGTGCCTTATGGAGGGAGGAGTTCTGTGTACAAAAGTGAAACTTCTGCAAATTCCCCTTGGCTTGGTAGCAGAGTGGCCGGATTGAAAAGCTGTCACAGCCAAAATTGTCTCAACTAAAGGAATTCGGTTTAAATAGTTCAGGCAAATAACTCTGTCTTAGGATGTAGAGGTGGCTGAGGCCAGAATACAGCTTTGAATTTTGAAAATCCCCATTTGATGTGATATTATAAATAAGAAAGCAATTTCTTCTGACATTGCTTCCCCATAAGGAATCTTACACAGCCAGAAGGAAAAAAAGGCTTTAAGCCTTCTGGGGGAGGTCTTGTGGTAGGTAGGTAGTCTTTTGTGAATCTAAGAAAAGTAGCTGTAACATTATATCTTTAGATTTTCAGCTAGGAAAACCCCTCTCTTTTCCTTCCTTCCTCTCTGAATCAAGGCTAGTTTCACTTTTTCTCAGAGGTAGGAGAGCAAAGTAAACGATGAAGCTGTGACTTACCAAGGTGGCAGCAGTGTTGGTACACACAAAGTAAGAACTATTCAAATAGAAATAGCATAGAACAGTGAAAATGCAATATTTTTAATAGGTACATTTGTTTGTAATTTATTTTGTAATACTTGGCTTAGGTATTTCTGAGAATACTGGATAGTCTTCCAGAAAAAAAATGGAGCAAAACACTAGTCACAGAGGTCTTTGGAAATTGCTAGCTGGTCTTGATAGTATCTTACTGGTTTTGGTGGCAATATGTTGCCTAAAGGTTTCGGGTTTTTTTTTTAATTAGGTTTCTTTCATATGGATTGAGACCTCTAGACTTCTAATATATTAGAAAAATCCTTTTGTTCACTGCTCCCAAAAGAGTCACAAAGTATTTCTTGACAAGCCCTTGTCATGAAATCTCATTACATTTTGAATATTTAGTAGTGAAGAACCTGTAAGTATTTTAATGTTTAAAATAATTATTTAGTTATTAAATATCTGAATCTTTTTCTCCTTTGTTTATATATCCAGTGTAATTGGACTATAGATTCACATTCAAAGTAAATTGAAGTGTCTTTCTTTGATGTTCACATACTGTCTCCATCTGTAACTAAAATTCCCATGCTGACAAACAAAAGACCCAGCTACAAGCTAGAACTTAAACTTCTTTGACATGAGTTGTGTATGACTTGTCTGGCTTTTTTGCATGGATCCACATCTTACCTCGCTGTGGAATGATGACTATAGGCCTAGAACAGTAAAGGTGTGTCTGTTGAACTTGATCTCATGTTTGAGAGTTTTTGAAAGTAAATAAAGAATTCTTTACTTTCTATCAATTCTGTTATGCCTGAAAAAAAGTACTGGAGGCTTTCCTGTAACTTTGCTTGCTGATCTTAACTGAAGAGGCCAAATTACCCTCAAGCAAGAATGACCTACATTTTTACTGTGACTACTGACTTTTTTCTTTTTTTATTCCCTCCAACAGGAACAGGAAATACAGTGGTGATAATGGTTGGCTACCCAAAAGGAATAGAGATATTGGAGCCAGTACGAAGAGGGATTCCAGTAACAATGAGTATTGTTGTTGGCACACGACATGTGCAAGAATACATTAGTGGTCAATCAGTTGTGTTTGTAGCCATCGCCTTCATCACCATGATGATTATATCGCTTGCTTGGCTCATATTTTACTATATACAGCGTTTCCTGTATACGGGATCACAGTTTGGAAACCAGGTAAATGGAGCTAATGGCACTTAAGAGTACTTACCTCCTTCTCATGTCAAATCAGTTGCCTAACTTTGATTGTTTATTGAAGCATTCTTGAAGATCTGTGCCTTCTTCCTATTTTGCTAACTGTGAATGCTGCTCAGCAACAGTCAGTGAGGCTAATAAGCACTATGCTAATTGGCATCGCAGGTTTGACTAGTTATAATTATTAGATCCTCATATGAAGTAATGAGAAATACATTTAGCCACTTGTCAACAACAAAGTAAGGGCAGCTTCTTATGTGATCTGTCACCTAACTAAACTTCCTTCCTTTTGACATGAAAAGTTATTTTAGTTCTTCAGTAATTTTCATTTTGAAAGTGTTAACTTCACTAAACAGACTTTCTTAATGGGAAGTGACCATGGTATGTTTGGGGGTTTTTTATTTTCTTATAAAAACCAAAAGTTCTTCAGGGCAGAATTTTTAGTTCTAAAGCCTTATAAAAACTACTTTTGCTACTTGTAATTCTACAGGTCCACTGTAGAATTACAGCAGACATTAAGGTGCATGTGTGGTGAGATTCAGCTCTCTTGGGCTATTTCAGGTACTGAGAACAGTGAGAGTACTGAGGAGATTTGGAAGGAGTAATTTTGCTCCTTATTTGCCCTTTTAACATTTCTGTACTTAAAAGAAAAAAAAAGTCAGCTTTACTTTTTTCCCCTGAGGAAAGTACTTCATCATAGAACAGTTTAGGCTGGAAGGGACCTCTGGACTCCTGCAATCAAGAGAGCAACTTATATGGAGTTGTTGAGGATGTAAGTCCATCTGAGTTTTGAAAATACCTTAGAATGGAAGTTACCTCTGCTTTTCAGCTACTGCAGATAGGTTATGTTTCTTCCATGATCATCAGCAGCTCTACCATTTTCAGGTTCTTATTTTATTTTTTTTTTATTTTTTATTTTTTTATTCTCAGTTCAGAAAAAAATATTAGCATGTGGACTTCGCCTACCTTTGCCTTGATGATGTAGATTCTAGTTTTGGGGGAGGAGGGAAGAAATTTTTGGTTGCTTTCCAAGTCTGAACTCTGTTTAGGACTTACAGGACTCTTCTAGGAAAATACTTAATTTTCAGTAACTGAGTATAACACACAGGACTTCGGTATTGGTTAAGCTTGTGGTCTCCCTGAAGATTTGGTTTCCTAGAGTCTTTTTTACGAAGCTTTAAATCTTAGCATTTACTTTCTGAAAATGCTTTTGGGAAAAAAAATTTTTGAGAAGTATTTATAGGAAAAGGGTTGTATTTCTGTGTTGTAACAGTTTGGTGAAGAAAGTTGCTTCTTCCTGTTGCCTTTTAGATAGTTCACACAGTGGAAAGTTCACATGTTTCATGAAGCATTGTATCATGTACTTGAGTTTTAGGGATGTGAATGTGATGTTTCTTAGAAATACATGCCACAGACTCTTAATAGGATTTTGCAATTGTCATCCAAGTGTCAGTAGATTTTGCCAGTGCTTGTCATCCAAATGCTTCTTAAATAAATGAAACTGTCTAGGATTAGAAGGTTATGCCATTTTACCAATTCTTTCTTTAAAAATGATGCAAGGTTGGAAAATGTTTTGACAATATTATTTGGGATGTATTATTAAGAGTCTTAAAGAAATTTTGGAAACAAAAAGCCACTTTCTGAACAAAATCTTGTTTTGCTTGGCTTACAGACTCAATTAAAATTAAAACTTGTGAGTTAAATATGTTATGCTTTAATGCAAGCTTCAATGTAACTGCTAAATGAAGATGAGTAATTTAAGATTTATTCTAATATCAGTTTAGCAGTAAAACTATAGATCCCCTTACTACGAAAGATGAAAACAGGACTGTGCAGAAAACGTGGAGAAGGTGGAATAGGCTTCTGCTGCTGGTTTTGTTCATTTCTGGGAGACATTTCAGATTACTTATCTTTAACACAATAAAAAGTAAAAACTCACAGTTTTCAGTACTATCCATTTGTAAAATTATATATGTCATCACAATTATTACAGAGAAAAGCTGCCATTATGGGTTTGGGGTTTTTTTATTCCATTATGGTATTTCTTTACTGAGGGTTGCTGCTAGACAGGTCAGCATCTGTCATCTGGGAGTGTTTAGTTTCTCAGTTTCTTGCAGTAGCTAGTACTTTGTCTTGGACTACAGTACTGCTTTCTTTTCTCGCTTCCCCTCTAAGCATAATTATGCTGCATAGAAGTCTAGTATGGTGCATCTTGTCTGTAAAGCCTTTTTTGTCATCTCCTTTGCATAATGTGTTCTTTCAGTGCAAAGCTTTGTCCAGTGCAGGAGACAGTGTTTAACTGAGGGGAAGTATTAATAGCTACAAGCAGCTTTTTGACCTGGTGGCCAGCAGTAGGCTGCCTGGCAGGATTCCACCTTCTCCTAGGCTGGTGCAAAACGTATGGTGTGCTTGCTCATGGGCTCGCCTAACTGGAAGGTCTGGTTATATGGCTGTTGCTACAGCTCTGCTTGCCTCTAAAGCCTACATGGGTTTCAGCTTTCCTGTGTGGGAAGGGCCTTAATGCCAGCAGTCAGGATGTGGGACTGCGGCTGCCGTGTGCTGGGCTCGCCCCTGCAAGGCTGGGCCTCCTGCGAGCAGGGCACTTACACAGCCTCAGGAGCACACAACTCACTGAACATCTGCTGGCTGCAAATACTTTACAAGCAAATTCATTGCCCAGAGATCGAGTTACGTTTTTTAGACACATTCAGATGACTTAGTAATCCACAAGGAAAGTATTAAAAAACTTTGAAATGTATTCCTGAAACTACTGTCTATACTAACACTTAAAATCTTATTTCAAGGGACATAGGAAAGAAACCAAGAGAGCTATCAGCCAGCTTCAGCTGCATACAGTGAAACGTGGAGAAAAGGTAATTAATTCAGTGTCTCTGGTTATTGCTGTACGTTTTAAAAATGGTTGTAAAATCTTCAAAGAATTTAAACTAAAATTACCACTACATTATTGCAGTGTGACACAGTTTTAGGCTTATGTTATGGTCTTTGTTTAAAAGGAAGAATTTAAAATTAAAGAGTCAAATTTGAGCTACTTATGAAATTAAGGCTACTTTGTTGCAAATATCTGGTTACACAGAATGTATAGGGGGCTGGTATTGTAAAGATGAGGAAACATTGCTATCTTTTCAGCACTTGAAAACATCAACAAATGGATTGCAAAATACTTCTGCACAGTTCTTACAGCTGATGTAATGTTCTGTTTTCATAAAAGAACATTCATCTTCTTACTGATCAGAAGGCCTTAAAAATATAAAAACCTTTGAAAAATAAAACACTTGTTTAATGTTTTGACATATAATACATTAAGGAGCTGTGTAGGCTTAACCTGAAGCATAAAGATTTTAAAGTAAATTTCTATGTTATGAAATAAAGCTAATGTAAAAATTAAAGCACCTTTCAGGAAGTTGGCTTTGACAACATACAGCCTAAACTCAGCTGTATTAGAATAACTGAAGTAGAAAAAGCCAACATTTTGAAAGAAAATATTTTAGTTGAAGTTTTGGGAGTGCTGATCCTAGATGCAAAATTAACTTCTGACTAAATTTCGGCTGCTACATAGGCATTTTTCCCCCCCAACCCTTGTCTTGATGAGTTTTTATTTAAGAACTGATTTACTTGGAGATGAAAAACAGAGATTAAGTTATTTTTAAGTCTGTTAATAAAATTGAAATGAGAGCAGACATTGATATGTAAAAACTTTAAAAGCTGTGGTCCAGCAGAAACAATTCTGCTCAGGTCACGTGCTACAGAGAATATGTCCTTCATTTAGTAAATCAGTTTTGAATCTTAAAAAAATCCCAAAAGTGTCTTTGAACTTACTTGCCTTTTCCTTCTATGCTTTCAGCATGCTTAAATAGTGTTCTATGAATATTTCTTACCTTTAGATTACTTTTTGATGGAGCTTAGCATATATTTGAAGTTGTGAACAGAGGGATAGTCATACATACCATGGTGACATCAGAGTTCAAGAAAGAAGGAATTGAGCCCAAACTTTAGATAGTGTAAAGCACTGTCAGAGCATAATGTCAGCATAGGAAGAAAGGGACATGGAAGGGTCTCATGTTTAAGTCTATGTTAAAAACGCCACAGAAGATTTTATCAGCTTTTAAAATAGATGTTCAGTAAAATCCTCCATATAGATTTTGTATTGTGTGATTTTTGCAGTATACAGGGAGTTCCTTCCAATAGAGACCCTTGACTCTAAAGTAAATAAAATAGGGAAATTTGTTGTTTGACAGTATGCTGGTTATTCCTATGATTGCCATGTTCATTAAGAAGAGTAAAATGAGATATGGTTAGAATCTCTCCATTAAAATAGCTTTTCTCTGTGGTAAATCTCATTAATGTGATTTGAATCAACCTGCTATCAGAAAATTTATGTAACCTACTGATGCAGAGGTATTTTCATGAACTAATATAAATTTTTCTGGACATTTGTCCTGTCTACTATGTAAATGTACATTTTTTCTTTAAATATTTCAGCCATTTAAAAAGAGTGTATTTATTTTGTTACGACACAGTATAGTCTTTCATTATCCCCCACTTGAGGTTGAGATTTTTAACTAAAAATAGGTCATATATTAAAAGTGTATTTGCTATTATGTAGATTTTTCCTGAGAAGCTTACAGGATTATTGTAAAATAGACACTCATTTGAGTATGTACATATGGTGTGCTTGGATTTTGCCTCTTGTACAGAGTAAAAAATAACTTGTTATAGAATAAACACTTGTCTTAATTTTGCTTACGTAAAAAAAACCAGTCAATGTGATTTACTTGGGAATTTAAGGCATTAATTCTGTAAATTGATAGCATGCAAAGAAGGGAAATACTGGCCTTGAACTTGAAAGTTTCCTTGCAGAACTAATTAGTTTGAATGTTTGTATTGAAACTGAAGCTCTTCAGTAAGTTGTAAATCAAAAATACTGTGTTTTTGGGGATGAAAGCAGAGAAGTTTCCCACTGTCTTTTCTTCTAATACTTAGATTTTATACAGCCCAATTATTGTTGGATTATTTTTATTGTATTTTGAGCTATCCATCATATTTGCACTGCAACTTTAAGCATGACTTCAAGAAGACATTAAAACCTGTTAGAAAAGATATTTAACCATTAGATAAAAATAGAAGTGGGGAAATGATATTCTGTCTAGTGTGAACTTGGAGAAAAGTTTTAAACTCAAATTGCATGCTTGTGTTCTCTTCTGGCTATGAAGGGGAATATCTGCTAGGATGTGGTAGAAAAAAAGAAAAAGGTGAAGAAGAGTTGCAGTATTCAACTTCAAAAAAATCTCTTCCTGCTCTTGGAAAACTTTGGGACCATACATTCAGAATTATGAATGTATGGTCGTTCATAATCACAAATCACTTTGATTTGTGCTGACCTCTTTTAAAATGTTTTCATTTTATAGCTACTTTCAGCTAAAACATTCCTGTGCTCCCATGAACAAAGCCAATGTGTGAGACTTAATGAATCACTTAGGATGCTATGCCTATTTAAATTAGAAGATCTGGGTTTGGCTGCTTTTAGTATTTGATAACTTGATCAAATCACCTCTTGATAGAATTTCAAATTAAATGAAATAGATTTTTTTATTTGCTTTACCATTTAACATATTTTGCATTCTTTGAAGTTAGCTGTTACACAAAGCTTGTTCTGTAATGAAGTATGAATGTAATGCACTTAAATGTGTTGTCATATTTAGGGTTTAGATGTTGATGTAGAAAACTGTGCTGTGTGCATTGAGAACTACAAACTGAAGGACACTGTCCGAATTCTGCCATGCAAGTAAGTTGTCATAATTATTCTTTACTCTTTAGCATGTTTTTCTGAAGAAATGGGATGAATTTCCTATAAATTCTTCTGAACCTCTGGTGGCAGAGCTGCAGCTGCCATTTGTATGGCCTATTACATGTTGAAGGGCACTGAGAGACCACATAACACTTCATATGTAGGTGGGAGCAATTGGGAGAACTGTAGGGGTGAAGTAGAGCTTGCTTAAATTAGAACTGTACACTGTTGAACTGGTAACTGTGTGGTGTCTTTGTGCTTATCAGCATCTCCTCTTCGGAAAACTGGCATGAACCAAAAGGTTTCCAGAACCATGTCTGTACTAGTAAATTGAGCAGCAGCTAATTGTCGAGATTATGAAGGAAAGTTTTATTTTTAATGTGCTAACTTGCACAGTGTTTGAAGGAGGGGCATGTGGCTTTCATTGATAAGTTCTAAAGAGCATTTATTTTCTTTAGGCACATCTTCCATAGAACATGCATTGATCCTTGGCTTTTGGACCACCGAACTTGTCCAATGTGTAAACTAGATGTTATCAAAGCTCTGGGATACTGGGTATGTTGCACACTACTTTAATCTTCAAAGTAGAAGTATGGTCTAGGAGGCAAGACTTATGTAACTGGTCAGAATGAGAGCTGATGTTATTTGACAAGAGTCAAGAAGCTGGGCAAAGGTGCAATGAGTAATTGAATGAGCACCAGAAAAATAAGGGAATTTTATGGGTAAAAACTTAAATATATCAAGCAGCTTATGAATCTCCTTTGATAACCATTTTTTTCTATCTCCAGCTGATGATATTAAAGAATTTGAAGTAGAGGTGAGACTGTTTGCTCAGGCTGCAAAAATATAATTGAATTAAATAAATCTAGAATATATATTTGATGTTGTTGAGAACTGTGATTCAGAGGAACAAATTATAGATTTTCTACATAGAATGTTTGTGTTCCACATATGCCCCGTGATTTATCCCTGTAAATGAGCTGGTACTTAAAACCTTCCTAAAGACATTCACCAGAAATTGGTTAAGTAGAGAAAATGATGTGCTCTCATTTCTTTCTGACAGCACCAGAAAAGAGAGATGAAGACACATGCGGTAGGTTACTCAGTCAATGTTGATAAATAGTCTTGAGTTCCACTAAAATGCTATAGGCAAGAATGTACCTCTCTTACCTCCTACCTATCTACAGAGATCTCTAGAAAATAGGGATGTTTTTTGGTTTCAGGGACTTTCCTTTCATAGACTAGGTCTGTGTTTTGACTACCTTTTCTCTTATTGCAGAGACTTACCAGATCTGTGGAAGAGTGTTATGAATTGTTTTGTTTTGTCACAGGAGACAATACTCTTGCTATGTAATATGTTTATACCAGATTTTGATGCTTCTGTGTATTAAGTCAGACTTGAGCTAGCAGTTGCAAACTCATTGTTATCTGGAATAGCTATTGCTACTTTAATATTGTTATATTAGCAGCTTGGTTTCTGTTCACATTCAATTCTTGGGGTTGATGTATCTTGTGTTATATGCAGAAGGACTTATCTTTTTGGATACAGGCTGGAAACTGAAATACTGGAACCTTCATAATAATTATATTCCCATAATTTGTGCTGTTGCAGGGGATACTGGTACTAAGCCCAACAAGAAGGAGTAATAACTCTTCTGCTTGTTGGCTAAAATGACTTTTGGAAAGCAGATTGAGTGGGATTATATTAAATAGAGAAACCCAGCTCATTTTTCTAATGAAATGAGGCAAATGGATTCTGTTTATGCATCAACTGTTCAAGTCTCACTGAAGCTAATAATGTGGGAAACCATTCAGGAATTTTTTTCTAGCTTAGTTTTCAGTTTGATCCAGGTTGCCCGATCTAGTCTGTGAAGTGATTGCCTGAATTTTTTTTTACTCATGTGAAGAAAAGCAGTGCAAAGAGCAAGGCAGCTTCTCTCAGCACTGCACTCTGAACCTGCAGAAAGGAATGTGCAGCCTTATTACAGAAATATACTAAACCTTCTGCAGAGAGGCTCAAGGCTCAATTCAGTTAAGGACAACAAATACTCCAAGTGCTTTTACGTTTTTAAAGGCTTGAAGTAGAAAAAAGGCACTAGGTCCTATGACGTGGCTTTTGTAAAGAGAAGACTTTTGTGTTCTAGTTATTCATTATACTATTTTTTATGAGAGAAAGAACTGCAGTTCAGACTGATTTTGTAGAGCATTACTGAATTTTGTAGTTTCAGTGCTTATTTAACTCATTTAAATTTTGGAAACCAAAATCATTAATGCCCCCTCCCACCTGCAAACATAAGTATCACATTTGTGTTGTGTTCAATTGTAGCATGTCTATTGCTCATTAAAATTCAGTACATTTTAAATTATGCTGATTTGATACTAAAGAAAGAATCAGCCTAGAATTTCTTAAATTTTAAGATGGGCCTTTGCTAGTTGCTCGAGGAAGGGAAAAATACTTTCTAGTAAACAAAAAAGAGTAGTCACTTAAATTGCAATGTATTTGCTTATGTATAAGTAACATCAGTATGTCTATGGCAATGAAGATAGTTTGTTTATTTGTAGAAAGAGAACTGTACATATAGGACTTTGATCCATTCTGAAAATTAATCCACAGTTGTATAGCTCATGCTGTGCAATAGGTAAAATAGATCCCTTTGCCTGTGATGCAGATGTTGCATTCCTGCAAAGTGACAAGCCAGCATGTTTGTGTTTTTGGAACAGATTTAAAGTTAGGCTGGAGATAGAGGAGGAGAGAATTTGGTTTTGATGCAGAAGTTTGTTCACCCTATTAAAAAACAAAAAACTTGGTCAACTACTATCAGGAAAAACCAGGACCTGGAGACTTCTGCAAACTCAAAGGATCAATAGATTTCCTCAGTGAGGACTTGGTATATGCTGAGCTTGCTCCTAACCTTCAGGAATACTGTTGCTACAGTGTTGAAATTACCCATCCAAAAGGCTGACTGGGTGGACTCTTCCTGTTGCTTCTCTTGGCTTTGGGGTGGCTTTGGAAAAATGGCTTTTGGTTGGCTTTCTTTCTTTGCAGTCATACAGTAACCTTGAAAGTTGACAATATCAACTATTCCCAGGAGTGCACACGTAATAGCTAAAAAAATGCTCTTTTTTTCCAATAAGGTGAGGTTACAAAAGGTGACGTGGAGGAATGTTGATGTCTGATGGTAGACAAAAGTGGCAGTTAATTATGTTTAATTTTGAAGGGGGACCCTGAAGATGTACTTGAAGTTCCAATACCCGAATCCATAAGTGGCAGCGTTTCAGTCGGAAGTCTGAGTATTGCTTTGCAAGATGATGACAGAAACGAAGTGAGCGAATTGTCGGCTTCCTCCACTAATGAATCTGTATTGCAGTGTACCAGCTTAAAAGAGGATGCTGGGGAAACCACAGCATTGCTTGGTAAGTAGTTTAGTGTTTCACTGGACAAACCTTAGCACTAGACATTGCATTAGTAGAAGCCTTTCTCTAGCTGGTGAGAGCCGTTAGTACTGCAATGCAGGGTGGACTGAGTGGTGTCACTTACTACTGGTCTTCAAAAAATACAAGCAGATTTTCAAAGAACTCTATCAAGCTGGAAATAACTGGACTTGGGAAAGAAAGATGTAAGCAGTGTCTTAAAAGGATTACCCAGAGAATCTTGAGAATCTTAGATATATATGAGTATGAAGTTTGTTGCCAGAGTGGATTAATGTAACAGATAAAGCATATTAAAATGGTGAAACAACAAACAATTTTTCTTTTAATTCCTGATTTCTAGATGTGGATGCTAGTAATAACCGGCATGGAGAACATCTATCTAATGGAAATTCCCACTGAACTGCTTCATGGACGATATCTTGAATAGACTGTTGAAGAACTATTATTTTTTATTTAATTAGTATGGACTTTTGTCTAGTGAACAGAAAAAATAACAATGTAAATTATTTTACCTTTCAAACTTTTCTAGCTGGTGTTCCAAAAGGGCTAATAACTAAGAATTTTGTACACAGGAGGATTTTATAAAATTTCCTCTGGATGTCTCATCCTAAAAAAAAATGCAATAACCCTTTTTTCTGTAAGCATTGTTGCAATGTCATTGTGTTCCAGAGGGCTGTAACAAAGATGAAGACTAGGCAGTGAAAATAATTTAGAATGGGTAACAGTTAAATATTTAGGATGCACTATTTACATTCAGTATGTATACATGGAGAACACTTACAAGCTGTGACTATTAAAATGTTCTGAAAGTTCTGATCTGTTGTAATTGGAGAGGAATATTCTTAGAAAAGACATTAACCTTCAAGGACTCAAAAAACTTAATGGATATGTTATGTATCCTTTTCTTGTGATGGAAAAATTGCTGGTTGCAACATGTAACAAATACTTTGTCTTGTAATGTGTTCTGCTTGGAGTGGATGCTGAGAAAAGGAAACCTCCATCTTGCTAGCTTTTTATACTGAATTTGGCAGTAATAGGTTGTGCTAGGTGGTCTTCACGTGCTGAGCATGTAGACATTTAGTATATGCACACTGGTTACCTCTTTCAATCTTAAACTCAGTAGAACAGAGGTAAAGGGCTAATTATGGCTAAAATATATTTATTAGTCTATTTATAAGAATTTACATAATTTCTTCTTGCTCCTGTTCCCATCCTGACCCACTTTATGTATAAATTGAAACCATTTCTTAAGAAATACAAACTTTAGGTTTGTTTTGCTTTTTCTTTTCCTTTGCATAGAGATATTGGAATTCTCTTGGATATTCCACATTAGGAGTTTTGACTGGGTTTGCCATTAGCTTTTATTCCTTTCTTTTAGATTAGCAGTATTGTGCCTTATAGTAAAACACTTAAGAAATCTGAAGCATCTGAGAGTAAATAAACCCTGGCATCTCCTATTATGACCTCTTATTCAAATATTTATATACTGTAAGTGGTATAAGGAATTGCTAAACTGTTTTGTAAAGAAATATGTGTATTTAAAACACTACTTAAAAGTGTTAAGTGAATTGTTTAGGATTTTAGCATTGTCATGTTACAAATAATATGCTACATTCCTTAATTTTCTTTTGTAAAGCTGTTGCTACAGATTGCTTAAAACAGTGTCTTTCACTAGACATTTGTTTTAGAGTGCATTTTGTTTTTAAAATGTATATTTGGAATGGTTTTAAGAAAATATGCAATTCTTTTTCTAACTTATATTGAGCTTCAGTAGAAGCAATAACTTTTTTTAATTTTGAAATGAATGTTCCAGAAGTGACAGAGGGGTAAATATAATCAGAACTTCTACTTTGCAGAGCAGATGTTTCACCCTAAATTTCCTTCAAAAAAATTCTTGTTAATGCCTACTTTAAAAAAAAAAAAAATCTGCCTCTTCCCTGTAGGAGTATAACTTTTACCTTTACTGGAAAACTGTCAGGTTGTAGTTCTGATGTCACCAGCAGGTGCAAGTTTTTGTGATGCCTTTATCTTACAAGAAGCACATGAGAATGGAATATGACTGACCGACCATCTCCAAAACTGAACAAATAAATAAACAACCCGCAACTAAACCAGACAATGTGTAGGGACACTTATGTCTCCAAAAGAAGCTCATCAACATTTCCAGAACTGCCTTTTTAACTTGTCTCTTCAATATTAAAAATTAAGTCTTCTCCCTCTTCTTTAACACAAAACTGAACATTGATGCAGTGAATGTTGAGAGGGTTTAAACTCTAGCTCAAGGAGGAACCAAAAGAGAAGTTATCAAGAGAAGTGTTGTCAGTCTGTGGATTGTGTCTTGCTGATACCTACAGCACAGTATTCATTCTGGAGAGGAGAACTGTGGTAAGTACTTGAGCTTTTATGTAATACCTATAAAACCAGAAGCTTTTCTTAAGAATTAAATCTGAGATCTGGCAGAAAGCTGGAACAAAAGCTAAGGAGCCTGTAAACTGAAAAGTATACTAAAATCTGGTGTGTGCTGACTTAGAAAAATAACTGAGTGTGAAGTCTGTTTCTCATGCTGGCACTGCACCTGTTTCAGAAAAACATTCAGAAAAACAGAGTTGTTTCAGTCAGATAGGTTTGCACATATTTGATCTCTGATATAGTTAGGTCTTCTGAGGTCAGCTGTGCTGCTGAGGAGTGATGACAATAAAAGGCCGAATTGCAGTGCCTCCAGCAAGCAGTTTGCTCTCCTTGGAAGCACAATGACAAAAATCATCCGAAGCGAATCACTAGTCTGACCTCAGTCAAAAAGCTGACATTAGTAAAAAGAGAGGTAGGGTGGAAAGTACAGGGCAGGGAAAAGACAATCTAGGGAGCTTAAAACAGTAGCAAGAGAAGCTTAGAAACAAGAAGCATAGGACCTGCTGTTCCAGCTCATCTTATTACATTGAGTAAACTGGTACAAGCTGCAATAGGTAAATACAGGTGCACAGACTTTGCTGACCTGGATCTCCACTAAGTTGGATCAAACTGGTACTCCTAGTTTCTAACACTTCACCTGTCAAAAGCTTGTATGAAGGTCAAAACTAATGAGTGATTTTTCTCACCCCCTCCATGAATCCTTTTTGTAGGGTAGGTGCCTCCTGAGTCCCCTTCCATTTGGGGAAGCTATAATCTGCCTCTGCTGCTTCAGCCATGTCCTGCTTGGTGTGGGAGCTGCAGCTGTGTGTGTTGTGGGTTCCTGCTGCCTCCCCCTGCCCTCATCACTTTTCTCTTCCTAGCTTCACAGTTTTCATGAAACATGCAGGAGCTTGCCTTGGGCACCTCTGTCCCTTTGTTAGATTTTGCTGTAATCAGGCAAACTTCTTATTGGAGGCATTCCTGTGGTATTGTACAAAAAGCTACATTGCAGAGCCCATGTGAAGTCTGAAGCCCCTCAGTGGTGATACTGAATAAATCATTTGGGAAAAATCCCTAGCAGGACTAGGGGATGCTGGTTTTTGTGGCATAAGTTTTATTAGTGTTAATTGGTATGGCTTTGCTATTGCTACTGTTGCTGTTAGGGAGAAATTTTGTGAAGTGATTTTTAATATTTTTTTTTTTTAAAAAATATTAGACATTAACATGTCAAAATGAACTGCTGTCTTAAAGGAAAAACTGGAGGCCCCTCTTTGTTCAGAAATTTTAGTTTATTAGTAATAGTCTACAAATAACAAACTGGAAAAAACTTGGTAGTAAATAATTGTCTAAACTGTCTTTCAGACTTGATAGCAAGCAAAAATGAACCGTAGACATTTCTGATCTAAAAGCATGTTAATGGTCTTTAATTACTTGCAGTACCAATTTAACTGGAAAGTCTGGATTTTTTTACTACTGAATGCTAGACTGGATTCTTCTTTGACTCTAAGCAATGCTTGGAGGAGATTCTTGGCATGTACTAGATAAGATTGATAGGATAGCACTAACTCCTTTCCCCTGCCCCTTATCTCCCATATTGCATATGTGAATATAGTCCAGTAGCCTGTTGACAGTAATTTGGGCTAGATTTTGGAGGCCTACTGGAGGAGTTGCAGGATAGTTTACCTACAGTGGAAATGCCTTTAATTCATCCTGACTTAAAGTGCATATCTTCTGCTTGAAGCGCATGTCCCTGCCAAAGCTGGCCTGTTGGGAATTCTGGTCCTGTTCAGGTTCTAACTGGTACAGAGAAACACCATTGCAACACCTTTGTCAAGTATGCAAAGCTGTTTTTTTTTTTTTTAATTACCTATTGATTTGGGAATGGTCATTTAGGTTTTTTGCCCATCCTACAAGTTTCCTCTACAGCAAGCCAGTTGTAGTTGGGCAGAGTACAGCAAGACTGTTCCCCTGGGTAAGTTAAAGAGATGCAATTTTATAATAGGGCCATGGTGAATTACAGTTCCTGAAATGGAATATGTCAGCATAATTTTTTTTTTCAACTGGAATGCCTGTGAAAAATAGTAACATGTGTTTGAGACTAGTCTTTACTGGATGTGTTCTTTTCTCTTACAGGTGATACATGAAGATTTGAGAATTGGAATTGCTTAAATATGCACAAATCAAGCTGAAGGCTTTTGGTTTTGTTCAGTATGGGTCCTGATCTCTCCTCAGATATCCTGCTGTATTGCAAAACTTGATTTAAGAAAGTTTTTAAAATAGAATGCCTTTATAATTGCATGTATTTGTGTGATGAGTGCATTGCCTGGGACTGTCCATTATACTTCCACTGGACCTGAAGCTTCTTTTCACCATCTGAAACATGGTAATGTTACTACATTTTAAAATGAGCATATCCTAATTCAGAAGAGCAAAGTAAGTTTCCATAATTTTGTTAGTCTAAAGCTTAAGTCCAAAACTTTGAAGCCACTTCCACTATAAACATATACTTGGAGAGAACTATTTGAATTTGCTAGTCTGTCAAAAATTATTCACAAACAACTGTCTTTTATTGTAACCTTGAACTAATTCAGTTGCATTGTTTGGATTAAGCACTTGTGTCTTTTCCATTGTGTATGTACAGTTGTAAGAATGTCAAGTTATGCATTGTTGTTGTAACTTAATGAGTAAAAGTTCAAATTCCATAATAAATTATATGGACCTTTTAAAAAGCAATGTCTGAGGAAGCTGGAGAGTTTTGTTTTCTTTGGTACACTTAGGAAGTGGATCTGAGACACTCAGCACTAGCACAGCACAAAACAAGCCAACTTCAGTCTGGGTAGCTACAGGGGAGAGCCTTTCAGCAGGTGGTGCTTTCCCCATGTCATCAATACCTGGGTGGGCTGGGTTAACCTTGGCTGGCTGCTTAGTGAGGAGGGGGAAGATCGATGGAAGAACTTGTGGGGCAAGATAAGAAACAGTTATCAATTCCCATCACAGACACAAAAAGCCATGACTTCACAAAGCTTACTTTGAAGTGGCAATAAATAAGTTTTAGAGTAGGGTGGTAGAGGATTAAGACAACCCCTCTCTAAGCTGACACTTCTCCCTTCCATGGTGGTAGGATAGGGAAGCAGGGGGTGAGCCTGTAACAAGTGCTCTCTGCTTTCCCTCCTCCATCCTGACCTCCTTCCAAGGAGCTGCAGTTCTTTAAGAACTGCTTCAGTGTGGATTATTTCCATCAGGTACAGACCACTCCAGGGTTATCCCTGAGCTGCCACAAGCCTGCCTGAGGGGGCTCTGCCGTGCCAGCTTGTCGTGCATGGGTCTGGAACAGGGCAGCCTTGGCCTCTTCTCACAAAGGACACCCTGCATTTCCCCAGTAGCATAGGGTTCAAATTAATGTCTGACATAAATGATAATATGATAAAAGCTTTTTTTTTTATTTTTTGATAAATCCCTCATCCTTGGATTTGTCACAGAACTATAAAAATTACCTGTATCAGTACAACTCAAAAAAAAAAATAGATGCATAACAGCTCAACTTTGGCTGTAGTATCACAGTAGCAACCTTTGGGGGGGGAAGCTTAAATCGTTTTTAACTAATTCTGTAAATTATAAAGTAGATAGCAATGACTTTAACCAGTAGTAATCATAATTATATTGGAGCCTGTTACTTCATCATAGTACTGCAACTTATGTTCCAATATATGTATATTTTTAAAGAGGGCTACTACAACACAGAATAGAGTCAAATTTATCAAATCAGCTTTAGTAAATAGAAAACATTAAAGTATGATTTTAAACTAGCTTGTAGTTGCCACAAAAAATGCCTGATAGCAAATGTATTTGGTTTGGAAGCAATGTCTACAATTAGAACAGACCTTAAATAAGTGTTACTTTAGTTGACCTAATACATTTTAACTGGAAACTGCACTAGTCTAACCCCTAATGACTACAGAACACTTCTTCCAGGACTTTTTACTTAAAGATTATACTAAATGAGACAAGAGATTGATGGGATTTTCAATCCAAGCACTTTCACATCTTAAATTACTTGGGAAAAAAAAAAAAGCCAAAAAACTATCTTTACTTTGCATTATTGATCTTCTGCTTCCTAAAACTTTGAGAAGCAGATGCAGATTTAAAACAGCTTTCATTTAGCAAGCAACATTAAATTAGAATTTGTTAACTTTCCAAGTTAGTTTCCTCTTCAGTCACAGGGTTTAAATATAACAGCAGCTACTCTAGTATCAGCTTAAAATTATAGTTTAGCAGACTCCATCCCCAGCTTCCCCAATACTTGGCATCTAACATGAAAGCTACTCTGCCTCTGTGCTATAGAAGGAAGAGGCTCTTTAGTTTAGAATATACATAGCAACTGCCCATGCAAATTCAGAAGTGAAAGAGATTGAATTTTTTTCAATTTTAATGGAAAAAATGTGACCCTCTTTCCTCAGTGAAACATTTTTACAAGCATGTAAGGTGTGGTATTTCATCTGCTGCTGGCATGATTCTGAAAAGTCAGTGGTCTTGGTAGGGGAGAGTATTGCTCTGAGCCTACAGCACGCAACTTCATTTCCTGCCTTGTAAAGACAGGCCTTTAGCTGTTTCTAGACATCAAGACAGACTCCCCTTCTCACCAAAACCAGAATACATTGTTAGGAGCTCTATATCCAGCTCCTAGAAGATCATACACGGTGAACAAAAGGTAAAACTGGGAACATACTTACCTTGGAACAAGTTGACTTTAGTTATACACAGACAATTTTGGACCCAAAGTCACTGAGTGCCAGATTAATACTTAAATTTGCTGTGAATGCTAAGTTTGATTTATATTCTCTCTCGCACTAGAGCCTGACTTTCAGGATATGCATATGACATACAAATTTTAACCACAGTGAAAAATAGTGTAAGGCCTAACACATTTTACAAACTCAAATGTGTATCAGAAAAAGCCTTATTTATTGTCCAAAATGCTATTTATAATGTAATTAACATAATACATAATTAATCCAGGGATTGAAGTTTAAAATGTACAAATAAGTGGTATAGAACACTCGTAGGAGGTTTTTTTTGCCACTGACAGTCACTTTATTTTGACATTTTTGTTTCTGATGGATTTTCCCCAGTGTCCAGTGTCTTCAGCAATCTGAAAAGGCCAGCTGCTTCTCGTATCCGACTGAACTCAATGCAGAATGCTTGCACTTCTATAAACAAGTCCTGTACATTAATAATTTTGTTTCTGATTAAAGACTGAAGAAAGACACAAACAAGACGGACCAGGCGGTTCTGAAACATAAGAAAGATGGTTTAATAATCCAAACAAATGTTTGCAACCAAATCAGTTAAAGGACTGTTGGCCCTCAGCAGTACAAGTGAGGTGTGTTCCTAAGCTTTGTACATGCTGCCCCTTCTCTCCATTTCCCATACCACTATTATATTTAAAAAATTGACTGCTTTATAGTTCTTATGCTTCTGGATGCAGGAGCCTTCTCAGGATTAATCCCATCCACAAATGAAGCACCAGATCTACCTATCCACTGTTCTTAAAATTTATTATGTAATCTCTGAATAAAGGCAGAGAAAAGATAATAGCTAAAGATTATGTCAACATGTCAGTCTTGCTTAGTCTTACTACAGTAACACCATAAAGAAAATAGAACAAGTTTCACATTTCAAAATTTCTTATCACCACTTCATCAAGGAACCCCAGATAGGAAGTGACATCAACTGAACTGATTCCAAACTTCCTTCATGGAATGTGCTCTACTGCTGAATCAACAGACAACCCGTATTTTGCTCTGTATTAGAAGAAAAACAATTCCAGGGACACCTAATCCAAGAACTCATGGCTCATTTCCTGCCTGATCCAGTGAAAAGACAGGATCTTAAAAGTGTTCTTCTTTCTTAAGATCTACTTAGGCAACACCTTGAAGAGCACAATGGGAATTGGAAGTGAAAGCTTAGGAACTGGCACTTAAAATTTGTCATAGGCAGACCCAGTCATCAACCATCTGTTTAACACAGAGCGCATTCTTCCCAAGCACAAAACCAGGTCTTCATCATTAAAGTGCTTTCATACTTCACATTGTGAGAAAGAGTTGAACCCAAGCCTTTCTCTAAAAGCAATTATGTATATGAACAGTGTTTACCAGACAGAATTGAGGGATGTGACAGATTAAGTGTCCAAAGCATTTCAGATTATTTGACATTGAAAACAAGGTATCAGCTATTTTTCCAGGAACTAAGCTTATTACTGCAAAATTTGCTACTTATAATGAGAGAATTCAGAGACTGAACAATTTATTTCCTTCACAGTGATCAAGAGGCATCACATGCTTTCTCTGCAACACAAATTAGTTACACGAGTAGTTTTAATAATCCAGGAACACGAAACCAGGCAAAAGAACAAATGCAAAATTACTGGCTGACTCCCAGTCTCTGAGGATCATTTCCAATAGTAATTCTGTACCATGCTTTTCAAACAAAACATCTTGTGTCTCAGCTGCTGTGAGGCCCCATACACATTAAAAATGTTAGATCTCAAGCTGTGTGTGCTGCTTAGTGACCAGGCTATGTTTCTTGACCCTCAGAGCTCTTTTTTGTCCCCTGTGTGCTGAAGCACAGGTACTATGTGGTCTCAGCAGCCCCACTGAGCAGTGTCCCACTCTGGACATAACTCTCAGCTGCAGCCCAGATCAGCTGCTATTTTCCTACTCCACTACCAAATGTAATAGGCAGAGCTACTTAGCAGGTCACAGATCAAGTCACCCGTGTGTGTGTCTGGCAGAACCACAAAGCAGAGAAGCATCAGCAGCCACCAAAAGATAATACATGAAATGTCATCTGAAAGGGACTGAGAACAAGATGGGGGGCTTGCTGCTATCTAAAACCACATTGCAACCCTATCCTGTGCACTGCACACAACTTTCATTTCTGTAGCTTAAGGAGACAACAGAGCTGGAGAAGACACTAGAGGATACCAAAAAAAGCTTAAAGGGAAAGGAATAGTTGTCTTGCTGCAAGAGACTAAAGACATTCTAGTCCTTCAGTATCAGGAAAAAGCTAAGGTAGGACTTGGGATTCAAAAACAGCCTAGGAGAAACTGAATACAGAACTGTTTTTCACCAATGACATACCCAAGAAAAGTACTGGGCACCTGGTGAAACCAACAGATCAGTTTAGGAGAGAACAAAGTACCTCTCACAGCATGTAGACCTTCTGAATGCCAGAAGTGTGCAGACCTCCTCAGGTTTCCCCTGACCCTCCCTGGTCAGGGATCCTTGGAGCGGCTACAATTTTTTCAGTACCAGCATGCAAGTATGACAGGCTTGGGAAGCAGAGAGCATGGTGTTAGAAATGAGATCTGCAAGCTGTAATCAGTCATGACTGAAGGGTGAGACTTCCCTGTGAGTTTTGTAACATCACCTCAGGGGTCTGGAAGTGGCTGGCACACTGGTATAGAAGAGAAACTTGAAGCTTAAAATTAAGCCGAATGCAAACTAATACCGGGGGTGAAGAAAAGGCTCACAGAGTGATAGATGAACCTTTTGAATGTAAGAACCCCAGTCACAAAGTTTTGCCAGGAAGAAGCTTGTGATGTCTACAGAATGACAGGGAACAGTGATTTCCTGTGAAATCTTTTTAAAAAAGTGAAGAACTGTCTATTAAACTCTGTGAAGAATTACAGTGTGTTAGGCAAAAAAGTACCTTTGAAATAAAAAAGCAGCAAAACAGAAGGCTTCATGCTATCAGCCTTATTAAATCATAGCACATATTTCACAGAGCAATATATGGGATACCTTTCCCTAACCAATTTATTGAAGCACTCACCTGCATATATTTGTCTTTAATCTGTTCACAGGTGGAGATACAATTGGAGATATAAAGATGAATAAATTCAGGTGGGAGATCAACTGCAGTAGTAAGCCTGTTCAAATAAAATATATTTAGTGGTTTATGAAGCCATAAACCTAGTGTTTCTGTAGCAAAGCAAATCCTAACAGTTAGACCTGTGATATGAGTTTATTCCCAGACAGCTTCCAGACATATTTCTAGTCATTTAAATTTCTTAAGAATATATTTTTTTAAACTCTGATGTTACAGAAGCTAAGTTAGATTGGTTTCTAGTACATCTGGCATTTGAGTTGCCACTGCTTCTTAACCAAGAGGGCAATACAGCTCTCTTAAGATAAGAACATGCACTAAATGGAGAACTGCCACAAGGTTATAACAGAATCTGACCAAACTCAAATCAGTCCTATCTGAAGGAGCCAAAGGGGGACAATAGGGAAAACAGTGAAGACTGGAGTTTCAAGTGCAGTTTCAATTTTTTGTCTTATTTCCCTTTACAATCATTGTCTCCCTGCTTGACAGCTGCTTTGCAGCTTGATGGAAGTTGTTCCTGTGGTAGCTATGCTGTGGGAGAACCAGCATGCCTGACTGGTGGTGTAGCTCTCCTGGACACAGGTATAAACTCTTCTTTTACCACCCCTTCTGCACGTTGCAATCATTAGCCCCACTTCAGGGCAGTAACTGCTGTCAGTCTGCACCAGTAGGGAGGCATTTATTTCAGGAATGTTCCTTTAGTAAGAAGATATTTAAGGTGCAATTCAACTCTGCTTCAAAAAGTCTGCTGATTGAGGTTTATTTAGTAGCTCACATTCAGTAATTGCTAAGAAATAGAAGAAAGTAAGTGGAAGAGATGTATTTCTGTAAATTTCTGGGAATTAGCTGTCTGAAAAGTTTTCCCATTTAAGGGGCTAGCATTGTTAAGAAAATGAGTTGTACCTATCTGCAAAAATTATTCCCAATGAAGAAAGGACATGAATGTACAGCAGGGCAGCCATTGAACAACAGCACCTTTTGTTCACTTAAGCTGCATCAAGAATGCAAGCTGCAATTAAGCAGATTAGCTGTATGGCGTCAACTGTTTGTGGAGGATTCTCTCAATAACTGCCCTTTGTCCCACTGTAGTCTTCCATCTCCCACACAGACATGCCTCAAGAAGGATCAAAATTAAATTTCCAGATATCCTAATAAAACAAAACTGCTCATTTTACATACTCAATGAAACCTTATTAGATTTTAGATCATACGCACCGATTTACAACTTCCATTGAATGTAAGGACATGTCCATGTTGACCAAGACAGAAAAATACTCTGTTATTTGACTAGACTGCATTAGTTTCAGCAACATTTCTATAGCTACTAAAGGATTGTTTTCAACCAGGTCTGGCAATTTGGCAGGAGTGAGACCAATATGGTAAACAAGCTTGGGGTCTTTTTCCAGTTCTCCAAGGAGCTGTGAAGAAGAAAATAAAAATTGTCAGTTGATTTTACCTCAACTGTTCATGTTACTGCTTGAAAAAACTGCTATAATACATCTAAGATCCAGAAGAATGATAGCCCTTTAGATTCAGGCTTCTCTATTGAAAAGCATTGGAGGGCTACTTTAAAATTTTTATGTACAGGCAACTGTGTCTGTCCATAAAACCTTTACTAATGCATTTAGGAGTCTTTCATCAGTGGGTAGCAAAGAAGGGAGTTAAAATTCCACATGAAAAGTTTCAGCCTCCTGTAGTTTCCTGTCCAGTAGAAGGAAATCTCAATTTCAAGTTCACTTGGCAGAAAGAGTAGTGCAAATAAAGCTGATTTTATAGTGCCAGCATGATTATGAAAAAAGCCCACTGAAATCAGGGGTAATACTATCAAACCTAGGGAAAAAAATTGTTGTTGGTATTTCTGAAGTAATTATTTATTAAAAACTTTCACAGAAGCACAAGCAACTTAGTTATACAAAGATTCCTCCACACAAAAAAAGTCAGTGCCACTCCTGTTCAACTGTAATTACATCCAGTCAATGATATGAACATTATCTTTCTATTCAGACAAACCCAAGTCAAAATTCTTGGATTTTTGCAATTTAAAGGTTTCCTGAATCCAAACACAGATCAAAGTGCTCAAGGTTTTCTAAAACTCAGGAGTTAATAGCTTCTTAGAGAATCATTTCAGACAGGCAAGTCCATCATCCTTACCTGTGTCTGCTGTGGGGAAGTCAAAGGACTTTTAAAAGCTTTTGCCATGATTCTTTTTATCTCAACTCCAGTGCTGTTCTTAACACACATTGACTTATCCCACTGAATTGTGTGATCTGGTTCAATTGGATTTAGCCATGCCAATTCATCCTCACATATATGGAGTGGAGGCGGTGGTCGAATAAACTCAGGTCGAAAGTGACCTAAAATGGCAACAATGTGAAATATTTTCTTAAGCTTTGGATATTCAGTTCTGTATCAGTAAAAAACAGAAGACACCCCAAAAGCCCCTATTTCTTTAAGCTATTACAACACTGAGAACAGCATTACAATCCTATTTGCCGCCTGGAGAAACATTTATTTATGATTTTCAGTGATACCATTACAGCTGCCTTTTTTTCCTCTTGATTCAGATCACTGTGTTACTGATCCTGTGTTTTTTTCCTTTCCACACTACCTGCTTCCCTGGGAAGTGTTACCAGCCAATGCAGATCTCAGTGCAGGGACTCTTATCTGTTATTTGAGAGATGACATGGGTGAGGGCTTGAAGACAAACTCCAGATTTCTCAAAGTCTGTAAATGTGAAGACTAGAATCTGATCTAGAGACAGACTGATGAAATTTCACACTTTTCATTTCATTTCAACTTAACCTCCATTTCATGCCTTGAAAATACTTCTGAATTCCATTACATTTTATCTGAAGTATAATAACACAGCATGTCATGAGTTACAGAAACAAAGATGTGTAAATGCACATACTTTCTATAGGAGGCTTTGGTCCACTCACTAATGCTTCTGTGATCTGGGAAGCAACAGAGCTGTCAAAACCAGAGTTGGAAGAATCTGGGTCAGGATCACTGAGAATGCTGGGGAAGCTGGCCTTGCTCTGTGTTGGCAACTCGGACTGACGTTCTGAAAGAAGAATATTAAACCATATAATTGGAACAGAGATGCCTGGAATACTAAAAGTAGTGAGAAACAATCAGCTTTAGTAAAGAACTGGCTTTAAAAAAAAAACAACAAAGCAGATAATATCAACATGAAATTTAGTACAGTTAGGCAGTCAGCAGTCTGAGTGCCAGCTGACAGGCAAGACACAGAGGGTATGCAGTAAGGATAAAGAAGAAATAGATGTTAGTCTGAAAAGTAGTCTTGTCCTTAGAAAAGGCACATAACTGATGTAATCTACATCTAAAAGCAGCACATTAGTAGGTTTGCATGCTACTCCTCAAAGAGTTCACATGGCTGTATCTGGTTTGTAATCACTTCTCAGAGAAGGAAAGTGAAAAACCTACACTGATCCATTTGCAGATGATAATGGTCATACTAGACCTGAAGTCAGCTATTCAGATTTACCCAACACATTTCTGTGGCATTGCCTGAACTCCTTGTAGATTCACTGTCAAGCCAGAATCAGTAATTTAGTGGAAAACAATGGAGTTTTAATGGTTACATGATTCTACAGACATCATCATTAAAGCAAACCTGAAAGGAGCTAAGCCATCCCTTTAGAGGCCAAATTACAGAACATAAACAAGTTACAGAAAAATAACATTAAGGTTAGCACATATACAGCTGAAGACTTGAAATTGGCAAAAAAGGAAAATACAGGCCTCTTTGTTTGCACTATCAAGATTTTTATGTGCCCTTCTGTCAATAATCTATTGCTCTTCTGGAGACTTAATGGCTGATCTTCTATGTTCTCTGTACTATTTTGAGAGATCCTGTTTTCTATTGCTTTGGCAAAGAAAACTCCAAAGGACAAAAAGAAAAATCCCCACTACAGAATACCACTTAACATTCCTCTCCCCACCCTGTTAACAGAGAACACTAAGCAGCAGATTACGCCTTAAGCAATCTGAAGTCCAAAACTGCTGGTACCACACAAGAAATCCTTTGAAAAAGTTCCAGATGAAACTAAACACCACTCCATTTCCTGGCTAATTGAGTGAGTGTTCATATTTTGTGCACCTTAACACTTCTTAGCAAAGTGTTACTTTGCTCCTTTTTGTGCAAACATGTCACAAAGCTCCTTTTTGTGCAATCATGTTGAACCTTCCCAGCTGCCCACGTACAAACTATTTCATATGACTCCAAACAAATGTGCAAGAGATGCCCAAAACTGTGAGTGACAAGAGCATAAGGAGAATAAAGCTGTTAATTTTTTTGGCTTTCTGTCCTACTTTATCCAACTGTTTCAGATAATGCAAACATTTGCATATATCCTCATTGAAGCAGCACAGCAGGGTATATTTTTTATTAAATTTTCTATTAATTTTCTATTAAATTTCTATCAATATTTTCAGTTATTTAAAAAACAAAAACAAACAACATTTTAAAGGCAAAGTCCAAATGAGCTGTTTTATAAAACATATCTTCTACTTAAGCAACTATTTCAAACTTCATCTCGTAAGTACTTTCATTTAGCCCCTGAACAGAAGGGTTGATTTAACAAATGAAGCACAGGAGTCGGGGGGAAGCATTGGGTGTCCTTTTTCTTTCTTTTCATTTAACTTAAAACTTAAATCCATCATCAGTCATGGATTTGTTTGTAACCTCATAATCTGAAATTACTAGTGATGTTAGATAAGATGATTAGTGATATTTCACTTCACTGATTTGAGAAGCCTGCCTGAGCCCTCAGTTATATTCATTGAAGCTCAGAAGTTCAACCTCACTGCTTCAAGAATAAGGGCTAAATCAACAGTTTCAGATAAGCAGAAGTAAGAATTACAACATGGTGATTTAACAGAAACTAATGTAGCATCTTCAACTAAGACATTTAAATTTTACAAAATTAAACTGAAAACAATTCCTTAGGTTCCTTTATGGAGCTTCTTATTCTATTTTTACACGTAAAAAGAACTTTCTTTGATTCTTACAGAAGGTTCTACAATGTATTAAAAGCATTACTTTCATACAGGTCAATTACTCCCCCATCAAATAAGGGTTAACAGACAAACACTGAGAACACTTTGCGAGGAGACCCATCCTTGCAACTAGGAGAAAATGACTTTTTTTGATAGGGTAGCATACCAGATGAACAAAAACATGTTGTAGGGCAGTACCAAAGTCTGAATTAGCTCTCTGCAGACCAAAGGGAAGAGAGAACAGAACAACTGTTAACACTCATGCCCAAGATGCTAGATTCCAGCATTCTACTTTTTTTTTTTTTTTTTTTTTTTTTGGGGGGTGGTGGTAAACCTTAAAAACAAAAAAGAAAATCAAAAACAGAAAATCCACCATAGAGTTGCAAACAAATTGTCACAGAGAGCTCAGATTCAGAGGATAAGTGTTTTTCTTTTTTTTTAACCAAAAAGGGATTGGGACAGATAAACTGATAGGAAAAAAAAATTAAAAGCTTTCAAAATAATTTCATTTGATTTTGCAGGTATGTGCTAAAGCAAGTCAAAATCATTCTATTCTGAACAGCCCTGAATTCATCTCAAGGACCATACTTTTGAAAAGCTAACAAGTGTTACAGCTGTGACATTCTGTACATCCTGGGGAAAGGGTGTAAACAAAACACCTCAAACATCGCATCTTAGTGTTATCCTGCACCAGCTTCATCCTGCATATTGAATCATTAGGAGAAATATAATGAAGAGTGGTGAAAAAATCACAGACATTCCAAAACATAACAAACAGAAGCATCATGATTTTAAAACAAGTAAAAGATTTATCTTTTAAGAAACTGATTAGAAACCAGAGAGTTATTCTAGGGACCTACAGCAAGAAGTCTGAGAAAGACAGCACAGAGCTTTTTCAGATGCAGCTGGTTTTGTAACATAACTTCTACAACTGCTTGTAAGCAATTGTGCACTTTTACTGGATTATATAAACAATGATATAAATCTTATACAAGCACCATTAATGACTTTGTATTCTACTTTCAGCCATCATTATCTTCTATTTTAAAGCAAAGTATGTGGCCTAGAGCACGCATTCACCCTACCACAGTTTTGAGGTTGCCCAGAGAAGCTGTGGGTCCCCATCCTTGGAAATGTCCAAGTCCAGGCTGGATGGGGCTTTGAGCAACCTGGTCTATTGGAAGGTGTTCTTGTTTTATGGTCTTTTCCAATCCAAACCATTCTGTGATTCAGTGATTTCATTTTTAATTAGAAAAAACTATTCAGAAGGCAAACACAGTACATAGGGGAAAACAAAAGCAAATTAAAAAAAACTTTGAGGCTTCTTAAGGCATCACATATGCCTTGCACTAAAAATGACAAGGTACCTGAGGCTTCACAAAATTTGAATTCACTAAGGTATTCTACAAAATACAGACAGGATGAACACAAGAAGGACCAGAAAAGTTTGTCTCACCCACAATGTCACATTAGGGTATTCAATTTGCATTTTCAAACAATTTCCCAGTCTGGAAATAGCAGCTAAGGAGGACCCCCACAAGACATCTGTAGACTGTGAACAAGGGACAGTATATCACAGCTTTACCAGTCAATGTCAGAGTCCACAGGAAAAAAAAATAAAATGACAATACCAAGATACAACTGCAGGACACAGAAAGTCTAAATGGTGCCTGACAAATCTGACATTGTACAGATATAGAACTGGGATGGTCAATTTTCAAGCAAGCAGGTCTACTGGCACATACCTAGGGAGAAAGGAATTTTGTGTTTAAACTGGTTCCTTGTTCCCAACAATATAGAATATTTCATATTAGCCCCAGATGTGACATGAACAATCATGTTCCTCCTCCTGTTCTCCTGTCAAAGGATAAGCATCACATTGCTTTTCTTTTCAATCTAGTATCACTTTTCAACTCTTGAACTAACACTGCACAGTCTAACTTTACAATAAAGATATAATTCTAATAGTCAATTTTCCAGGTACAGATGAAGTACTGATATGTAATAGTAGTGCGACAGTTATGTTTGTTCTCTCATAAAAGAAACACTGCAAAGGGTGAAAAGGGATAAAAATACAGAAAGAAAACCACACAAGTAATTAAAATAAAGCAAACAAATGAAAAAATCCACCAAAAATATCCCCCCCCAAAAAACCCATCCCTAAAAAATCCCACACAGCCTTAGAAGACAAAAATTTTCCTATACTTGCAAAATATTCCTGTATTTAGGGCAATTACATATATGCCTAAAAAGCTACTTGTTAAGGAGAATAAAAGAATCAGGATGTAATCTCTGCCTGAAGTTTCTCTAAGTGCTTGAACACAGGCCTGAAGACCTTAAAGCACAGTTCAAACTTTTTCATATTCAGGACAGACAGGTGTTTTTCTCAGGTAACCCACAGTCACGTTCCAATGAGAGTTTCCATTCCTAAGAGCACCAGAGCCACAAACCTTCCTTACCTGCTAATGCCAGCTGCAGCCCACTGATGTCCACTGACTGGGCCATGTTCCCCACATCCATGGCAGCAATCTGACGAGGAGTCTTCTTGAACAGCTCTCTAGGAGGGGCCAACATCAGTTGTGAAAGAAAGAATTTTTCTGGAGGAGTTATGGGAGGTAAGAAGCCTGTGGAGACACAGTGAAAAACAATCCATGGTTTTTAATGTAGGAGCATTAACAGTTTCCATGCTCTTCAAGTATAACAAGCAAAACAAAGACAAACTGATCTGTTATTTATAGCAAGGCAGGTGCAGCTGGAGAGTCTGTGTGACACATACAAAACCATTTTAATACAAAATACACTACTATGTGATCAGTATTACACATCATAACATGCAGGCAGCTGATGCTAAGTCACTCATGGTAGTTCATTCACACAAATTCCAATCCAGACAGGAAGCAAGCTATTTAGTACGACCTGACATTGCAATTCAGACTCGGAGAATGACCTGGGTTGGCAAGGACCTTGATCACCATCAAGTTCCCACCCCCTGCCATGGGCAGGGACGTCTGTCTCTAGACCAGGGACGTTCTGAGCTCCATCCAGCCTGGCCTTGAACACTTGCAGGGATGGGGCATCCACAGCCTCTCTGGGTAGCCTGTTCCAGTGCTCCAGCCCTCCAACCAACCTGGTGGCCCTCTCTGTAGTTTCTCCAACAGGTTATTTTTTTTAGGAACTGATTTACTCAACACTGGTAGTGTCTTTACTGAATAGGAAAATAAGTGTTTCACTGTCATGTATTTCTCTCTAACAGTTTTGTTTCAGTTTTAAGGCTGTTGGAAGCCTCCTATCACCTCCAGCTTTTTGTGATGGCTTTCTCCCAAAATATTCCGTGTTATTACAGAACCAAATAGGTTGGAAAAGACCTCTGAGATCATCGAGTCCAACCTGTGACTGCACATCACCTTGTCAACTATACTGGGAAACTAAGGGCCATAGCCAGTCTTTCTTAAACACCTCCAAGGATGGTGACTCTGCCACCTCCTTGGACAGCCCATTCCAATGTCTAATCACCCTTTTTGTGAAGAACTCCCTAATCCCAGCTAAACCTCCAGTGGCTCAGCTTTACGCTACGTCCTCTTGTCCTGTCTGGTTGCCTGGGAGAAGAGGCCGACCACCACCTGGCTACAGCCTCCTCTCAGGCGGTTGTAGAGAGCGAACAGGTCCCCTCGAGCCTTCTCTTGTCCAGGCTAAGCAGCCCCAGCCCCCTCAGGCAGTTGCAGAGAGCTGTACGATCCAAGCTAGCGGCCTGGCCGACACCGAGCCCAGAGCCGCTGGCCGCGCAGGATTCCCACCGCTTTCTCCGGGAGGGCTCCTGCTCCGCCCGCCTGCCCCGCTCCCCGCCGCACACCTGGGACACACCTGACAGCGGGGTGCGCTCCGCCTCGTCGCCGCCGCGCTCGGGCGCGGGGTTGAGGAGGTGGGCGAAGACGGCGGCGAAGGGGTTGGCGGCGAGGGGCTCGGTGCGGTACATCTCCCAGAGAAGGTAGAGCGCGGTGAGGCGCTGCGCGGGGCTGGGCAGCAGGTCGGGCTGCTGCAGCAGCAGGACGAGCACGGAGCCCAGCCGGAAGTGCTCGGCCTTCCCGAAGTAGTGGTGGAAGGCGCTGGAGAGCCCCTCGAAGGTGCTGCCGCCCGCCTCCTCCGACACGATGCTCAGCAGGCTCGACAGCTCCTTCGGCGACAGGCTCATCCTGCCGCCCGCCGCCGCCTCGCCCGCCTCCGCTGCCCCCTGCGTGCCGGGCGCCGGGCTGCCCCCGCCCCCGGGCATCCGACCGCGACCGCCGCCGCTCCGGCCCGGGCGCTCCCCGCCGGCCGCGCTTTACGGCGCTGCCGCGAAAGGCGCCGGGGGCGTTCCGGCCCGCGCTGCGGGGCGGTGCGCGCGCGGCCGGGTGGGCCGGGATTGGCCCGGGATTGGCCCGGGCCGCCCGACGGGGGCGGGCCATTGGGCCGAGCGGCGGCTGCGCGCGCTCCCGCGGGGACCGGCAGGGGGCGCCCTGCAGCGCGCGGCGCTGGCTGCGTCCTCATCGCGCCGGGAGCCGCGCAGCGGGGACAGCGGGACCGGGCACCAGCGCCGCCTCCCGCTCCCTGCACCACTGTGGGTCCGGGGCTTTCCTCCGGGCCGAGGAGCCCCTCGTGGCCGTGCCGTTTAACGGTGGAACAGCTACATCGTGGATTTGGTCCATTGGAGAGGCTGGAGCACAAGTCCTGTGAGGAGCAGCTGAGGGTGCTGAGGTTGTTTAACCTGGAGAAGAGGAGGCTCAGCTGGGATCTTAACACTCTCCACAACCACGTGAAAGGAGGTTGTAGCCGGGTGAGAGTCAGGCTCTTCTCCCAGGTAACGACAAGGACAAGAGGACACAGCCTCAAGATGCACCAGGGGAAGTTTAGGTTGGACACTAGGGATTTCTTCACAACAAAGGTGATTAGACCTTGGGCTGTCCAAGGAGGTGGCAGAGTCACCATCCTTGGAGGTGTTTAAGGAAAGACTGGCTTATGGCCCTTAGTTTCTCACTGTAGTTGACAAGGTGATGTGCAGGTTGGACTTGATGATCTCAGAAATCCTTTCCAATCAAATTGATTCTGTGATTCTGAAGGGCTGATGTTCATCCATATCTTCCATGGTCCAGTGCAGTTGAGATTATCTGCTTTGCTGGTGGGGCTCTCAGCAGAGCTGGAGGGTGGGGAGCAGCAGCAACATGTGTCTGGGAGTCACAGATTGAAGCACACCCCTACTAAGTGTGATGATCTGTTTCATTGGCTTATCCTGTGGAAGTACATCTCATGGAACAGCAAGTCACTGGCTTAACCTGAGGAAGTGCTGAGGCCATGGCCTGGAGGAAGGTCTTTCTGTGAAATGTGCTGAGGAGAGGAGCTTAGGAAGTCCTGAGAACGGGCACTGATTCTTCTAGTAGTAGTACCCCTCCCAAGTCACCCAGCCCTAAAGATCTTGGCTTTCCAAACAGCCATACTAGTGTAAGAGATGGGATTCAGTTCCTAAAGTAATATAAATTGAAGGCTTGTTTTCTGCATATATACCAAATAATGGAATGTTCCCTATTTCACATTTCTGATGGGAAAGAAACCCAGATCCCAGATGTGTAAAGGATTCATGTACATGTAGAGCTGTTAAAAAATGATGGGTCTGTGAGGAAAACAAGGTCTACAGCCAGGCGAGGCAAGATCTGGAAGCGTTGTTGATAGAACAGTTACCAGAGAACTGGATCACAGAAGTCTGCTTCCAACATACGCTGCTAGAGAAGAGTAAAGCAGATGGAAGAAGATGCCAGTGAGCTCCCTGACATGGCCAGTGTATTCAAGGAAACAAAGCATTATTTGGAAGTTTAGGCCAATTTAGAGTTTACAAACAACTGCAACAAGGACTTGGACTTTAAGATTTAGGAAGAAGATGAAAGCATTGCAAACAGCTGAGGAAGTAAACTATATATGTGTGTGGTAGAGCTAGATGGAAAAATTGGGAAAGCACAGGCCTCAGACCAACCAGCAGGTTTTCTGTTTCTGGTGTGCTGACAAAAGTTGCGTTTGTTCATTCTTGGCATGAAGTTTATGGTTAGAAATGATCACATCTAAAATTATGCCTTAAGTTGAGGGATGGCGTGTGGGATGGATTAGCACCCAAACAAACCTTTGATGCCTTTGTTCAGGTGGTCTTTTTTGTACAGCCTGCTCCTAATAACAAGCTCTGCTGAAGACAGCAGAGCAAAAAGAAGAAACATGTTTAGAAAGAGAAAACTGCTTCTTTTCCTATTTCAGAATCATAATTCACTCTTTGAAATTGTGCTTACTGGAATAATGGATGCAGAACTCCAGAAATGGACTTCATAGAAATAAAAAGTTTCCCTGATGTCAGAGATAGCAAAAAATTTGTATTACTCATATATGCTCAAGCAAAAAAAGTGTATTACTCATATGTGCTCACTTTTGAAGCTATATAGAAACATTCTATGCAAATTAAAAGGTTTCATCAGAACAGGAAAGCTAATAGTTTAGAAGATGGAATACTTAATTGGAAGTGGGATGGGCACAAGCAGCAGTTGACGAAGGGAATTTCAAAGTCACAAAGATTTTAAAACAACTTACCATTTCAGGATAGGAGAAACCTTAATCTAAAAAAAAAAAAAAGGGTAAAATGTTCTTGGGACAGGAAGTGTAGTAAGCAAAATAGTGTTTCTGTGAGTGGACAGGGCACTATATTTTGTGTACACATGAGTGTGTTGGACATTCTTGGGCTCAAAACTTGTGTAATGAAGAAGTGAGAGTGTGTGGTACTAGTGCAGACTCAAATAAAATGAGTTCTTGGCCAGATCTGAAATGGATTGCATTACACTCAGGGAGGAAGGTTGGGGCCCCAGCTACCTTGGTGGCCCAGGGGGTCGATTCTGCAGGAGGTGCCTCAGTGCAGCACAGTCTCACGGTATAAAGGGAAGAGTTCTGTTTTCTCTCTGCAGAACAATGCCTCTGGGAGCAGGCTGAGCATATTCCATTTCTTGTAGATGGGCCTATGGAATAGCTATTAAATGGTCAATACAAGCATAAAATACACCTGTCATTTTTTATGTGTGACTTTATGGAAGAACCTCAGTAAAAATCATGCTTTGAATTCCTAAAGAGGATAAAGAGATTGGGACTATACTTAAATTTCTGAGTCCTAGCCCCCTTGTGTAACCCTGTGCTGTTGGCTCAAAAATGCTGATATATATTAGCACAGACACAGAGATTCCAGAATAAAAGTGACACAGGAAATCTAGTTTGGCAGGTTACCCTTTGCAAATGCAAATAAACCTTTACAAAATTATTTGGCTGTTAGGATGCAGTTGGTTTAGTATTTAAAATAATGTCAGCTTTTGATGAATTGTAATTGTTACTGGAAAATAAGATCCACAACCAAAGGAGAACAGTCAGATTTGATTTCCTGAGCTAAGGGCGAGGCTGTGCAATTTAACTGTAGAAGTTGTCTTTCTTTCTTTCCTTCTTAAAATTGATTATATTATTGTTTGCTATTGTGCTTTAGATGATGCATAAGATGCACAAACTGCATTGCAGGTACTATTAAAAAAAATCCTGGTGAAGGATAGAAAAAACCAACATTTAGAAGGAGCAATAAAAGTATTAAAGAACTATCCAGCCAGTATTTTAGTTTCTTCTAGCAAAGGGGCTGAATACTCAGGAAACAACTCCCAACAGCCTATCTTTTATCCCCACAGTTCATTTAGGAAGGACACAGTAGGAAGGAATTAACTCACACCTTAAAGTCAAAGGGTGAATTAAAGCACTTCCAGATTGTTCTGTTTATTCTCATGAGACTTCTCTCTTGCATACAAATTCCTTTCCAGAGTAGTTAAAGTGATCCATCCTGTCTACAGTGTATTTTAAATAGCAGCATATCAGAGAAAGGAAGAAGAGGCATTTTGTGTACCTGTCTTCATGTGTATCTTTCTAGCAACAGTTGAATGCTTTCTTCCTCGTTCATCTTTTCAATTCAAAATACAAGACAGGACCACCAATACAGAAACAGATTTTGTTATTCCTGGAGTAATCAACAATATTGGCATGCTAACAATGCCTAAAAGTCTTCCTGAGTAACTGTATGAGAACACATCTTCACTTGTTAGTCAACTCTCTAAGCCGCCAAAGGATCTTGGATACAGCTTGAAAAGCACTTAAGAAACACCAAAAATATCGTTGCATGAATGGCTTCATAAGTGCTGTATACTGAGTGGGTTAGAAATAAACATGGTCATTGCTGAATTCTTTAACTACCATGCATAATCACATTAATGTAAATTAATGTTAGTCCACTCTCTTGAGTGTTAGGTTCCTTGAGTTTCAGATGCCACCAGAAGAGACAGAGCTTTGGCCCAATTAGGTTTATGGTGAAATTCCAACAGGGACATACTGGCACAGAAAAGCAGCATACAGTATGGCTATTCGCATACATATCTTTGGATAGACTCTCGTTCTGACAAGGAAACCCTTTCCTGATCACTCAGAAACACTTTTTCCTCCAAAAACTATTTGAAGCAAAATAATATTCTCATTTGTCCTTTTTTTTCTTGCTCTTTTTTTCAGACAGTTTTGTTGTGTGTGTGTGTTTTTTTGTAAATACATTTGTAATTTTAAAATATCTAAGCATATGTTCTGTGTAGAAATATTCAGTCTGTGCATTGCTCGGGAACTCCACTGTGAACTTTAATTTGAGCACTCAGCGTTTTTAATTTGAGCTATGCAATTGCACATCAGATGCAAATGGAACTATTTCCGTTCCCTGGCTCCATGACTTGATTTATGCCTTATGGTTCTGTTTTCATCCAAAATCAATTTCATTAGAATCTTTACCTATGCAGATAAAATTGCAGGAGGAAGTGCTTTATGTTTAAGCTACAATTTTGAAATCCAGCTTCTGAAAGAATATTCAATAATTCTGAGATGATTAGAAAGCTTTTGTCCAGGAAGTGGGAGATTCAGGTTTTCTTCATCTCCCTACAGGGATTTAAACTCCTGCCCAGACTATGGCTATTAGAAATAGAGGGGAGTGTTTATCTCCTTTGGCTGAAGTTATTTTTCTTTGTTTACAGGCATTAAAGATTCACCACAAGAGGAAGGGAGAAAAAGCAAGATCTGATGGATTTAATGAGAGTGTGATATTCAGGATGGTGGGTGGTCCGTGTTATAGTCCTGCTCCAGGAACAAGGCAAATGTGCACAACAGCAATCAGGTGTAAAAGCATAAAAATACACTTGTGAAGGGACTAGAAATCTGTTGTCCCTCTTGCCCACCTAAATTCCCAGCCATTGGGAGAGTCACTTCTTTCCAGTCTTTCCCTTTAGAAACAAAATTCAGAAATTTAATAAGGAATCTCTCTTAGTCTCATATGCATACTTTCATATGGTAATATACTTTCAGTGGCACAGCTTCACACATTTGTCTGTATCCTGAGTTCCATGTCATTCATTTCCTCATGTTCATGTATGTTTCTAACACCCAGTGAGCTCTTTCAAAGGCTTTCTATCCCAGTGCCTACAAACTTTCTCTTTTGTCTGACTCTTTATTTCCTTTGAAGTATGTTGCACATCCTCAAAGTGTCTTGTTATTCATCCCATCTCCTGGTTTATGCTGAAAGCTTTTAAATACATTTTAATGATGCATAACAGCAATATAATGAGCCTAATAGCATGCTATTGATTTTCATTTGAAACACTGACATTTGAACATTTCAATAGCCTTTTAACAGTGTGTATATTTAATGTGATTCAAAGACAAGGGAAATGCAACACGTCTCTTCTAAAAATGTCACATTCTCTATTTCCTGACCCTCTTTCCTCCTCTCCTGCAATCTTTTTGGCAATCATTCACATTGGAAGTATATAATTTTCAGTGTTTTAAAAAAAGTAATAATGCTACTAATAATTATATTTTCTCATTCCATAATACTTGTTATGAGAAAATAAAAGGGAAAACCACAAAATTTCAGTATCCAGACACAGCTTTGCTTATCTGCTGTGATCACAATGAAGATATTAATGTTCCACATCCAGTGAGTGCTGCCAGAGAATGCAATGAGTTAGCTCTGAACTGACCAAGGATGCCCTCTAGACAGTTCTCACGCTCACTTGGTGCACTAAGAAACACAAAAAGATAAATGACATCAGCAAACACACACATCAGCATAAGATAGCAGTTCCCTTTTGATGAATAACTCACTAGTTAAATCATATGAAGAGTTTTGTTTCCAGGAGAGGTTTCTGAGAAATCAACAAGCAAGATGTGAAGCAGCCATACACTTCCCTGACCGGCCTGTGTGTGTGGCTACTTGGACATAAAATTAACAGCAGCATTGCCAGGCTCTACTAACTATAATATATAAGCATTCCTAGTGCTATATGTAAATACCTTCATTTTTCCAGTATTGTGACATGTTTTCTTTCAGAGAGTATTTATCAAAAATTAATACAGGTCAAGTTCACATGACCTTCTCCTTCTGTCTCTTCACAGCATCATTCATATTCTTTGCCCATCAGTCAGCTGCACAGCACCATAAATGTGCATGACCAGTCAAGATTTTAGGAAATTCAGCTTCTGCTCTGTGGGTTGATTGAACATAAGGTAATACATAAAGAAAGAGAAAAGCAAAGAACCAGGGAAACGAGAAAGGCCTATGATTTAGTGAGGTCTTCAGTTTCCTTGCTTTCCCAGTGTATAGCTTTTGGTTTGTAGCCACATCAAATAAGTGGATCATCTGACAAGTCATGACTCAGACCTCATTGAAATTGCATATAATTAGACAGGGGTTTTGCTATCAAGTTTTAAAAAAAATCAGCTGCTTTCATTATCATTTTGTTCAGATGTTTATTCAGTCCTGTGGTTTTCTTTCAAGAAGATGATGCAAGTAAGATCAGGAATGAAATTTCTGAGAATATGTAAGTGATTTTGAAGTCTGAGATGCTTTTTGAATTATTAGTAATTTCCAAGATGCATCTTAATCTGAAATTATGATACCCAGTTTTCAGAGGTTACCTTAAAATTCAAAACTGTTTATCAAAAAAGGTACCTAAGACAGGCATATGCATGTTTTGTTGTTAAAATGTAAGTTAAGCTCTTTTTCTGCCCATACCAGAGACTCTTCTAACTAGAAAAAGAAATGAGCAATCTTAGTGTACCTTGAATAGGTGGTGATATTAGTAAGTAACTCTGCTAAAGCAGTAGAGTGGGGCATGGATATTAAACCAGTCAGAGAAGAAATCTCTTATGCATATAGTTGAAAATAGAAGAAATTACTCTTACCTTTTATTTAAGATAGGTCACATGAACAGTCTCCAGAAGAAACTAATTCTCTTGGCTGATGGTGAAGGGATTGTAGAATTAGGACCTCAGACATCTCATTTTTGACCTCTAAGTTAGGAGATCAATCCCATCTCCTGCAGAAGCAAGATCAAATTTGACACCAAGTTAAGGTTTAACTCCTGGTCAGAGCCCCAGTCATACCTGCAGGCAAGATACTTGCGCCTTTTCTGATCTTTTAATGGTGTATTGCATCCCTTTTCCCCGGATTGTGCTGGTCTTTCATATTTTAAACTTAAATTCTGCAGGATGAGGACTGCCTCTAGTGACAGTCTTCAGTACGGCGATTTCTGGGACTGTGCAGTATCCCTGTAGTGGAAATTCTAGCATGTCTCAGGAAGAAGGGGCTTCCGTGCAGAGGCAGTTGAGGCAAAAACTAATGGGTAGTGCAAAACCAAAGGGGTTGTACAATGCAACGGCTTCTTTCTGCCCACCTGCCCTGGGGGAAGTCCCCTGTGGCTCCTGCTTCTTGGCACTTGCAAGAATCAGAAGTTTCTGGAGGTTGTGGAACTACTTTGTTCCCTGTCTCTTAAGCATGACTATAAAAGCCCAAGTCCCCAGTGCTGCTAGTTCAGTGAAACTGAAAGGTAGTAAATTCAAATCTTATAAACAAAAAGCATTTTGTATACAGCATGCATATAAAGAATTCACTACTGCAGACTGTCACAGAGGCAGGCCATGGTTGTAAGGAGGCCTATGACATTGTCCAAGATAACAAAATTTCGAGAGTAAATTCAGGAAAGGAGAAATTTAGAAGGCACATAAATGCTTCTTCATCTTACACAATCTCTTAATGATGAGTGAGACCTTTTTGGGGATTATTTTCTCTGTTGTAACTTGTCTTGGTCACTATCAGACAGGAATTTCTAGACCATAAATCTGAACAAATATAGCAATTTCCGTGTTGCTCACTTACACCTGACAGAATCTGCTGACCATAAAGTGCACCGAGGGTTTGATCTGAAGTACATCATCTATCACTGATGCAGTAAAACTGCATTCATTCTGTGGGGCTCTGAAAAATTGCCCAATGGGTAGCTGGTTTGCAGAGATGTGTACTCTTGAGTAAGGTGGCATTGGTGTACAAAGCCCTGCATTCATTGCTCCGCTCTCATATGCCTAAAAGGATCCCAGATTGTGCAATTCCTTCCCTGCTCTTCCTTTTAATTCTTTGCTCAAAATCCAGTGCAAACTTCCTCTCTCATCCTGACTATTTATAAGTATACATAGAAACAAATGTTTTGTAAAGATGTAAGAGACATTCTTCTTTATTCCCAGGGGCAAATAAAACCTTTTATTTTTAGCCCAGTTTCCTAAGGAAATGAGGCTGATGCAATCACATTGTCTATTTGTCTGTCTATCAAATTGTCCCCCTTCCCCCCTTTCCTCCCCCCATCAATTTCTCACCATTAATTTCTCCCAGCCAGATCTGAAAGACAGGAAAAATTCTTTCAAAAGTGTTAAATGCATATAAGTTTTATGAAAATCAGTGGGTGGGCCAGAGGAGAGATCTTATCAGTTCCCTCATGGGAGGAGTCGGTTCTGGCTGAATTCAGTGGGTGGGCAGCAAAGGGCTGTCCCCTTAGGCATAGCTGTAACACCACCACATGATGCCTGTTGTCCCTTGATGGTGTAAGAACCATCAAGGAGTCACTGGGGTGTGAGTTCAGAGGTACTTCTGGAGAGGCTCTCCTGGATACTTAGCAATATTTCAGGGGTGGAGAGAGAGATATGGTGGCAAAGGAGAAGGCAAGGGAAGAAAGGGGGTTGTAGGACTTGTGGGATGCAGAGGGCAGAGCACACTTTAGGGTTTTCTTTATACTCCAAAGGGACTGAATGTTAAGGTCATATTCTGGGGAGCTTCTCAGTGGTGGCTAAAGGAACATGGTGGAAAAGAAATGCAAAGCCGGTGCTAGAGAAGGGGACATGAAAAGCAGGTTTGGTTTTCAGACAGCTTCTCTAACTTAGTAGGCATCTGCTAATACCTTCCTAACATCTTTACTGTGATGTTTGAGATTTTTTTTTTTTTAATGGAGAAATTGGTAAGATCATTTTAGAGACTAAGCTTCCATAAGTTCCTCCCTATTCACTACATGCTGGTCAGCAGATAACATTTAAACAAAGAGATAAGGTCTCTTGTCATAGGTCTGGGAAGTAGCTTTTTCTGTTAGGGAATTCCAGCAAGTCAGTACTCTAAAAATACATTTAAAACAGTATTAGTGACGTGCCTTTACTTCAGTTGTCCTACTTTCCTCACAAAACCCCAGCAACTAGTTTGCAAAATTCTTTCAAGCTTAAATCTGAAGTACCTGAGTCTGGAGACTACTGTCTTGCAAGGGATTCAGGATAGGTTAGTGGATATAGATGAGCTGAAGTTAAAAAAGCAGTGACTCTGTTCTGATGAGCAAAGTAAGTAAGAACATTCTCTTCTCCCCTTTCCACTTCACAAAAGAAGAAAAAAGAAAAAGGAAAAAAAAACACGAAACAAAACCAAAAACTAGTCTTCTTAGATAAGATGACAAAGCAAGAATCTGTTGGAGAAGGGAGAGAGAGATGAGGGAAAGAGAAAGGCTAAAGGTTCCTGTTCTCCTTCAGGTGCTCATTGATTCAGCATACAAGTCCAAATTTTTTAATATACAGTTGGACTTGGAATGCATGGGAAAGAGAAGAGTCAAGAACTACCGACAGCGTGAACATCTTTCTCTCACATTTACAAAGTGTGTGGTGGACACAAACATGCCACTTGCAGTGCAGAGGTAAAGGTACTTGGCAGTATTTCAGGTGTGGGAATACAGAGGTGTGACATCTTTGTATTATCCCTGATTTCTCTTGCTGTGCCTCCCTATCTCCAAAGACTGACATTCTTAATTCATGCCCTCACAGAAGGTGTGAGGGTGCAGAGTGCTGTTAACACAAATGGCTCAGAGTACACAGGCATCCAAACAAGTTTGAAGGCTGAGCAATTTTGCCTTCAGCAACTGAAACCATTTTGCAAATATTTAATATATAATTAAACCTTCTTTTTCTATCAGGTGATCTGTCCTCAGCATATAACTTTATATGTCAGGACAGAAGAAGATGATGAGATGAGTCAGATAAAGTAATAACAGGTAGAAGGTTTCTATTTGTAAATATACTGTCAGAAAAAACATGAGTCCCTTCTCTAAAGGGGAAACCCTAGATTTCTTCAGGATCCTTGTTTCATCTTCTATGCATCCCATGCTTGTGTCCATAAATGTTTTCCTGTGATCAGCCATCATCTGCAGATCTGTGTCCCTGAATGCCAGCTGTTCCTGCATTTCTTGCAGAGATCACACCAAGGACAGTCATGCAGTCAGTGTAGTTGGGAAAGTGCACTCTCCCTCAGCCAGCTACTGTTTCACATGTATTAGCTACCGGAGCCTGTGGTTTGGCATCAGCACAAACTTCTTCCTATCACAGCATTAGAAGTTGTCTACTCAACACAAAAATGGCTACCTAAGCCTGGCACAGCCACCTCCTGGTCAGCAGTGGTGACCCAGCACTGTGTCTTGTCCCTGGTTTATTACAGCATTTTGGGTTAAAGCAAGGTCTTCAGAGGGCTCCAAGTGGGCAGAGTTCCCTATGCAATAACTCTGTAGCTGCTGCTTATCACCCCTACTCTAGATCTTGATGCAATTTCACAACCTTGCAGCACCAGAGGTCTCAGCTGGCAATGGCTGAGGTAAACAACAGCTGTCAACATTCAGCAATGTAAGCAGCATCATTTCTTTGCCAGGACTCATCACTGTCAAGCAAGGGTTAAAAAAGACCACTGCTAAAATGCCCTTCATGGTCAGAGCCTTGTGCATCCTTCTGAAATAACATCACAGTCCAAAACAGGAACAGCTCTTTCAATGGTGCAGGATCCATGTCTGGGCAGCAGCTGGAGAGGACAGGAGAGAAAAAGCTGAATCAGAAGTATTTTATTTTTAGTCCTTTAATAGTGGCCCAGGAACGTCTGTGAGCTGGAGCTGAAGAAAAACAAACACATATTTCCACAGAACATAGGGAAACATTTCCTTAAGTACTTCATGCTGGTGATACTTTTGAATTCCTAGCCCCCTCCCAGAACTCCTCGTGTGGACTTACACCTAGAACTGTGAATCAAATATGTGCTTTTGGGCAAGTTTGGTTTGCCTGCATATCCACACCCACATGTATAAGCCAGGGCAAATCTTACAGCAAGAAATGAGCAGAAGTATAACTTGGCAGAGCTGCAAATGTGTGGCAGAACTGAAAGCAAAGCACCAAGTTTCCCAAGTCCCAGGGCTGCTTTGCAGTGAGAAAAGGGCAAAGCAAAAACACTGCTACCTTGATTTGTTTCTCCATTAGCTCACTGGTTTTGCCTTGTAGGTATACAAAGTACCTGTATGGATGTACACATTCCTGTATTTTTGTATGTATGCTTTTCATCTTTAGAAGATGATATGCCCTAGCAGGCTCCTCAGTTTACAACATCTGGCCAGAAGCAGTTGCTGCAGCTTCCACCGGTCATGCCAAGTCAGAGTAAAGTCTATGTCCCATTGGCACAAGGCAGGTGAGCTGAGAGCTACTTTAAGATAGTCTGATAGCAGGGCAATACTTCAGAAAACACTGTTTTGTTGAGGTCCTGAGTCTTGTTGCTGGACAACATAGACACCTCAGACAAGCCACTGTGTCCTTCAGAAGACTTAATCTGTACCATGAATGGAGCAACTCTCATACACCTACCAAGGTGAGTACAACCTTGTGAAAAAGAACACAGAGAAATGTCAATAGTGTGCTTACATAAATGATTTCAACTGGAAAAACTGAGTTTGCTAAGTATGGTTTATTTATGATCTGAATATCAAGAGCATTTCAAATGTCTATTTGATCAACAAAAGAAGAAACCACTCTGTATTTACACAGTCTTGTACCAACCTCCCCTTTCCCAGTAACTCTTAAACCTGTAGCTATTTTCAGCCATAGGAGAGAGAGGGATAGAGGCCTGGAAGAGATGGAGCTGTAAATCTCCATCAGCTGGAGACCTGGTGGAGGGGAAGGGCTCTGCTATTGAGTCTGCCCCCATTTTTGCTGCCTGCTTTCTCAACTCTAACCAATTTTCCTACTCTCACTTCTTGGCCATTTTGCAGCTGCGTCAGACCAGCTGGCCCCAGCAGGGAGGCTTGGGAGAGTGTCTGAACCACACTGTGAGGAAGGGAAACAGGAAGCATTGTAGGAAGAGGGGACTGAAGTTGTAAAGGCAACATGGGGACATGGAGAGAGGGTACAGGAGACTATTACAGTAAGGGAGGGGCAGGAGAGCAGAGGCTGTTACAGGTTTTGTTGGTTTTGCTGGCTGCCAAATCCTCGTCTTTGACACATGAAAGAAATGTGAAGGTGCGAGAAAACAGGAATTAATAAATAAACAGTAATAATCAGTGCTCTTCAATTCCAAGGGGTTTATAAACATTAATGAACCTTCATGAGCTGTTGGACAGGTATTTAAGCCGTATTCCATTTTTGCAGATAAGGAGATGAAAGCTCTGGCTCAAGTCCAAAGTTTTCAAAAGCAGAAACTACTTTTAAGAGCCCTCCTTTATGCTCAGCACCAAACCTCCGAAGGGATTGATTTTACAGTTGTCATCAATGTCAATTATATGCTCTTCACTTCTTCAAAGCCAGGTCTAAACATGCACACTAAAAGGAAGCAATATCTTTTGAAAATTCAGGCTCTGTAGGCCTCTTGGATTCTCCAAAGGTATGTAAGGAGAAACTGGTTTGTGAGAGAAATAGATATGCAAAAACATTAATTTTTTTCCTGTTGCACCATGACAAGAATGGAAACAAAGACTTTGCTGGCCTAAGACACTTAGAGAAAGGACAAAGTAAAACAAAGATTTTTTTAAAAAAAGAGTTCAAGGAGATCCATTCCTCTGTGCAAATGGGAAAGGAAGCAGAGCATGTTTTCAAATCTTTCCACATCTCCCATAAAGACTAGGCAGATGGTTTGGGTGCATTTCTGTAAGTATGTGATGAATATTTTATCCCCGAAAGGAATAGAAAACATGAATGTGTATGTAGTCACCAGCTTCACTGAGTGAAGAAACAACAGGACTTCATTAGAAACCAGATTTGGTAGTCTAGAAAAGGGGGCAGGGGGTGAAGGGGGAAGCAGTGTAATAAAAAGAGGGGAAGAGAGTCATAGTTATTTTCTTTGGAATCCTGCATTCCCAATTTTAATTGTTCTGTGGCCGTGCAAAGACTAACTTCTTGTTAGCCTACCTACAATACATAAGTGGTGAAAAAGCCTCCAAATTATGTTAGAATGGTAGGTGTCATATTTAAATTAGCCAGCTGCCAAAACAAAAGGAGATCACAGAGCTTTTATGCAGAATATAGCAGTCAGGTAGGAGCAGAAATGGTGTGCTGATCAAAGACAGCAAGTTTAAACCCAGTCCTAGGCATGTGCAGCACGATTCCTACCCAGAAATATAAGTGATGTACCAAGCTCAGCTCAGCATAGCTTTGAGTGTCATAGCAGATCAGTGGGAAGACATAAGAATTACAACAGAAATGCTCTACTGGAGATCCCCAGTGCATAAAAAAGAGGAAAAGATTGCCTGAAAAAATATGTTAAAGGATGCCTCAAAGACACTCACATACACGTTTTAAAACTTGTTTCAAAATGCTGACACTTCTGCAACAACCAGGCTTGTGCTGTGACAGGATTTTGCCACTCCTGCAGCTGAATCTCTCCACAGGTATTTTGAAATCCTCAGAAGATGAGCAGAAGTGGTGGTTCCTCCCTACACCTTCTGCAGCGCCACCTTGCCCAGCACTGGCAGCACCGGTAGCAGTGGCAGTCCCAGCACACTCACCCTGACACCGCTTGGGTGATAATGTGGTGCTGAGCCCAGTGGTGGAAGGTGCCAGCTGTCTGCAGCCACCAGACAGGAGGGCAGGATTCACAAAAAATGGAAAACTGTAGAGCTTTATGTAGCTTCAAACTGGTTTTAGGGTCCCTGTGTGCACAGGGTTATGACAAATCCCATGGAACACACGTATGGTGTCAGACCTTGTGGCATATAGGAAGGATGGAGACCATCATGAGTTCAAGGGACATAATATGCTTTCATGTGTTTCTGTTATGCAACTCTTGTGAGGCATCTCTGACTGAGAAAAAGACACATTTAATTAATGATTTTAAAAGGCCTTACTGTCCACACAAGTTGATATTCTAGGGGATCAAAGGAAGAACAGGGTAAGCACCTAAAGGAAATTTTTATAGCAACAAGAACCTCTGGTTCCAAGCACAGCAAAGAAAAATGGGAATTTTTCCTAAGCCATACTCATAACTAAGTCAAATTGTATCCAGATCCAGCAAAAGACAGCTATGGTAGATAAACCACTGCTGGAGGTGGTTTAGGTTTGGGATTTTTTATTTTCCAAATCATTGAAGTATTGCTGAACTCTGCAGACTTTTTATCTTGGAAGATGAATTAGTATGGGAATTTTGGATCAGGAAACAGCGCCAGAGGAAGCTGCTGCTAACAGAAGCTAACACTGGCCATTCCACCTCAGGCTTCCTTTGAGACTGTCGGGCACAAGTGAATGCCAGCAACTACATTTTTGGTAGCATGTTACGGCAACAATACGTTTTTCCTATCAAGGTCATTTGCTATTGCTGCTGAAACACCACCGCTCTACAGAAAACTGCAATCAGAAAAGGGGCAGGTTGCAACCTCCATTCAGGAAGTTTTGTCCTCTCTGCTCTGGGCTTTTCATCTTGTCAAGTTATGGAGCCTTTGCACCTTTACTTTTGATTCTGCCTCCTTCATTCCTGGCTCTGCTAATTCGCTTTATTGTTCAAGGTCTTGTATCTACCAAAAGGTAGAAAAATCACTATCTGTTTGATTCATTCTCCCTAAAGAAGAGCAGAAATGCATTTTAGGAGGCCAGCCCTTCCATTCCCACTACACTGCAGTGACTTACGCCAAGCCAGAAATAAATTGTATTCTTGGAATATAATTTCTTATATAGGGCTGTCCATTCCTCTTCTTTTGTACCAGAATAATTTTAGTGTCTTATCTCAATGTCAAAGTGGGTAGAATATAAAAATCCTGAGAGTATGGGATCTACCCATAGCTATGTCTTGAGAATGAAAATGAGAATGGGAAGGGAGGGCATCCTGGGCAGTAACTTGAGAAATACCTGCTTCTTTCCATCATAATGGAAGTAATCTACATCATCTCCCAGCTTCCTGGGGTCATTACCTCTGTGCTGAACAGAGGTCCTCTGCACCTACTGAAGGTGGGGAGGAAAGCAGGTGTGACTCGGCTCTGGCAGGGTGCAGGCACATTATAAAGCACTGGTGGAGAGGGTGTCAAGTAGTGAACAGGGCAAGACAAGGTTTCACTCCCCTGCTGTCCTTTGGAGAAACGGTGGCCATGAAGCCTGTGCCTCGGATTCCTCTTTATCACCTGTGTGCTCTGCAGGGATCTGCTATATATGAGAAAAGGGCTAAGGCATTGATTTTTTTCATCCAGTGTTTTGGAGAACTGGAAGTTTAATGATACTGTGGTGAAGTGTTTACTGCCCTAAACCACATGTATGTATTATTTTAATCCCATGTCCTGAGACAGGCTGTTTTCTTAGGAAATGTTTGTTAAACACCTTGAAATGTGATGACCTTTCCAGTGTCACAGTAACTGTGTGGTTCCCAGAAGAGCTTTGACAGTGCTAAATTGCAGAAGTGGGTTTTGCAACTGGAAGTGAGGAAGTGATGTTGGAAGTAAAATAAGAAGTGGAATCAGCCACATAATCATTTTGCATATTGCTGTTCTATTGCTGGTACTTGAAATATAAAAATGCACATCATAATGTTATTGACAGGGAAAAAGCCAGGAAATATTATTGCATAAAACTGAGTCAAGACTTCTAATGTGTTTTTACAGTGTTGCTTATAACTTAATTACACTTGCTCCTGACAGTATATTTTATCTTCTTATATCTTCTTTATTGCACAGGCATTAATTTAATCAGAGATAATAAATGAAACCTCTGGAATTAATTACAGGTTTTAACAGTTTCGTTCTTTGCTAGAACAGGCAGGAAGACAAAAACATATGGTCCCATAAACATTAACTGGCTTTTGCCATTACAGGAGAAAGACAACAAAGATTAAATTACTTGGAGATGTAGCTGAGAATGCTCAGGCAGTTTTCAGTGTTTCTGAAGCTCAGCAGTTCTCTGTGTGGAAGACCTTGACTACTACATTTCTGTGACCCTTTCAAACCAAAATGCACGTTCTGCTTGAATCTATTCAAAAGATCTGAGCTTAAGAACTGCTTTTACAGATTCCCAGGATCTGATCTGTCTGGCAGGAGGGGTCTTTGCAGTCCTGTTTCAATGGAGGCATGCTGCCAGAATTTGGGATCTGCGTGTGAGCTACCGTGATTTCCCTTTGGGCCCTCTTGTTTCTGCCAAACTCGAAGTGGACTTTCTGTGAGTGAGAAGCAAACATGGCTCTATTCCAACAGCACAATATCTGGGAGGGTGTCTGACAGGAAAAAACCTTGCAGAAGAGTCTTTCAAAGCATCTTTAAAAAAATCCCCTCTTGTAGGGGATTTCTTGTGAAGAAAAAAGTCATTACCTGTGTTTAAAAGGCAGAGGGTATCTTGCTTGGTTGCCTAATCTTTCTGATCACAAAGTTAACATCACAGAGTAACTCCATCATATATGAAATTATTTATCTTATACTATTTCTAAAATGCCTCTAGTCTGGTTCTTAGTGTGCTATCACAGTAAAAAACTTTCATATCAATCTGATTTGCTTAGAAGCTAAGTACTTAATCTAATATTCCATTTTTTAAAAAAAGCAAACGAACAAACCTCTAATGCTGCGTTTATTGATTTTTAATGCATTTTTTTAATGCAATAAATATATCATCATCTTTGTATTTAACACGCAGGCTGTTGTACGCAGTTATTTTGTGCTTCACTTCAGTTGTCAGTTTCAGCTGAGCTACACATATATCACACCACTGCAGTGTGAACTCACAAGTCAGATTTAAACCCTTCATAATTCCTGTTGTTCTTTTCTTAATGTGCCTCCACAAGATATACATTTTTCAAATACTGAAGTAGTGTGAAATTAATATGATATATCAAAAATGGTCCCATCAGACTTTTGTAGAGGAGGACTGTTATCTACCTGGTCTACACAACACAGGAAATATAATCCAACGTGGTATGGAAAGCCTGCCAGCCTGAGCAGTGGGGTATTATGGATTTTGAGCATTCATTTAAGAGTGAACCAGTGCCTGGAGCAGTGTGCTGAGGGCTTAAGGCTGCCACTGGGCACTGACCCAATGTGTCATTGCATCTCTCCTTGGTTCGGTGTAGGTGGGAGATAAAAGTCTTCTCAAAATCCAGCCACATATCAATATGGGGAATCTGAAGATTTGTGGCTTCATTTCCTCAGCAAAATCCCTTCGCTGCTCTCAGAGTGCTCAGTGGTTTTCAGCCCAGGGGCTGTGAATCTCTGCACTGGCAGATGGCTTCAAGGGGAGATGCCACAAAGAAAAACAAATGTACTGATGCCTGCTGTCAACTGGTCTACAGGAGGTTGAAGCTGCAGTGGAATATTTCAGGGGCTGCAGAAAATAAAGGGTTGAAAACAGCAGCTATTAATTAATCTCTGTGAGGTGCTTTTTTTTCTTTTTTTTCTTTTTTTTTTTTCGCCCCTTAAATAAGTATGTTTTAATTATTTTCTCCTAGATGTATTAACCAACAGTTTGAATTTCCCATATTCACTAATGTGTATTATTTCTCTAGCACCCTAAACATTTTTTCTCTGCATTCACTGCTTTCTCCAATAAGTCCAAACTCAGGATCATTGGACAGTTTCAGAAACTCTGTCTTGGGAATTGAATCAGCTTGCTGATCAGGGTTTTTCAGACACTAATAAAGGTACAAGTTAAAGAATCAAAACTGGAAACACGGAAATGATCGGACTGTGCACCTGCAGAATGATAGCTAAATTCCAGCCCTTATTTTTTTTCTTTTTAAAATATAAATAAATTAAACTCCAACTTTGGGCTCCCATTTCATGATAAATGCAACTGAATCTCCCTACAGTCTCCTTCCTGAAAGATCAGCCTGTTTCTTTCCCTCAGTCCAGGACATGCACTTTTACCCTAGTTTTCCTGCAGTCACAACATGACTAAGGAACTAACCTAAGTGACAAAACCACTTTAATAAATGAAAGTTTTCAACTAGTTTAGCTAGTTACAGCCATTCACTAAAGAAAGTCTGACAGGGGTCAGAGAGGGAGCATGGACAGCCTGTTTTTGTGGCAGCCCTTATGTGCATCAGCTGCAATCATGTACCTGCAAGCCCTGGAACCTATCCTAGAGTACTGCACACGCAGTCTCTCAAGTTTGTTCGTGTTGCCAGTCCCCTCTGAGGGTTTGGTACCCTCTGCAGAGGGCCTGCCAGGCAGGAGGCCCAGAGCACCATGGCTGCCTCTTTCCTGCCATCATTCACTTTGTGCACAGAAGGAATTCACCTTCCTTGAGCACCTCAGTGACACCCAGATTAAAAATTATGTATTTGTTTAATGGATGAAAAATATGAAGCCGTGGGAAGCTAAAGGGAATGACTAGTGCTGGGAAGGCAGTCAGTGACAAAGGCAAGAAGGAAAATCAAAGTTTTCCCTGTGATGCTCCCCTATGCTGTCTGTACTCTATTTCATGAATGCTCAGAATCTCTGCAGTTTATTCTGGCTATGACTGATGCTCCAACATAATCTGAATGGTAGACTCCCTGCCTTGTGCTACTAGTACTGAAATTTAAGAAAGATACATAGCATCATAAATAATATAAACACAGTCATTTCATAGTGTGTGCTAAGGGTGGTATAAGGCCAGAAACCTCATTTTCTTTATGTTCTTTCCTTTCAAATATATCTTTATTTTGTAAAGCTATTTTTCTTTAGTCTAGTAACCTTAAGTACCTTCAAGCAATTGAGTAATATATCCCTATCTTTTCTGGACTTTATCAGAGAATAAATAAAAAGCACTCTGCTTTTTATTTAGAATATATTTTTTTTTATTTTAGAATAAAAGATTTATTTTTTTTTTTAGAAATGGATTTTGTCTCATAATCTATTAGATTCCCATCCTCCCTGGTTTTATGTACCTCTCTAGAGACCAGTTTTAAAACTGTTGCTTCACAGGAAACTTCAGAAGATCTTCAGATCATCCAAATCCTGTTTAAATACTAGATGTGAAAATAGTTAATACATTACTGTAGGACCTTCTTCATGAAATAAACTTATTCTTAGCTGTTGCCAAAGACTGTCTAGTTGTCAGGTAGAAGGTGTGCCTCAGGATGTCAGGGACTGCCATGTGCAATGCCATATTGGGAAAGAAGGGTGCTCCTGCTTTCAGTAGATGCATTTATTTTATTATAAAATATATTACAAAGTGCTTTGTTTTCCTCTGTCATCCTGAATAAGTTTTCTCTAATCTCATCCATTCCCCTATTGCTTCTCTGAAGCCATTTCTCAGAGATTCTTTGTTAATTATCTTCCACCAGTTCTATGTGTTGGAAAAGCTGCTTTAAAAAACAAACAAAACCCCCAAACAAAACCTGAAATTAATATTCAAGTATCTGCAAAGGGAAGAAATATTCACCATCTCACTTCACCAAGCATTTAAACTTTCAATACTTACATGTCTTCAGGATAGTTTTGGAGGCAGGGGAAGTCTCTGAGCTATTCTTATCCTGCAAGAGCATTTAAAGTAATTTCTCCTTACGTTCTCATTAATTTTTAATACATTATTATGTGGATGTCCATCTTCTCCTTTTGACAGCTTTTATTTTTGTCAGACAAATAATATGCTCAAAGTGCTTGCTTGCTATTCTATGTATGGAAATGGAATCTTTGCTTCACCTAGAAATTGTAAAGAACACAGATCACACAGTGTTTACCAGATTGCAGCTGAGTACAGAATTTTGACTATTAAATGATCCCACTGGAACTCGAAAGCAGTCCACATGGGCACCTTCCAATTCCCAGCTAATAATTACTGCTGGCTGTGATAAGTAGCACTGCAGCAGTGGTACCTTTCAAAGAGCTGCTACACAACCCATTTAACAATAGGCAGAAGTTGGGAAAGTGAAGCTCAGATCTTTATCCCTAATCAAAATTCATTACTTAGAGGGATCTTTGCTTAAATTTAGGTGTGATAAAGACCACAGTGACTGAGGTCTTTAATCTAGAAGTGTGAGGTTTAGCAGCCTGCTAATTCAGTTGTTGTAATTATTTAATATTTGCAGTTAACTGGAAAAGGAATGTGATGGAAAGAAAGTACACTGGTCATGTTTTTATCACAGAATAATAGGGTTGTGTTTCGAGGGACCTTAATGATCTTGTTCCAACCCCCCTCCTATGGGCAGGGACATCTATTAGATCAGAGCTCCATCCAACCTTGCCTTGAACACTTACAGGGATGAGGCATCTGCAGCTACTCTGGGCAACCTGTTCTAGCGTCTCACCACCCTCATTAAGTACAATCTGTGTTAATAAAAATGTAAGATACAGTGTCACAGGATTACCAGCATAACGTGCTGCAGCAGTAACCATTTGTGCAGGTTCGCAAACGATCCTGCCAACAGCTCAGCCGCAAGCAGTGACAGATTATTTTTTAAAATGAAAAAAAACAAACCGAACTGTAAAATTAAGATTCTGACTTTTCCCTTGAGATACAACGTTTCAAGCACCGGCCTTTAAATACCAAAGCAGCTGCGGGTTCACGCTTTAGGCTTAGATCTAGAAGGAAACAGGAAAGCAGAGACACCCCCGCCCCCCAACCTCTCTCCAAGCCCAGGACACCCTTTCCTTCCCGCACTCCTGTGCGGCGGGCACCAGCGGGGCACATGCCGGGGGTGCGGGGACCTGACCCAGACCCATCCTCCTGGACCCCGGGGCACCGCGGGAGCCCCAGTGGGCCTCTGTGTGCGGTTCGGGGCGCCATGAACCCCCGAAAGGGAGAACCAGAACTCCCCCCCTGCTCCCCCTCCCTCCGGCCGGAGCTCCCCGCCGTCCCCTCCGAGGGCGCGGAGCAGCACGGCCCCGCCGCTCCGAGCCCCCGGCGCCGCGGGAAGGGCGGCCCGTGCCGGGGCTCCTCCCTCGGCTCCTCCCCGGCGGCCGGGCCCGCACCGAGGGAGCCGGAGCCGGCGCCGCGCAGCCCGCGGGGGGCGATGTGACCCGGGCGGCCGGGGTGCGGTGCCGTGCGGGGCAGGCGGGCTCCGAACGGGGAGAGAGCGGGACTTCGAGCCGGGGGAAGATGTGGCTGAAGCCCGAGGAGGTGCTGCTGAAGAACGCCCTCAAGCTGTGGGTCACGCAGAAGAGCAGCGGCTACTTCATCCTGCAGCGGCGTCGGGGCCACGGAGACGGCGGCGGCCGCTTCACGGGTACCTGGTGGCGCGGGGGTTCGGCGGGCCGGGCCAGGCCGAGCCGGGCCGGGCCGGGCCGGGGGGCAGATCCCCCCTGCGTCTACCCCAGGGGAACTTGGCCGCGCCGGGGCACCCGCCGGCAGGTCGGACTGCGGAGAGCGGGAGCGGCCTCTTTGTTCGGGCCGTGCACGGGTGGCCCGGCTCGGCGATAGCGCGGGCACCGCGGGTCCCCCGCCGCGGGCGGTGCGGGGGCAGCCGTCGGCCGGGCGGTGCGGGCCGCCCCGGCTCCCCGCGAGTTGCCTGGGGAGCAGCTTCGCTTTTCTGTAGCCTCGAGCAGCGCTGAGGCCACTTGTATTGTTAGTTCCCCGCGCTCCCCTCCCGATGGGTTTCTCAGCGTGGCTAAGCGCGGGCGCGCAGCCCCTCAGGCGGTGCGGAGCCGCTGCCCGTGGCCGGAGGATGCAGCTGCGGAGAGCCCCCGGGGGCTGCAGCCCGCCGGAGCCGGCGGAGGTCCCTGCGGCCGGCGGTGAGAGGTGCACAGATGCCGGGGGCACACAGTGGGATGTGCTGCCTGTAGCCCCCGGTACCGTCCGCGACCTACGGCTCGCCTCCCCTTTCTACAACGAGAGCTATATAAGTACATATAGAACTCCTGGCTTTTGCACGATACGTGACATTACGGGGCGGGGGTTGATAATTGAGTGTTGTGGCAAAGTGCGTTCTGTCTTATTTTTTGCGTTAATTACGCTACGGGTTCTGGTGGCTGTCGATCCGGCACGTTATATCCATGTGGCACTCCAGATTCGCGTAGTGAAGGATAAACACGGAGAAGGATCACGCTGTACCCTCGCAGCAGTGTAGATCCGTGAGTAACTCCAGCGAGAATGATGTGTTAGGCTGCGCTGACATTGTAGCGTAGGGAATTTGGGCCAAACTTTTCGTTCAAAGACAGCAGCAACTGAGTTCAAATAAACAATGCTTTGGAGAATTAATATAGTTTAACCGTGTCGTTCTTACTTAAAAGCGAAAGAGGCTGTTTTGAATATTATAAAGTGAGGATTTTTAATGGTAGCTTATATGTTTGAAAGAATTGTGAGGTATTTTCAAAATCACTATTTTCTATGGAGTTTAAGAAGCTGCATTACCACTTTTTTGGTATTTATCTTATTAAAGCTTTCTTTCCTGAACTCCATTTGATAATACTGCTTTCTGCACTGTTGCTTTTATTTTTTAATTTTTTGTTTTTTGTAAAATCAGAGCTTATCCTACTTGTCCATAAAATGTACAGAACTGAACTGTGGCTTAGTAGATTGCATGCTATCAATGTATTACTAATGAAATGGAAGTTTTGCCAGCAAGTTAAAACGCTCAGCCTCCTATTTTGTTCTGCTCGCCTGGGTGGCAGTCAGGCCACTCTTTTGTGACAGTAAAGACGATGTGGATTAATTTTCAGAGTTAAAAATAGCCGTTTACAGCTGCTTGATTTAGGTCCAGGACAATCATGAGGTTCAGTTTCACAAATGTTAATGCCTTACGCCTGAGCTTTTCACTACAGAAATTTACAAGCTTAAAGCAAACAAACTGCTTTTCTCTCTGGTTAAGTTTCATGTGAATCATTTTGCTGAATCTACAGTGCACAGGCTTGCTCAGATCTCTTTTGGCTGGCAAAGGAAAGCCATTGCTGCCTTGCACATTTTCCAAGGGAGCTGTAAATTCTGACAGTTCATTAAACCATTTGTAAACGTTTGTATTTGAAGGGGCTTAGAAATTTGAGTCCTAAAACCAACATGCAAGAGTTACAGAGCATTAGATATAGCTGGGGTTAGATAGTGTAATTTTTTTTGCAGTTTTTACTTGCAATGAAGGAAATGGAGATGGGTACTGAGAAACAGCAAGGCTTTGCTGGTAAGTGTTTGCTTTCAGTGCAAAACTTATTTTCTGATTCTTGCTGTACATGACTATAGAGACACTTATTTAGTACCTGTCTTTTCCAAACTGGCAGAAGGGCACTAAAGCTCTTCCATATTTCAGAGTATGATCAACCAAGTGGTAAAGCCAAAAGTTAGAAGTTTTTGTTTACTTTACTGGGGAAGCAAAGCTTAAGTAGTGAGAACAATATCCAGATATGTTTCCCCTTTAATACCTTGTTCCCTGGCCAATTGCAGTTACATTTTATGAAAAGGAAGAAGTTTCAAAGACATGAAGATTTCTGTACATGAGAGCAGGTGCCACAGTAGAAGAGAATCTCATAGCTCCTGTGGGGAGGAGGAGGCTGCATATCCTGAGGCTGTGTTAAACCCATGTAGGATCAGCAGAACAAAACTCTCAAAATACTAGATTTCATACAAGTGTAGATGGGGCAGCTGACCATCTGTGACGTAATTTGCTTTCAGCAGGGTAGAAGTGTGCAATGCTTGAGTTGCCCTTGTGCATGTTGCCCCAAATGGTATTTGCACTGAACCTGCATGAGGACATCTGTTTTATGCCCCAGTTATCATATTTGCCTGTCTTTCTTCTAGGACACTTCTTTGTTCCTACTAGGGCATTTTAACTATTAGGTAATAGTAAGTTAGAACAGCTGGAGGGTGTATTTTATGTGGATTTAATTCCTGAGGAAGAATGCACTAAAGATGGTCTCTTGCACAAAAGCACTTTTTTTCCCCCATATCTGTGTTTCTTTGTGTACTTTGTTTTTGTCAGATGCTGAGCAGATGTTTGTAAGTAAGAGACTCCATTTCTTACTGTTACTTAATTTGTGTCCTAGGGCAGTTTCCAAATGCACACTGGGCTTGCAAGCAGAGGGTACAAAGAGTGATGGGGGTTGCATTTTACTCTTCATTACTTGACCAGTCTCATTCTGGTTTCTGTCTTTCTTAGGGGTATGCTTTTTCAAGTAAGTGCTTAACTTGCCACTTTACCTGGATCTCTACTTGACAGCTCTGCTGGATCAGAGACTTAATAAGGAAATTGAAAATGTTTAGAAATACCTTAAAAATCTGAATTATAATTTCTTAATTAGAACTAAAGTTAGCGATTTAAAAAAATATTTAGTTCATCAACGTCTGTTGATTCTGGCGTTTTCTTTGCCTAATTGGAGAGCGCTGTTGTGATCCCTACAGAAAAGGCTTGTGATGTAGCCATGATTAGCAGATCAAAGTTAGTTGGATTTAATACTTGCTGATGTCTTTGGTTCTGAGGTTACATATTAATAATAAGCTTGATATGACAGTAGTAAAAAACACTGTCAAATGCCTTGTGGTAAAGACTGCAAGATGGTTTAGTCTTTAAGTGAATCACTACTTTAATTTCTAGGACAGAATGTTGAAACCTTCATGCACCTTCCTCTTTGATTTTGTTTTCTACATTTTGACAGCAAAACTGCTTGCTCTGGGATGTGTTGGGAAAGATTTCATCATGAGTGCTGGACTGAGAGTAGTCTTTCACTCTTCCCAAGCAGCTAGTGTTGCAGTTTTTGTTGATACAGTACTTCACATTATACACTCTTTATAAAAACCCACTTAGCAACACTTGTGAATCTTTCCTTTTATAAATAAGGTTAAATAAGACCTTAAAATGAACTCTTGTTTCAAGCAGCTTTTTTGTCTGGTTGAGATACAGCGCTTCTTTAAATTCTTGCTTGAAGTAGATCAATAAAAGATTATGTTTTGTTCCCATTTTACCCATGTTTTTAATTTAGCTATGGTGTTTTTCCCTACCTTTCTTCCAGCCTCCGTTTTCAGCTTAGGGTACTTTCCAAGCTGGATATAGTTTTGCATTATTTGAAACTTGAAGAGGACAAACATTTTAAAAGGAAATTAATTTATTTTTCAGCTCTTACAAAACTTTATGGTTCACAACTTTAAATATAATAGACTGGCAGAAAAAAAGCGTCTTCTATATATGAATCTAAGCCCTTATTATTGCTTTAATAAAAATAAACATGGTAGGCATGGTGAATACATTTCCAAGTTCCATCTTAGGATTTATTTTTTTCCTTTAAATAAAATTCTTGCAGGACTATAGCTTTTGAACTCATTTTCCAAGTACCTCTTGGTTGTGAGTGGAGAACTGACTAGTTTGTGTGATAAGACATTTCTTCCTTATTTTCCCTTTGCTTGGGTGTCAGTTTTTTTAAGGCATACAGACAAATGGCTATTGATAAGCTCTGGAAATTTTTCCTGGAAATTAAAAATTAAAAGATCTTTTGCTGCTCTTTGATACTCCACTATCCGAGCAGTCCTGTAATCATTGTCAATACCACAGCTTTTAGTGGCCCTGCACATCTCCCAAGGTCTGAAGTAAATAATTTCATAATGGAGTCTATTTCTGGGAAAGGCAGCAAGATGACCATAGTGGATGAAGATTCCAGCAACTCACATGGAGAATTTATCTGGATTGCCCCTGTTTATTACATTGTAGCAGAAGAGAGTCCAAAATACATGAAGACTCAGATTTTTTACTAGGAAATGCAAATGAGAATCCCCATAGTATTTTTTACTTCCTGGAAGGGCAAAAGGCAAAATGAGTAGCATATTCAGAGAATCATATTAAAAGGTCTATGCCAATACAATTTTCAAAAAAGCATTCCTTTTTGTTGTAAGATATTTTCAGGATACCAAAATAAGTTAGGCTCAATCTGAGTGCTAATGAAAAAAACCTCAAATCCAACAGAACACTTTCATTTTAAATTAAGCAGTTTGAGGAGAAGAAGATGCCACAATACTGATGTTAATAAAGGATATTGGTAAAGGTTACTGTCGGTATTCATGGTTTTGTTTCCTTAAGAAACATCTCTCTGAAGCCTTGCACAGGAGAAGGAGAAATATGCATACTTTATTGAAAGCTTGGACTCTTGTCAAAACATTATCTAGCCTTGCCCACAACTGGAATTCAGATCAGCAGGTTTTTTTTCTCCTTTTTTCTCTCTTTATTTTACTGTAACATTTTTTTTAAGGAGAATGCATACTTACAAGTGCTTTCCAAAGAGGATGGCTTCTCTGCTAGAGTGTTTGGCCAAGGCATGAGCTGGCAGGAAGGACAGGGGGAGCAGGGTGCCAGGCTACTACCTGCAAAGCTGCAAACCCCAGTTCCTGACCTCTGAGCCCCCTGAGCTGTGTGTGCCACTCTGGCCCCCTCTGCCTGCATTTCTGGGGTAAGTTTCCTGCTCCTGAGCACTGCTGTAGTGCTGAGATGGCTAAGGTGAAATGCAGGTTGTGTTGAAATGTTAATATTAAAGGTGAGGAAGTACCTGTGCTTGGAAAAGAAGGGTTGGGTTGTGTCTGCATAGGGACTGACCTTGTGCAAGACTAATCCTAAACACCTACAGTGGCTTTTTATTTTCATGCTGTGGAGGCCAAATGACACAGAATAAGGCAGGAAAATCCTACAATGATTTGGGCTGGAAGGACCTTAATGACCATCAAGTTCCAACCCCCCTGCCATGGGCAGGGACTGCTCCCAATAGGTTGCTCAGAGCCCCATCCAGCCTGGCCTTCAACGCTTCCAGCATGAGGCATCCACAATTTCAGTGTCTCACCACCCTCATAGGAAAAAATATCTTCCCTATAAAATAATTGGGCATGTCAGTGGTGTCAGAGTTAATATAGCACTAGTTTGGTCTATTCAGCATTATTTACAGCACCCAGCAAAAAAAAAGAGAGAGACTTTTTTATATTCCCCCAAGTAATGGTGCATGTCTGAGTAATTTAGAGGGCTGCAGCAGCAACTTGTATATCCCATCTTATTGTCCATTTTCAGGTGGAAAACAGTTTCAGGTATTTTTACTTGTAACACGAGAACCAAAGCATTTGGCTCTGTGGCCTTCAGGGCTATAAAAATAGGCTTGGCTTGAACTGGACTGATGGCAGAGGACTGAGATAAGCAGCTGTGAGTGCTTTGCCATGGCAGCATGCCCACCTGGGGAAACAGCCATAGGGAAGCAGTGCTGGGGAGAAATAATCGGTGCTCCAGTGTGGGGATGCTATTTCCACCACTCCAGGAGAGACAGCACATAATTCATCTCACTTCTTCCTCCTGTGTGGTGTCTCCATCTGCATGTGGTGGTCTGGCACAAGCACTCAGAATCACATCCAGGGATATAGGAGTCATGGGGACCATGGGACAGCAACCCCCACAGGAAAATGCCTGAACTCCTCACATTTCTCCTGTCCTACCTTCCCCCCAGAGCACTGGGACCTAGGCATAATGATTAAGTAATTTGTTAACGATTTGTTTCTACATACCAGATTGAAAAAAAAGTCCCAATTCAACAGAAACAGATTTACCCAGTGGCAGTGTTTGATCTGGCAAGGTCTGTGCTACAAGTAATGTAAGGACTTGGATGTTGGGTATTTTCCTGGGTGAATAAATACTTGGAGCATTAGGTCTTTGTGCTGAAATCTAATGTTGTCTGTGCTTATCTTTCAGTGTGGTGAGCCCTTATCGTTTCAAAGGAAACAGAGCCTTCCTACAGCCGTTGGAGGAGTCCCCCTGCATCCTTTTTCTTATGTACTTACCCTAAAAAGTTCTGCAGCTCTTTTTTTTCTGATGGTAGAAGTGTAATCAATACTTTCGAATGGGTACTGTATTATCAGAACCTCCTTATATATTTTTGCAAAAATTCAACAAAGACAGTGTGGTTGTATTAATCCATTGTTATTAGCAGCTTTGCATAACTTATAGTGTTATTATCCATCAGAAACATGGATTTTAGGGTGGCCTGGGTGAAATCAACAAGCTGCTAAACATCTGAGTTTTGAAATTTTAGAGAAATCAAATCAAGAAGATCTGAAAGATGTAGAGGTGTCCCCAAACATTTATGCTGGGGGCCACCACTGGCCAACAGTAGCTTCATGGCCACTGCCATGGGCTGTATTCTACCTTGGTGCAGCTCAAAAGCTTCCACCTTAGCCTGTAATGCCCAGAGCCTGGCACTCTCTAGGTGGGCTGTAAGAGATGAGGATAGAGGCTGCAGTGGTCCTCATTGCATCTCAGCCCTGGGTCTTGCCTTGGGCCACCCATGGGGTTGTGGTCACAAGTCAGGGCTCCTGTGTGGTGGGGTGGCTGAGGCCTGATGAGAATCAGCTTCATCGTCTCCCCATCCCTCTCTCAGCAAGGACATTGGTCCTAGGGTGAGTTTCTGAGATGCCTTGCAGAGCCAGGCAAGTGATTTGTGCTATTTGGTGCTCTCCCAGGAGTGCCCTTTTGTCAGGCTGAGCTTATCCTGGTTGGTGTGAAAAGCATTTTTCTGTTCCAGCTGGAGAGCAGGGGGTAGGGAGTGGGTACATCCACATGTCCCTCCCTGTGTTCTGCCTGGTGGTGGGCTGTTCCTTCAGCCAGTTTGCTTGCCTCCTCTGGCATGGCTAATTGCTGCCCACCTTGGTTCTTCTGAGACTCTAATTGTTTGCAAATCATTGTGGGATGGAGGAAGCTATGTGGAGAAGTGTAATTAGGATTCCGAATATGAAGTGCTTCACTGCCTCAAAGAGCCAAGATTAATTCTGCTTTATTGAAGCTGTTGGTTCAATTTCACTGTCCTTAAAAAAACCCCACCTTTATTTTTATGATCATCTGAATTGTTTGATTTGTTCTTTTCTCCCAATTCACATGCCTAAACAGCTTAGAGTGATTCTTGCAGCTATTAACTCTCCTTATAAAACTGCAGCCATTGGGAAGCAAACTGTACTGTTAGCTTCTTCCACTTCCTGGAAGAGCTTTCTCCTTTCCAGTAAAAGTACAGCTTTTTTCAGACAACTGGGCTCATTTTTCTTTCTGCCTCCAGCTTTCTCTGGTGGAGCAGATGTAGCAACCAGCAGTAAGTTCCCAAGCATGAATTTCACTGAAGCTTTTCACTTCATGGTTTTGCACTGGAGCAATGCTGGTCTGTGGCTGTAATTGTAAATACCCCAATTTGGTGGTTTTGTGTTACAAAAATAACCTAGTCTGACTGAAAAAAAGAGGGTATGAGTACTTTAAAACATGACTTTAGCGTGATACAAATGAGTGTAGCCACCAAGTACTCTTCTCCATGTCCCTGCAGATCAGCTGCTGCAGTCCCTAGACACCATGTGGTGCCATAAGTTTCTTGACTTTGCAAGTGCCAGGTGCCTGCAGCCGAGAAAAACCTCAGCTTTGGAGTCAGTGAGCATCTTGGCAATCTGGTTTGAGTCCTTGTGTGGTGGTGGTCCTGTGCCTGTTTTCTTGGAAGGGCTAGATTTGGCAGATACTCTTAAATCAGGCATTGCTGCACATTGTGCAGCTGAGCTGGTCTCAGGTACAATGGAAATCTCAATTATTATTATTATTATTATTATTATTATTATTTCAAAGTAGACTTAGGAGAAGTGGAAGGACAGTTTTCTCTCTGCTTCAAGCTTCTGCAGCAGTCTGTTTGTACAGTGACTAAAGGAGTTCCCCAGGATGCTGCAGATGCAGGCTGGACTGTGTCTTCTCTGTCACCCCTTTGATTGTGGTAGAGAGGGTATAAATGCTTGATTTGGGAAGTTCAGGGCTGTGTGGGAACAGCTGCTTCTATGCATCTGACCCGCTGCTCCCCAGATTTTAAAAGTGACATCAGAATTTCTTACTGACCAATTGCAGGTACTGCATGAAATTGCTTCTTTGAACTGCATTGGCTTTTATTCCCCAGTTTGTAATGGATAGATGAGTTCATGTTAATCAAAAGATCCTGGCAGTGGTAACTAGATGTCTTAATTAAAAAATAAGTAGAACTGAAAGGATAACAATGCTGAGTGTTGTGACACCGCAGGTGTCCTTGTCACTTAGATTAAAATCTCATTTTTTTTCTTTCCTTCTTTCCCTCCCTCTTCCCTCTACACCCCCCATCCCTCCCCCAAAAAGAAAAAAAAAATAGCAGTGGCAGCTTTGGCCTTTTCCCTTTTTGGTTTGGTGGGGGGGTCTTTTTGTTTTTGTTTTTTTTTTGTTGTTGTTGGTGGTGGTTTTTTTGGGGTTTTTTAGAGGGGTTTATTAATTTATTAGTCCCAGACTCCTAAGTGATCAGTCCAAGTCCCTCTGCCTTGCAGCCCAGTGGCCACCTCATTTTTGAGTAGTTCTCAAAAAATTTCCCTTCAAGGCCTTTAATACATGGTGGAGGTAGGTAGAAATAATTTTGCTATATGTAGAGGGTGTCTTGGACTGCCTCTTGAATATTGTCATAAAAGATGGAAATAACAGATAGTTTTTCAGTTTGAGTTTCTAGTTTGAGTTCAGCTTTACTCACCCTCTGCCCCATGTCTTGAAAGTTTAAAACTATTTCAGAAATCCCATGTGGATGATTAACAGTGATTCAGGAAAGGAGCCTTCATTCTTTAGTTTGAAAGATATGGAATGTTTAGTAGAAGTTGGTGTAAAGTTAACTTACTGTAAACATGTTCCTTTTTCTAGATTAGTTATTAGTTACAAGATAAATTGTAATGGGGTCTTTTATCTTTATGTGGGGGAAGAAACCATATCTTCAAAGATGAGGAGTAGTGCACTTTTGATAGTTCATTTGAGAACCTGATCCTTATAGAAATAGCCTTGATTAATATTTTTGTTTGTTTGTGTGTGAAGAAATGCTCAGCAAATTCATAGTGCATGATGTCCTGTTTGTGTTCTATCTGGTTACAGGTTGACCTCTGTAAAGGAGAGACAGTATCTACCTGTTGTAGAATTTGAAATTGTTTCTTGCTAATTTTTATGCTTCAATTTATTTCTTGTATTGTATCCATAGCATGTATATTTGATACAAATAGATGTGATACAAATTGAAAGTAAAACAGGCTTGTTTTACTTGAAGGTATCCAGTTTTCTTCATTCAAGAAGAAAGACATTTTTCAAGGAGAAATTCAAGTTTCATTCATGCATGAAACTAGATGTTTCAGTGAAATAGAAACTACCATGTAAAGCATGGGATTTCTAGTGAGTTTTCCAGATATGTTTTATAAATTTACTTCTGAAAAATATAGATGATGTTGCCTCTATCTGAAATCCAGCTTCCAGCTAACGCATTTAGATTCATTGAGGAGAAATGTGTAATTTCAGTAGAAAAGTGTCTTTCCACTTCTCCTGTCTTCATCTCCATATGTGTTAAAAGTGTGCATATTACACCAGATATTTGCATGTGAATTTTAGCCTAAAAATATTCTTTCTGCTTGAAGAAACTTGCACCTTCTTAGGAACCTGCAATGTTCTGTCAGTGGTCTTTTGTGGAAGTCTTTGTAAACCCATGTCTGCAGCTCTCCATAGTATGGTTATTGTATAGTTAATTGCTTTTCCCAAAATACTTCTGTGTCTTGGGAGGTCAAAAAACAGACGATAAGTTGGTGAAGTGGCTCATTAAAGGGGAAGAGCTACTCTAAGTTTTAAGTTCCTCCCAAAAAAAAAAAAAAAAAAAAAAATTTTGGTAAGAAAACCAGGCTAGCAGTTCTCTTTGCTTCTGTTTCTTTTTCCTTTTTTGTTGTCTTGAAGTATAAATGGTTTCACTGTTGTGGAAGAGGTCTGCGTCACCCTGACTGAAGGCAAGCTGATGCATCAGCCAGAGGCTTTTAATGTAATTTACCTTGCTAGCCAGATACCCTTTTGTTTTTTAAACAGATTCTGTTTTGTAAGAGACCCTTGCATGGAACCAGCTGTTTGGACATGTTATGAGAAAGATGTTTGCTTACAAGCTGGGTATTTTTCAAAGCAGGTTTCAGAATCAGTGTACTGTTTTTTATTTCTTTACTCAAGGATCTTTAAGCTGGTTGGTTTTCAATGTTATAATGCAAAAGTTACGTTGAATGAATTATGAGGCAACTTATACTGGAAAAAAATTGCCTCTAGTTTTTGTAATTTTCTTGCTACCACAGTTTCTGCTAAATTATCATGTTGGCCAAAGTGTATATATTAGTGTTGAATCCTTTTCATGCTTCTGTAAATGCATTCTTAGTAATCTCTTTTACCTGTTCTCTACCTCTCTGTCTCTCATCCGAAAAATAAACAAGCCCTCAACGTGGGGATGGGACCCCCTCTTTGTGCTTGCTCAACTTTAGCCGTACTTGCTCTTATTTTCCATTGCTGCCCTTACATCCCCTCTGCAGCAACCCCACTGCAGCCCCTCCTGTCAGGGGTGGGACAGGACAGGACTCCCTGTCAGCCATGGCAATGGCTTAAGAGTGATTTATGTGTGGGCTTGCTGTTCCCTTGCAAAGCCCTCGTAGAGGGGGCAGGCCATCTGGGCTTTATTCTCACAGGTATCTTGATGGACACACTCTTTCTTCTCTTTGCATCTTAGTTCTGGCTCCTCTTTGTCATCCTGAGTTCATATTTTAGCTATGGGTAGTTTAGAAAAGTGATTATTTCTTTGTACAGCTGAAGGAGGAATGGGTTTCTTTTTAATAGTTTGTAAGTAAAATGGAAATTGTAAGCAGAAGTAAAAAGTGAGAAGAGGAATTGGGTTTTCTGGTCTGTTATTTGGGAAGAGAAAAAGGAATTAATTTTGCACAGGCTAAGAATTAGTAAAGCAAAACTTAGCAGCTACTTCTGTGCTTTCATGTGTTTTTTCATGGTTTCTGAAAGAAAAAAGTTATTTCACAAATCAGATGTTCATTAAGCACTCTCTAGGGATCTTGGTAGCACTTGCTGTTAGTTGACTTTTTTCCTATGACTTTAGTGAAATGAAAAAGAAATCTTTCTCCTAGGGCTATCATCAGGGGAAAACACACACAGCATAGAAATTTCTTCTTCTTTTTCTTTCCTGTGGCATCTCAATTCTTTTGAAATTTGAAAGTTAAACCATATTTTTGTTCTCTGAATCATTTGATGCTCTCTTACTTGCTTTAATCCAACTGCTTTGAAGACTGCACATTAAAGTTTTCTGCACATTGTTTTCTGTGAGCACAGCTAATTTACTACCTTTTATACTAGTATGAGTTTTTATGCTTTTTTCTTGTATAGGAGAGCATGTAGCAATTTTGGATCTCCATTCTAAATAGATGGGTGTAGTATCTGGTCACATATCTAAGTGAGAAGCAAACTGCTGTTGAAAAATAATGTTTCACTGTACAGTTTTAATATATATTGTGTCCAATTCTGCTTGGCTTTGAAAGCATCCTCGATGTTGTGTGTGTATGCAAAGAGAAAGTATTTAATGTAATTTTCTTTGCTATCAGGTTATTGATGCTGTTCCATGTGAGCTTCTTACAGCTCCTAGACCAGAAAGTGTTTGAAATGCTTTTTGGTTGTGTTATACTCAAATTAATTAGCTGTCGTTTGTCATCCAAGTGAGATGGCAATTAGGACTTTGTAGGTCTCCATTATTTCCATGAATCACTTGGGTGATGGACTGGAGAATGCCACATTTAAAATAGCATGTGGTGCCAAGGGCTGGCAAACCTTTTGGAGATGGAGATCAGTTCCTTTGTGTTAGGTTAATGGTGAAGAAACAAAAAAAAAACCAGGTTGAAAAAGTTAAACGTGCAAAGCGAAAAAGAAGTATTGCAGAAAACTTCCTAGATACTCTAGGGATAAAACAAACATGGTAAAGCTGTTCCTCACTCTCTGCCATTCCTCTCCTTAGGAGATTGTGTCTCTGCAGGATGCACAGGAAAACTGAGTATAAAGCTGCCCTGAATTGCTATTTGTAAGCACCATAAACCAATTTGGAGTTACTTCAATATGCCAGCTTGCATATGCAAATCATGGCACTTTTTCATGGATAGCTTGGTTTTGCCCACTGAGGGGAACGTGTCACAAGAAACTCCAGGAACTCCAGGTGTCCTCCAGACCAGAAAGTCCTTTTTGGGGTCAGCAATTGCTGCCGTTCTTCAGAATGAATTTGTGTGTATTGAAATCAAGTGCTGATTTACAGTGGGATACTGCTGCAAGCTTTCTTGGATACAGTGGTTACGTATGCGAGGTACAGGAGGTGATTTTCCATTCTGCTAGTGGCTGAGACTTCAGAAGCAGTGAGCATCAGGTCCAGTTGATAGTGTCATGTCACTGGAGAGATTCCAGTGTAAGTTCAAGAACAGTGCACTGTTTGAAAAACATGACCCATAAGGAAGAGGTGATTTGGGTTTCTTCAGAAAAAGAGAGATCATTAAAGGGTAGGAAACCATGATGTTACTTTTTCATTGTGTTGAACATTAATATCAGAAGTGCCTGTGGCCAATTATTCTGCATGTTCCAGGGAGTAAGATTAATTTCCACCAAGAAAGTTTAAGACTGTGGTAGTTGACTTGTTTGTTTGGGATAGGGTTGTTTGTTTGGGCTTTTATTTGATTTTGTTTTGTGTTTTTGTTTTGTTTTTTGCTTGGTTGGTTTTGTTGTTTTTGTTTGTTTTGTTGGTTTATTGTTTTGTTTTTTGGTGTTTGGTTGGTTTTTTTTGTTGGGTTTTTTTGTTGATTTTTTTTTTTGTCTGTTAGAATATTTAATGAAAATAGTGGAAGAGGCTACCTGGGGAAGTTGTTGCATCTTGATTGTGGCAGATTTTGAAGAACAGGTTAGACAAACATCAAATACAGCATAGGTGTATTTATCCAACTTCAGAGCAGGGCTGGAACAGTTACTTTTTAAGATGCCCTCAGGTCTTTCCACTTCAGTTCTGTGGTTATATACATATATATGAGGCAATACCAGAAACACAGAGAATTCTATATGATTCTGATCTTCTAATCTGGTTTGCCTTTTGCATTCTGAACACCTGTAAATCACAGCATAAAACCGGGGAAGAATCGTTATGGTTACATTCTGTATTTTAATTTCATGTCTTTAAATGTGAAACAACTTGCAGGCTACAGAAGTGAAAACTGGCATTAATCCTCCTTTCCCCCTTTTTACTTTGCAGGTCGCTTGGTTGGTGCCCTGGATGCCGTGTTAGACTCTAATGCACGTGTTGCTCCATTTAGAATTTTACTCCAAGTTCCAGGCTCACAGGTTTACTCTGCCATTGCATGTGGTGAGTTATTGAATGGATCAGAAGTTTACTGGGCCATAGCTATTGGTGAGTCACAGACAGAAAACCCCAAAACGATTCTGAGCATGGTCAGTGCCTGCATGTCCAAGAAGCTCAAGGTAACCCCACCTAGTTGTGTGCGTGTGGAAAGCTTATTTAACAACCAAATTAACCTCCGGTTAAAATCACTGAAAAAATGTTACCTAGGAACATTAAGTTTCAGTGGAAAATTTGTTTAGCTGAGGGGTGTTTGCTGCATTAATTTTTTCTGTTGCAAAGTACTGCGGTTCTGTTCCTATGCATATCTTTTCCTAAAGTAGTAGTAGTCTCTTACAGCAAGAAGCTACCTAGTCTAGGCTTTCACCAGCCTGGTCTTTCACTTGCTTACACACTTTGCTGTAATGAAACATAACTGGAACATTTTGAAGATTTAGGAGGTAAAGTTGTCAGGGAGGGATGGAATGTCAAATTGCTGATCTGTTATGCCCTAATCCCTTTTGCAATGTTTCTGCAACTTATCAAGTCAAGCTCATCTTCAGGAACATGGTATTGACATGAATTGCATCAACCTTGCCATGACCTAGTAGAAACCATCTGAAGTTCCACTCATCCCACTGTTGCTTGGGGAGTGTGCAGGGTTTTTCTTATGCCTTCTGCTCCCATCTAAAAAGTCCTAGCATTGAAATTTACAGCAGTTTTTCTTTGGGAATGGTTCAAAGCTGTGACTGGGGAGCATTAGGAAGAATCTCTTTAATGAGAGAGTGACCAAATCCTGGAACAGGATGCCTTCTGAGAGGTGGTTGATGTCCCAGCAAACCTGCCAGTGTTTAGGAGGCATTTAGACAATGTCCTTAATAACTTCAGCTTTTGGTCAGTCCTGAAGTGGTCAGGCAGTTGGACTAGGTGATTCCCAGGATTTCAAGAAAAACGAGGAGAGCTTCTTGAAATGTATCAATAACAAAAGGAAAACAAAGGATAGCATGGGCCTGTTACTAAATGAACAGATTGCCTAGAGAGGCTGTGGAATCTCCCTTACTGGGGACTTTCAAGAACCATCTGGACACAATCCTGTGCAATGTGTTCTGGAATAACCTTGCTTGACCAGGGAGGTTGAACCTGATGACCCATTGTGGTCCCTTCCAAACTTTCCTATTCTGTGATTGTTGTAGATCCCTTCCAACTGAAAATATGCTATCCTATTCTATTCTTTCTTATACAGATCAGGCCATGAAATAATTAGGTAATGTAAATGTTGACATGTCGTTGATAGTGTTTGACACAGTAGTCCTTTAAATGGAAGAGTCGTTTATATATTCACCCTAACCCTTTCCTCTGTACATGCTCATCCAGCAATTTTTCCTTGGTTCAGCAGAGATCCCTCTGCATGTTTCCCATTAATACTGGGAATTTTTCCCTGGGCCAGATGCGTGTGTGAAGAAGCTTGTGTAAAGTCTATTTGGGCTATTTTTGTTTTGGCTAGGTTTTCTTTGTTTTGCACTTGCTCTGTGCTTTCTATCCCTCCTCCCCTCCTTTTTATATTTAAGTAATGCCATCTCATGGAGAAATTTAAGAGCTTCATGCTGTTAGAGTCCTGTGATGAAGCCAGCTTTTGCTGGAAAAGTGTTGCTTTCATGGCTTCCTGATTATTTGAACATATGCAGTAGTACTTTTTGAGGCTGATCCTTGCCCCACCCACATTCTTACTGTGGGTTACACAGAATTTGGTTTGATTTTTTGATTTTGTTTTATTTTGGGTTTTTTTTTTTTTTTGAAGGAGCTACAAGTGACAAACTTGCTGGGTCGGAATGGCTAAGGATTTTGCTGAGACAAACTTACATGATTAATGTTTTCTAAAATTCTCTTTGGCTCTTCTGAATGGATGCTCATCCCTGACAAAATGAGATTTATACTAACAGAGCGGAAAGCAGAGGGGTCTGTTTTGTGTGCTGCATGGGTAGAGCATTCAGTGAGCTGCACAGAACTAAAGAACCATGGCAGCAGAAGCTGTTTGTGAATAGTATCACTACTGTGAAACCCTGACATGAGTGTCCAGGAGGGAGCTGGCAATAGGATTCAGAGCAGCATCACCCTGACCCCTTCTCGGGAAGCTGGAGAAGGACATTCCCCACACAGAAGTGGCTGACACTGCTCACCCAGCTCTGCCCTGTGTGAGTGAGGCATTTCATGCATACAGACATGGTGTTAGGAGTCTCCTACGAGCTTTGGAAGGAGCACTGAGTCAAATTAAAGTTCCTGCTGCAGTATAGCAAGGGCAAGGTGCAGCCTCAGGAACTCCTTTCAGTCTTCCAGTGTAACTTCATTGTGGATAGCCATCGTGTCATTAGGCAGTTAATTAAAATGATATTTTGCATTGTATGTTGGCAGTTCTCTGCTCCTGGAGCTGTAGGCTTAAATGATAATATATACACAAGGGTCATGTCTGTTGCAGACGTTTGCAAATCTCAGAGGGATGCTAGGAAATCTGATCCCTGCACAGCTGTTCTGGCAGAGGTGTTTTAATCCAGATGGTTAACCATGTTATACCAGTACAGGGAAAAAAAAACCCAGAAAAAGGCTAACCTCACCGCTTGTGTAGAGCCACTTGAAATTTTTTCGTTCAGAAGGCTCATGGGCAAAACAGAAACTCAAGTTTCAGTCAAGCAAAATAGGTTTTAGACGAGGGAGAGCAAAGGATTTGCTGAAAGGTGGGTTTAAAGAAAAGATTCTGAGGAATGAGGCTGTGGTTAGACAAAACACTTGGCATGAGCAGATGAAAAAGATGGGTAAAAGGTGGAATAAAATGCTGTGCAGAACATCAGCACAGGAAGAGGAATAAGGAGTAGAAATAAGAGTTTGGCAATGCTTGGGTCAAATCACAGAACAACTTTAAAATAAGAAGTAGAAATAAAGAAGGGACTCAAAAAGTTGAGTTTGCTTGACCAACTGAAAGGGCCAAAATGGTCTTTTGGTATTTGAAAAGAAACTCTGAAGGGAGGCAGGAGAGATTGCAGGATCCCCTGTGGGATATAGCTGCTGCCTAGGCTCAGAGCAGTCCCAGTAGTGTGGATGCTACTATGAAAGGCACCTTGCTCACTGCTTACTTCACAAAAGGCAGCCCAACAGCTTGACCATATGCCTGGTATCTTTTAGGTTGCTTAGAAATAAAAATTCATCTCAGTATTTGCTTCGTGCAGCCATTTTGGTACAAATTTGCTTTATTTCTAATATTCTTAAACATTTATATAGTTTGTATTCTTTACCTAAAGGGCTTTTAAGTGTATCTAATTTTATGATTTTTTAAAATTTAAATTTAACCTTAATTAGTGATATTTAAGAAGTTCCATTACAAGACCTTCCTGTCAGGGAAGTTAAAGGTTGGAAGGTTTCCCTGACAGCTGGCATTCTGCATGGAAAACAGAGCAGAGGGAAGTGGAAAATCCTCACCTAAATTTATAATTTTTTGTTGTTGTGAGGCAACATGATGCATCACTAATGTACACACAAAACAAATCTTGAGATAATGGGTCTTTTTTTTAAGATTTATTTTATTATTATATTCATGTCTGATTTGTTTGTCTCTTTCATGCAGCTGTTTCTCTTCTTTCTATCACAAGCAAGGCACTAGGAGAAGCAACTATTACTGCCTTTACTTTTTTTACCTATCATGTCTAATTACTGACCAGTAAGATCTGGAGGGGTCAGATTTTCCCTTGATGGCCTTGTATAGTGCCCATCTTGCTATGACTTTTCTGTCATCGTGTCACACAGAGACAATTCAGTTTCAAGCAGAAAGAGCCAAAGCAAATTGGTAATGAGTGAAATGTTATTTATGGAGTTCGTGTCAACACATTACATTTAAGGAACCAGCAAACCCCTCTAATCATTAGAGAAAAAAGCTTTAAAGATTTGAAAAGCTGTATTAGTCAAATATTTCTGTTTGCTTTATTTCTTCCCCAAACTGTAGAAGTATGCTCTTGTAGAATCTTTAGGTGTTGCTGAACCAAACTCTATTTTAGGTACTTTATTTATTATAGAGGGCTTTGTATTCCTCTCAAAGAGTGTGCATGTGTTTGTGTGTGGGGTGTGTGTGCATGTGTGCATTGAGGGAGGGAGAGGGGAAGATCAGGGACTTTTGGGAACAGGGCATAAATCAAAGGCTTCCAGTGGCCACTTACAGAACGTTGTGTCAGAATAAGCCACAGTCTAGCAGCTCAGGATGAAGTTTTGCTGTTTTTTCTGCTTTGATTTTTAATGCAGCATTTGAGAAGATAAAGCTATAAGCACTAAAACTAATTCTCTAAAACAGTGAGATTTTTGTTTTTCTCTAACTATGCTGCTGTGAATGAGACTTTTTTTACCTGTTTGCTACTAAGAATTCTGAGGTTGAAAGTTCAATTTCTCGTAATGAATTTATGAAATAGTGCATTTTATTACTTTTTTCTCCCCTTCCTTTCAATTTTATTTTTTTAGGATTAGTTTCAATATGCTTTTTTTTTTTTTGCTTTCCTAGGTGCCACTGCAGAGGAAATAAACCAGCACTGGGAATGGCTGGAACAAAACTTGCTCCATACTTTGTCTGTGTTTGACAATAAAGAAGATATTGTTAGTTTTGTCAAAGGGAAAGTGAAGGTAAGGAAACTGTCTCACTTTCACCCTCCCCTGCCCTATTACATATGGTTTATTAGAAGAACGTCATGAAGTTGTTGTCACTCATCCATGGTTTTGACCATATAAATATTACTTGTTCTTCTATGTGGCTCTTGCACCTGATGTGGCCACCACATGAAGCTGCTGATTTGCCACAGGGTTGAAGAAATGAGCATCCTTTTGGAAGGTTAAAGAATTTTAAAATTGAAGGAATTTTGTGACCATAAATCATATTAAAAATAACAATGGCTTCTGGGTAGTGACTTAGAAAGCCTGGTGTCCTGAGCTCTGCTTTTAGTGAAGTACTTACTCTGAGAGGAGCTTGGTGATGGCTGATGGTAGTGTGGGTTCACTGGTGGCTTGCTGTTACAAGCTTTTCCTTGCCAGGTGTTTTAGTGGGATGCTCTTCCCCCCATAGGCTTTTTTCCAGTTTGGAAATTTTGTAGGAACATAATGCTTTTGGTGAATTTCAACCTTGCTGCTGTGAGCTTTGTGGGCTCTGAATCTGGGGAAGAGGACAAAACCAAAATCATCACTGTACAAATCGTATTTTTTATCCTGCTTTCTTTAAAAAAAGACATATTGTCTTAAGGGCACAGAAATACCAAATACAATTATTCTCTCTTGATAACACAGTGACAGCCTGTTACCTAGCACAATACATATTTGAAATGCTTCAGGTTTCAGTAGTTAATGTTAAATCCAGGCTTTGGACCCTCGTACCTGCTGTAAACTTTTAGTGTATTAGGACTGCTTGGTAATTGCAAACTCTACCAGGTGCTGTAACATATGGCTTATTTGTCAGCATGCTGCAATGCATACTTAACTTCTTTGTTGTAATACTGCTATTAAAAATCTGAAATCTTAATTATATTTATGTAGATGTTCTTGAAACGGTATTTGTAACAGTTCCAAGCGTGTCTCCAAGTTACTGACACATCTGACTGCTTTGCTTCTTCATAGGTAAATAGGACTGGTCAGAATCCACAACTGTTATGCTACTTTTACCCTGTATATACAAAATAAGAGCAATCATAAGCCATAGGCAAACTGCAGAGATATGGTTCTGCCAGACTCATTGAAACAACTGTATATAAGGAAAAGAAGGCCCCAAAGTCTTGCTTTGGGAGCATTCTAAATGTATGAGAGATGCAAGCTCCAGAGAAATTTCTTCATTTGTGAAAATTGCAAATTGACTGGAGTTTCTTTGTAAGAAAGTGTTGCATTATTAAAATTTGAATGGGTAGCCTGTAGCAACTTGCCTGAGTGTGAGCAGCATGGCTTTATCCTGACATATGGTCTTGTTCCGGACTCAGGCACTGATTGCAGAGGAAACGAGCAGCAAGCTGGCTGAGCAGGAGGAAGACCCCGAGAAGTTCCGAGAAGCCCTGGTGAAATTTGAATCCAGGTTTAATTTTCCTGAAGCAGAGAAGTTGATCACCTATTATTCCTGTTGCTGTTGGAAAGGAAAAGTTCCTCGGCAAGGCTGGCTTTATTTGAGTATCAATCATCTCTGTTTTTATTCCTTCTTCCTGGGCAAAGAATGTAAGTGTAAATGCATATGAAATCTTATGCAGGGGAGAGATATAAATGTAACTACATTTAAAAGCAAGAATACCCAGAGTTCTTATGAAAAGCCTAGTTCACCTCTGAAGTTTAGTTTTTGAGTTTTTACCTGTTCAGATGAAAAATCTGGTTTAATTTAGTTTTCACTTCAGCCTTTGTGTTTTAATATGAATCCAGTAATAAAAATGACACTGCAAGAGCACACAAGACATAGTTGTTACCTGGTTTTTCTTTTTGGCATGGTGAAACAACCTTAAGATGTAGCAGACCTCCTACAAGTTCTAAAATAGAGACTTTTAAGTGCTGAAAACAATGAGTAAGGATGGGTCCCTCCCATAAGCAGGGAGGCAGAGTCACCAGATGGCTGCAGGGTGGTAGGGGAAGGGCTGGTGGGGCCGTGGAAGCCTGAGTCAAGCTGCCTGCCTGAAGATAGCCCAGGAAGCATAAAACAAATGTGCCCTGGAGAACCAGGTGAAAATTAAGAGCTTTTAAGGAAAAAAAACACTGAGGTAGGGATTTGTTTGTGACCTTCTGCACTTCAGTGCAGTAAGGTCACAATAAGCATGTCCTGGGGCTTTTTGGACTTTCAGATGGTTTAGCAAGTTCTAAGGATTTGGTGTTCCTCTATATAATTAGTTGTGTGAATGAAAAGCCTGTCAGAATAGATATTAGAAGGTAAAAATGAAAGTAACAGACATAAGATGGTAAAAATTAATGCAGCCATTTAAACTCTATAGAATTTCTATGTTTAATAAAATTGTGCATGAACCTCTAGCCTTTTAAGGCCTGTTTAACCTGCTGGAACTATACTGCTGTAAATATAGAAGTTTTTGTCACTTATATCAATTAGGAAAGCTTTGCCATATTCCATCTGGATTTAATATTGAGATATAACTGCAGGTTTAAAAATGAAGCACATCTTAAGAAAAACAGTAACTTTTAGTTTCTAAGACTGAAAACATACAAAGACATGCTTAGAGCTGGACGTCCTTTCTTCCCTTATGTTATTTCAAGCCAATTATTTTGTGATATCAGCAAAAATGTGGAAGGGTTATATTTGAAATGCAGCTAAATTTATTATTCCCTATCAAAATAAAAGTTGAGTTTTGCTGGGAAGAGTAGAATGGAATTTCTTGATATATACTAGATATGCGAGTTCTTGTTTAGTATTCTCCTTGTTCTCTGGTTGGTATTAAATAATATCCTTTGTCAATAATTTCTTCTTATTATCATTGAAGGTTTTCTCTCATTAAATCTGAGATAACCTCTCTGCCAAAGCATGCAATGCAAAAATGATACTTATTAATGATAGATAATGATGGAAGGAGGAGGGAGAGCAAAAAACCCTTTATATGGTTCCAAAAATTTTGTTTATGCAGTATTATAGATTGTTCAATGATAATGGAAATACTATATCATGCTGTATTGTTTAAGAAGAATTTTTTTCTCATATCTTTAATAATATTCATTATGAAAATCAACCAAAAAAACCCCAAACCCAGTAAACAATTACATATTTGCAACTTTTCATTTTGACCATGGAAAATACACTGTTCATTCACCAATGTAGTCAGTTGCATTGGCTTTGTGTTCCCATACATTTGCATGGAAATGTGAGAAACCCCCCTGAATTTTCTTTTGGTTAAACAAACTTCCCTAGTTCAGTGGGAAGCAGCATATATGCTGAAATGATTCTCACTTCCTTGATTGTGATAAAGCAGATTACTTCTGTTTCTAAACTAGTGTTTTGTCATGTTTATGAAATATTTTTGTTACAGGGAATAATCCAGATTTAATACAGTTCTGGTTGTTACTATTTGAGAAGCTGATACTGATTGCAAGTGATTCATTGCCTTTGTTTTTTTCAGGTAGCAATCACAAATGAAATCTGGTTAATTCTGGTATTGAAAATATTGCTAAAAATCACATTTATTGCATTCTTCAATACTACACAGAGAAAAAAAACCAATATATGAATTGTGATAAAATTAGTTCTCAATTGTGTTTTACCTTTATAAAAATCCCCCCAAATCATAGACTGAAATCTCTTTATAGGCAAAGTGTAAAGTCTTCTACTTCTGGTAAGGTTTTTCCCTTCTTCTTGTTTCATTTTGTGTTGAAGTGACCTGGAATGCAATTTTAGAACCTGTTTACAACTTCTCATAAAATTAGTTTATGGCTTATGTGAATATAAACTCCATGGAAATTTTTTTCCAGGACAAGTCCCCTTTTATCTAAGCCTCTAAGTATTTGTAGGATTTCAGAGGTTTAGATCATCAGATAACTTGAAAGGGTGTGCCAAGGTTTCTTCACCATTTTTTATTAAATTTGTGTTTTTCTGAAACTTTGAACACTTTGTACCTTTTATCAGTGGCTTGGGTCCTGTACAGGCTGTTGTGCTTTTTCTGTAACCAACACTGTAGGGCCTGTGTGGATCTGACCTGCCTGAACAGCAGTGCTGTTGCTACGGCATTATTTAATCTTTCCTCCCTTGGCTGGGCTGGTACAGTTGATTTTATGACTGTTTGCAACAGTCTGTGCATGTTGATGCAGCTGTGCTTTATTTAAGTAAGAAAAAATGTAATCTGCAAATAATCTTGACAGCTGTGGTTCATGTAGCACAGAAAACTTGCTGAGGGTAGCTCCTTAGGTAATTAATGATCTTGGATAAGTGTCGTATATATATGACAATGTTTGTTATTACTGCCTTTTTATTGCTTTATTGGCATCAGGAGACCAGCTAGGGATGTTAGGGGGTGTAGTCTTGATGTTATTGGCACAGAGAAGTCTGAGAAGCTTCCAACAGTTGTTAAGAAGAAATTGAATCTATTTTAAAGTCCTTTCCAGTCTAATTTCTACCCAGAGATTCATGTGAGAGGCAAGTAACATCCTACAGTAGTTATCTAAAGTAAGCTGATTCTGTTTGCCACTTGTATTTATATGGTTCAACAGCTTTAATACAGAGAACAGTCTTGTACACTTCTTGTTCTCTATATACAAATATGACTATGGTTAATGTTTAGGGCAAGATGTGCCTGTGCATCTTTCAGTAAAAAGTAACAAAAATGGGAAGATCCTAATGCCTAGGCAGCTTTTTTAACGTCTTGTTTATAGTAGTAATTGCACTACATAGCAGTCTCCAAAAAAGCGTTCTTTTGAATGGGAGTTAGCTTTACTTTAAAAGCTAAAGTAGCTGTGCATGTACTTGGTTTTCCACCTGCCTATAGTTTTGTTTCTAGGAGATTACAAAGCCTTTCCCTCTTACCTTTGTATTCTGGAGATGAACTGTTTCTTCTGGTGGCAAGGAAGCAGGCTGCAGAAATGACTTGTAAAGGAGTTAGGAGCACAGCATATGGCAGATGTTCTGCAAAAGGACCACACCCCAGTCTAGCATTTCTTGTGAAGATAGTTAAAACTTTGAGGGAGAGATTCTGAAAAAGGCATGCCTTTTGGAGTGGGTGGGATTGAATGCAGAGTCAAAACAGACATTTCAGCATGTGCTTGGTCTTGCCCATAAAAATTTCTCTCTCCTCTTTGGTTTGCATTTCATTCTGAATTTGAATGTTTCACAAATCTGAAAGCAAAGTTTCCAATCCACTTTTGTTCTTCTGTTGGATTGCAGTGAAACTTATCATTCCTTGGGTTGAGGTCCAGAAGCTGGAAAGAACCTCCAATGTCTTCATGACCGACACAGTCCGTGTCACTACAGCGAATAAAGAGCGCGACTTCTCCACGTTCCTCAATATTGCTGAGGCTTTCAGAATCATGGAGCAACTGGCAGATGTGACGCTCCGAAGGCTACTGGATAATGAAATCTTTGAGCTGGATCCAGGCCTGCAGGATCCTACTCAGATTACCAAGAGGTAAAAAGCTTATCTATTGTATGAGCAGAGGTTCAATAGTGGGCTTCATAGGTTGGTGTTAACTGCATGAGATTTCAAAGCTTTGTTTGACTGGATGCAAAAGAGACTTCATAATGTGTTATGGTGTACCCAAAAGGTGTATTTTAATTTGTATGGAAGATACATTTTTCAGCTTTGTATTCTTCCCTTAAACAACACAAAGTTTCAAAAGTATTGTTCCCATAGAAGGGAAGATTGCAGCAAGGATTTCCATTGTCTCTGAAGAGCAGCATTATTTTGCTTAAGATTTTGGTAAGGTGTAGGCTTTCCTAGTACCTTCAGTTCTCTAGAATTACTGCTTTTGATCACACCTGAAACATGGAATTCCCACAAGTTTGATTACCATAGCCAATTTAGCAAGCAGTTATAGGACTTAGAAAATACACAATTGTGGTATTGCTATTGTCAGCTCTACCCCTTGCATCCCTGAAATGCATCTCTGCATTCCTCTCCCACTACAGAAATGCATTTGGCTCTCAGGGGAAGATTGATGGCTATTTCTCTGCTGGTAGCTCAACACACAACTCTGTGTTTTATTTGCAGCTTCGAGAAAGGGGGAGGGAAGCTGCCCTGAGGAATTTTAGGTGGGCAGGATGGAATAGCCCAAACTGGAATTTGCCTGGGGCATCAAGGTTGAGGTGCTGATTTAAAATATTTCTTTTCTGAATGGGATGTGAGTGGAGTGGTAATCTCCTCTTGAATCATGCCCTTTCCTTCTCTTCCTTCCTCTCCCTTTGCCAGGTGTGTGAAGGGAATCACCCAGGTTTTGCTTCCTGACTAAAACATAAGGAGTGCATGGTATCATTTTGCAAAAAAAGAGAGACCAGTAGCCATTTTATTGTTTCTGAGGGACATTTTTTACAGTGGTGGTGGGCCTGTATCTCAGCTAAACACCTGCAAAGTTTCATAATGGAGTTTAAAACAATAAAATGGACTTCCTCTGCAATTTCATATGTACACACGGTAAGGAAAATCACTGACACCAGGATTTTGTCTGTGATGTTATTGAAGAATTCACTTGAGTGGTGAGCAACCATAAACATCTTTGCAGGCTTTTTTTTTTAATACCAGGGTTTCTTGGAATACAAGAACTACCACTGTTTTTACACTGTGTATGTAGCATGGTTTTTTTAACATTGTAGGCTTTTGGCTCAAGAAATGTTGGGATATGTACTTTAGGTAATGTAGAATATGGCTGTGATAGGTTGTATCTCAGCCCCTTTCCATGCTTTACCATTGTTCCCTCCTCTTTCTTTTGGGCTGAAAAGTTAGATGCAAGAAGAGAAATCCACAGATGTAACAGATAGCTAGGGGAAAATATTTTTCAGCATCTACAAATTTTTGTCATTGTCACTTCTCAAAATAGTCTTTGAATCAGGGGTACTAACTGAACGGAAAGAAAGTAAAATTACAGTTGTAAAGAAAAGTATAGGCTTAGTAATATGCTATAAAAGGGGCTCTCAGGGAATCAACTTGTCAGCACCTTGTGGCATTTTTGAAAAGTAGTGTGTCTATTAGCAGTCAAGCAAGAGAAACCATCCCACACACTTACTCAAACAGGTTCTCTCTCTCTCCTTCCCTCCAACTAAAGAAGAACAAAGAAAGTCAGAGGAACAGAGGGAGAAGGAAGGACAAAAATATATTTACTGCAGATTTCCTGGTCAAGATTTTCTCTACCCTGTTCTGTGACTTGGGATGGCAGAAAGGGAAACATGGAAGATACCAAAATCCCATTTCCTTTGCATGAATTAGGTAGTGGATGGATAAGTTGCTGTTTCTGGTGCCCTTTGTCCCACTTCAGCAACCACTTTGATGTGAGGTGATTAAGCAAGACTGTAGTTTGAGTAGTGGATAAACTGGTTTTTAGTGTTAACATGTTTTGGGGGGGGGTTGTTGTACTCTTTTTGGTGTATGAAGTTTTGGTTGCTGCTTTTTTTCTTGAAGCCATTGTAGTACTATAAGAACAACTATATTCCTCTCAACACATTCCCTCTAATAATTGTCATTGTTAATTCTTACATGTGATTTGGAAGCAAATAATAATCTGTGAAGATGAAAGCAGACACACACATCATTGGAACTGTTCCAGCTCTGACAAATTAATGAAGTTGCTGTAGAAGGCTTTTGTATGCTAGGCTTTCTTTTGTGAAAGGCTTGTTTCAATGTCTTTATTTTTAAAAAAATACATTTTCAGTGCTATCACAATCTGTATATTCTAGAGTCTGAAAACCATAAACCTTTGCCATTCCTGAGGCTCTTGCTGAGCAGTGGAGGGATGGGACTCAGAGTGGCCATGGGATTAGGCCCACAGCCTGTGACTCAAATTATATCATGGCCAGAGTCAAACAAGTCAGTATGCAATTTTTTGCATTGTTTAATGAAATAATAAGGCATAGAAAAATGGATTACAAAGGGATTAGTGGCAATTGAGGTAACCACCATAAAAAGCAAAGTAGATCTGATGTGTTTGGTACCTACAAATGCCATTTCTTGCAGACATATATATGTGCCATACAATTTTACTGGAACACATATAACTATTTTTTAATTTTAAAAAAGAAGGCTGCAATAGTCTCTGATACAGGTTTCTTTTACTTCTAATTTCTGTCTCTTTCAGGATGCAAAGATACCCATTGCATTTTTCAAATGTAGTGAGAAATTCTCCACAGCAGAACCCACAATTTAAAAGCTTTAGTGCTAGTGTCTGTAAGGTTTCAACAGTGTGATATGATTTCCCAGGCTCAAACCACATCAGTTTCTTTTCTTCATGTTTCACTGTGGATTACCAATGAGAATGACTTTGCTTCATGTGAAGGCAAAGGTTGTTAACACTGATCTAAGCTCAGTGGAAACTTTGAAATATCCTGAGTAGTTTCATTTTTTGTCACTTCAATCTCCATAACCTTCAGAGAGGGAATCTGAGAATGCTTTAAACCTTGAGCAACAAGGACAATGTGACTAGAAAGAACCTCCTTTTATTGCATCTCTGTAGCAAAAGGTAGGGTTTGGGTTATCTCTTTGTGATTGCCTAATGTGTTTTTAAGGATTTGCAGTAATGGGCATATCAGGATCCATGCCAGTACTTCACTGTTCTGTCACTTAGAAGTCTGAGGTCAAACTTGAATCTTCCACACTTTGGGAGTCTGTGGCTTCTTGTTCTACACAGTAATACTGAAGAGATCAGAAGAGCTCATTTTCTTTAGAGCAATCATTTGTGTATTTGGAGGTTGATGTGCATCTTCTTTCTCTTTCTTTTCTTTAATCTGCACTGCCCTACTTCCACCAGGGTTTTCTTATCAGTGTGGATTTTGGCCATTCTGGTCACTCTTTGGGCAATCATCACTGATGCCATGTGGGGCCAGGCACATGGTGGAGGGACATAGGATTGCCCCAGAAACCTTTCCAGTTCTGGGACTGCCATGCTGCATCTTGGTGGCCAGGCACTTCTGCAGCCCAGCCAGTGTTCCTCTTCCTCCTGTGAGCACAATGCTGTTGGCTCTTATTCAGCTTGTGATCCTGTGTAACCCCAAGGGATGGCTCCTGGTGGAGTTCATCTCCATGCTCCATTTGTGAAGCTTATGATGTACAGCTGAAAGTATTTGTATTTTTTTTTTCCCACAACATCCCTTAAATTTGTGAATATTAATCTGAACCTGATCCTGTTGTTATGTTCGTTAGCCTCTACCAGCCTTGCATTGAGAGCAGGTTTAGTAAGAAGCTCTTGATCCATTGTACAGGTTGCTGATGAAGACATTGAACAGAAGCTAATCTAGGGCAGATTCCCAAGGGGGTCCTCTTGATACAAACTTCTAATTTATTAGAAAGCCCCGAAGGGCTGTGTTTTGAGGTACTTTTTTGCAGCTGTCTTGGTACAACAGTTTGTCACTTCTAGTTTTATTAGTTCCATTAGAGGATATATCAAGACTTTTATAAATTTTGGCTAAAACATTCATTGCAGCTCCTTCATCTACAAGTCTAGTCTTCCTGCTGTGTGAGGGAATAATGTTCAGTTTACATGTGTCCTGACAAGTCCATGTTGGCTCTTCTCAGATAACATCTCCTGGCTTGCTTATAAGAAGCCTTTCTTCCCATATGAATGTATCAGTTCTTCTAATAAACAAGACATACACTGTTGGATGTGTTATTTCCAAAGTATCTGACTTTCTGAAGTCTCAATAGCAAGAAGTATCTAGTAATCTTTTCTCTTAAAACAAGAGGTCTGCAACTCTGTTTAGATTTTTAGATAGGCAACAAGTGACTCAGCAGAGCTAAAATCTTGCCAAGTTGGCTTCTGCTGGATATAAACCACAGAAAAACATTTGACGGTGAGGACAGCATTTAAAGCACCCTGATCCTTTTAGGCATTTTATTCATCTTGTGTGTGTTGTTTCCTTTAATTTAAAACTCTTGGAAGGTAACATGGGGGTCATGCACAAGGCGTTATTGCAGTTCAGGTTTGTGATTCACTTTGAAGTGCTGGAGTTGGAGGCAGTCCATGATCCCATAACATACAAGTTGGGAGCTGCACTCAGAAGGAATTGCTGAGTTTTTCGAAAAGCAGAGAACAAGGCAGTTGCATCTTGCTGCCTTTTATTCTTCTAATGCTTGTGTAAATACTCAATAAGCATTATTTTTACATAATGATAGCTTTCCTTTTTTTAGTGAAGTACCACTCAGTATGCTGCATTTGCTTAAAAACCAAACTGACTTGGAAATTGTTAAGCAAGAGTAGAAATTTTCACACAGGTAGGGGTGCAAATCGCAAGAAATATTAAATTTTTGTTTAGTGTTGGAGGACTTGTATAACTCTAAATGGAAGCTGTAGGACTTGGTGACGTGGGCCATCTTTGTTGTATCATATTTAAACAATTGCCTGTCTTATTTTAGGAGCTAAATTTGTTTGTGGGTTGTTTTTTTTTTTTTTGAGTTGTAGGGTTGGGGATTTTTTTAACCAAGTCTAATTTTGTTTGGCTGTGTTTATGAAGGGAAGTCTTTAAACCCTACAATTTACTTGCTTAACAGGAAATATATTTGTGGTGTTCAACTTTGGAATAAAACCTTTTGTTTGAGCCCACAGTGGTAGGTGCTGACAGCATCTTATCCCTCTGCTACCATTTTTCATTCTGGGGTCCTTCCTCTAAGCAGGCTGGCCCATTTCAGCACTTGTTTCTGGGGCAGTCCTGGCTGTGTTCTCTGTGGTGTCCCTGTGTGAGCCTTATGTGAGTCATGGGGGGACAGGCAGTTCCAGGGATGTTGGGGTTGGCAGCCTTCCATGGGTACAGGGTGAGTGGCAGTGGATACAGTGCTGGTGAACTTACTCAGTTTCAGATGTGATTAATGTCATTCTTCTTCTGCTTAAAATCCTGTGGTTTGTTGTGCAAAATGCCTGAAAGGCCCTGCATGTGGAGTCCAAAGCCCCAAGAAATGCAGCAAAATCCTGAAAACTTAGAAGCTTCAGATTTTGGAGCATAGGAAATAGTGAGTTCTGAAATAACAGCCATGTGCCTCAATAGAGGTCCCACTCTTCTGTATAAAGCCTCTTTTCACACAGAGGTCATGAAATCTTCACAACTGAGTAGATGCAGGGAGGCTCTCACCTTTCAGCACAATTGCAGGAGGGCACAGCTCTACCAGACCTGACTGCAGATGCTATCAGCAGCATTCATCTGTGCTGTGCAGAAATGGAAAATATTTTAGTGGTGAGTTAACTAGGAGGCATATCCTGATCCAGCTTTGTCACAATAGCAGATCGCTGCAGGCACTTATCAGAGTTGCTCTCGCTGTGGAATTTTAGTTCAGGAGCAACCTTTTTGTCGTTCTTCACAAAGAGGGTTTCTCTTTGTTCTCTGTGAAAAAACAGGAGACTATTTGTCTGCTTTCTTTGGATAATATTATTAAGGAAGATAATGTTTGAGAAGGAAACAGAAGCTGAATGCATGTTGAGCGCATTCTGTCTTTTCTGGTGCTTGCAGATACAGATCCTCCCTTCTCAGGTCTCAGTTCTGAATTGTCTTCCTCCCTGTTTCACATGGCTATGTCTTTTTCTGTGGATTAAACTAAATTAAAAAAACCTGAAACCCAAATAAACAAGTTATTTACTTAATGAAGCAGTGGCTTTATTTGTCTCAGTTTATATTTTAACAGCAGGGCTGGGGTGCTGGGGTAGAGGGAAGGTGTCTGCAGAATAGCAGGGAAAGGAAGGAGTGGAGAGGGGATTTACAGCACCAAGGTACCACTCCCTGTTACACTTCGGCCCACGCTTTAAATTCTTTCAGTGGCACAAAATCAAGTTTTGTTGTTTTTTTTTTCTTTTCTCTAAGGTGAATCATGCTAGGAAAAAATTACTTGTAACAAAATTACAGAATTTAAGCCCTACTGTTTCTGGAGCTGCTGTTGGTGAGCTAATAGCCATGGCCTGTTTATAATGTAATTGCATAGTTCTCTAAATTACTGCAGGCTTCTTCATTAAGAAAGAGAAGAAAAATAAGTCCCCAAAGCCAAGTCTGTATAACCATGGCTCAGTAATGAAAGTTTCATTTATTTAAACTTTTCTCTGCACATAAATGTGGATGGGTGGCTGGAAGGAGGCCAGGTTCAAACTGAGTGTTGCTGGTGCTGTTATTCTCAGCTGAGTCTGTAAGTGACCTGAAACTGTTTTACATTTTGAAGCTGTTCTGAGGGCTCTCTGAGGCTGATACCTCTGCAAGTTAAGGATTCCATCATGTAAATGCCACCATCATTAAAACTTCTATTACTGACCTCTTTGGAAGTCGTCATTGAGAAAATGCATTACTTTTGGGTGCAGGTGCAAGTCCCTGAGGTGATGTTGGTAATGCTACTGTGGAAGGAAACAAGAAACATCAAGCTAATCTCCATTGCTCAGTATGTGTTCATCAGATGAAAGATTTAGTTATCTCCTGGTCACTGAAATGTTTAACTCTTGGAGTCTGTAAAGTCATACAGCAGCCACAGAAAAGGCATGGTTAAAAAAATAATTAAAAAAGACCCCAAACCAGTGAAACAGCTGATTCAAATTAATGTTCTTTCCCTTCCTAGTTACTATACTAGTTGTTTTTGACCTTATTGTTAAGCAAGCAGTTGATAATGTTTTTCTCTTAACATAATTCAAAATTGCTTATATAGTGCTCTGTTCACATAGGCACTGAAGATTGCTGTGCATGGTGTTTTTATTCTGTATTCCTTGCTCTTGGTGAGGCCAACAAGAAAAGTTAACCTTACACTGTATGTCCTGGCTCTCAGGATATTGTGATTCGTTCTTGCTGCTTTTTCTTAAGGGATCTTGAAGCCAGAGCACAGAATGAATTCTTTCGGGCCTTCTTCAGATTGCCCAGGAAGGAGAAGCTGCATGAAGTTGTGGACTGTTCTCTCTGGACGCCGTTCAGTCGCTGTCACACACCAGGGAGGATGTATACTTCAGACAGTTATATCTGTTTTGCCAGCAAAGAAAATGGTTGCTGCACTGTTATCATCCCACTTAGAGAGGTAGAGTTTTTTGTTTGTTTCATTTTGGGTTCTTATCTGCCTTTTTCTGCCCTAAGCCTTTGCTGCCTCTTGACTGATCTGCACAGCAGTGTTTGATGAAAAAGAATAGGATGTTTGTGTGTATCCTGCCTACAGAATTATTTCACAGCTTGTTCTGGAACTCATTAGGGCCAGAGCTCCTAAAAATACAGGTGATTCAAAATGATCCTTGAAGTGAAATATGGACACTGCAGCAGGAGAGAACACTGCCAAAACAGTCTGCTTGGCCCAAGACTCAGACAGGGCTCCTCTCCCAGCTCCACAAACATGTACATCCAGCTTGATGTTGATGGAGACTGGCTTTGACCCATTCCAGCAATGCAAAAGCATCCTTGCCTGGGATCAACACAAGTATTGATCTCTCCCTCCACAGACAACCTTTAACAAACCTGTAGGTACTTTGGCAAGCTGTAGGGCAGAGAGAAGAAGGGGATGTTATGGATGCAGTGATGGGCTGACAAATTTCCATGGAATTAAAATACAAGTTTAAATGGAGAGAAGGCATAAGGGAAGGTGGTGGGAGTAGAACAGGAGAAGGAAGCTGTCAGCTAACACCTGTCTAATCTGCTGTGAATACAAGGCTGTTATGATCTCTAATTAAGGCTTTCCTTTCATCCTGGACTAATAGTAGAGTTACAGCCAAATCATATTGTAACTGTAGCAACTTACCTTCCACTGTTGCAGAAACAGAAAACAATATGAGAACAGTGTTGTATACTTTAAAAAAATTAGCAAAACAACTGTTTTTCCCCATCTTCAAAAGTGGGAAAGCAAATTTCCTCCTCCATACCCTGAATTTGATCAAGATGATCCTTTTATATATTTTTTTTTATCATGATTTAAATCAAAATTTAACCCTTTTTTATCTTTTACCTCAGTCTACTGTTTAGAAGTGGGATGCAAAGTAATTTAGGAAAAGAAAAAGCATCTGAGATACTTTTTGGTATCTGCTTTGAGCTTCTAGAAAGACCATGAACTTCAGGAAGTAGGATGTGTTTGATCAAGGAAAGCCGATATGAATAACCACATTTAAAGAGTGCATATGAAATGCTGTGTTTTGGTACACGTAGAATATTTGAATATGTTTTTGTGGATGTGGTGCCTAATGTGTTTTCTGTAATGTCTCTGGAAAAGGTAATCAGTATAGAGAAGATGGAGGACACAAGCCTTCTCCCTAATCCCATCATTGTTAGCATAAGGAGTAAGACAGCCTTTCAATTCATTGAGCTGAAGGACCGTGATACTTTGGTGGAGAACCTGCTCCAGAGGTTAAAAGAGGTGAACTCCGGCAACCCATTGCACTGCAACAACTTGAAAAATAACAATCAGGTACTGAAATTTTATTTTATTATTAATTCAGTATGTTTATTCCACTGTCCTGCCACCTTTGGGAGGCCCCAAAATTTATCTTGAGCTAGTGCTTACCTGATGCCAGCTTTAAAGACCTGGGTGGTGGGATAGAGGATACTCACAGCATAGTTGTGATTGACATGCTGGGGAGAGCAGGGACTATGGTCTGCAGCTGGGCTGCCCTTCACAGAAACCTCAGCAGTCTGGAGGAATGGGCTGACAGAGACCCCACAATGTTCAACAAAATCAAATGTGAAACCTGGCAAAATAAGCCCATGTGACAGGAGAGGCTGGGGATTGGTTGGTTGGAGAACAGCTGTGTGGATAAGGTGGAGGAGTCGTGAACAAGTCGAGCCTGTAAGTCAGCAGTGTGCTCTTAGAATTCAGAGAGACAACCCCATACCAGGTTGTATTAGCAGGATTGTAACCAGCAGGCCATGGAATGTTACTATTCCCTTTTATTCAGCACTTAGGAGGCTGATCAGGAATACTGTGTCCAGTTTTGACTCTGCTGCATTACGCTTGGAAAGCATTGATAACTCGGAGTAAGTCTGGTGGTAGGCTGTAAGGTGGTCAGGGGCTGGAGCACATGCTTTCTAAGGAGAGGTGGAGGGAGCAGGGCTTCCTCAGCCTGTCTTCTGCCAAATAATGGGGAGCTGGAAGATAAAGGCAAACTCTTCTTCGATATGCCAGTTGAAAGACAAGCAGCCACAGGCTCAAGATTTAGCAAGGAAAAAATCCAAATAGATAAAAAGGGAGATTTCCTCTCATGGTTAGGTGGAACTGGATAAGGCTGCCCAGAGCAGCAGTGCACTCCGCTTTCTTTAAGCTGCTCAATTTTACCGGGCACAGGCCCCAGCAACCAGGACTGAGGGCTCCTGCTTTGAGCAGGAGGGATTGAAAACAATAGTACTCTCCATCCTAATTGCTCTGTGAATTTGTCTTTCAAATCATAACCGTAGAAGAGTGGTAGCTTGTCATCAAGGACACTTAGAATTTGCTAGTAGCTTTTGTTTTAAAGTAACAACCCTTTTCCTGACATGCAAATGAATGACAATTTTTATAAAGTCTTGAGTAAGACCTTTCCTCCTGAAGTGTTACAAAGGTTTTGATGCAAAAGGCAAAGAGTAACACAGCTCTGTGTCTTGAGGGCAGCTGAGGATGTAGTTCTAAGTCTTTGCAGTCATTACCACTTTGATTCTGCCTTGCAGAACAGCCTTGCCTTTCCATCCATCTGCACACTGGGGGATGATGAGCCTGCTTGTCTGGGAACAGAGGCTTCACAAGGGAAAGAGAGAAGTGAGTGTGAAAAGGAGAACAATTACTTGCTCAATGCAGAAGCACTAAGGTCAGACTTTCATCAGTCAGGAGTATCAGGCCTTGATTTTGGAAAGGTATGTAACATTTGGGGGAAGCTGTAGGAGTTTGAGGTTTTGTTTTAAAAAAAGCTGGGGTTACATTCAGACAGATAGGCATTTTTAGTAAAATGCTCTCTGTATTGGTCAGAAAAGTTAGAAATGGGATAAAACCTTTTCTGTTTGCATGGATTTTTTTTTCTTCTCTCTCCTCCCATTTCATTCTGGTGAAAATTTTTAATTTTTTATCCTTGTGTGGTGAATTAGATATGCAAAGTGGGGAAAGTCAAAGTCCCTAGAACAAGCTTCCCATTTCCATTGGCAGTGGAATACCTTGTGGAATTTCTAATATGTGAAATGCTTTTGTTTACCAGTTCTCACATGCACATGATCTTTTTTAAAATATATCTTCTTGTTCCCAGTCTAGGGAGCAAATCAAAGAGAGCCTGTGGGATGACCATTTTGTAGAGTATGGCAGAACCGTGTGCATGTTTCGCACAGAAAAAATCAGAAAACTTGTTGCTATGGGAATTCCTGAATCCCTAAGAGGCAAACTCTGGCTACTTTTCTCAGGTGGGCATGCTTAGAAATGTTGGCTGTAGGCATCATCTGATTCTGGGCATGGCAAAACATTTAGGCAAGAAATCTCTCAAGGGCAATTAAATGTCCTTTACATGGAGCCTGTGATACTACTTTAAGGAAGAGATATGATCTGAACGGAACTAATATATGCGAGGAAGTACTCAGGTAGATCTGTAAAAGTTTAATCTCAGGATGATATCATATGATGTACAGAAGAATCAAAATAACATCTTTGTAGTCAATGTAATTTAAAATTAGCATCATGTTTTCATAAAACAATGTTAATCTTCAAGCAGCAATTAGATTGTAGTGTAAATACTGAGTTAGCCCTAGACAAATGAGATTATTGCAAAATAATGACAATCTTAAAGTTGGCAGACCTGCTTCTGCTTCTTGTTGAATGTTGGCAGGGCTTACAGAAACTGGAGATGGAAAAAACAACTCATTTTATCGACAGATATGGCAGAGCCAAAGTGTGCCTACAATATGATCTCAAGTTTAGTCCTTAATCCAATATATGGCATATTCAGACATTTGTAAATGTGGAGCTTTTCCTCCTTGAAGGATGTGAACAGTGCTGACTACATTTCTCCCAGTAATATGTGTGGATGGTGAGACACTTGGAAGGGGTTGCCCAGAGAAGCTGTGGATGCCCCATCCCTCAAAGTGTTCAAGGCCAGGCTGGATGAGGCTTTAACCAACCTGGTCTTGTGAAAGGTGTCCCTGCCCACAGCAGGGGGGTTGGAATGAGATGATCTTGAACCAATACTTTCAACCCAAATCAATACTTTCTGCTGCTAGAGACATTTTTTTCTAAATCAAGGTGTTTTGAATGATGTTGTGTCGTGTAAGATTTGCTAATACTTAGTTTTCGAGACATGTATTCTGCTAGGACTTTGTATTTTAGGTCTGAATATTCACAGACCTTGGGGAAAACCATCTTGCCTATACCCTTTTGAGCAGTAATTCCCACAGGACGTAGGTTTAGCATCGTCCTTATCCTCTCCCATCTTCCCCTTTCTCCCTTCCTGCTGCCTTCAGACGCCGAGACGGATCTTGCCTCGCATCCTGGGTACTACATCCATTTGGTGGAGGCATCCATGGGCAAGTGCTGTATGGCAACAGAGGAGATCGAGCGTGACCTGCACCGTTCGCTGCCCGAGCACCCGGCCTTCCAGAGCGAGACGGGGATAGCTGCCCTCAGGAGGGTGCTCACGGCGTATGCACACAGGAACCCCAAAATAGGATACTGCCAGGTGAGACATTCCCAGCGGAATAATGCTCCCTGCTTTTCCTTGCCCTTCTTCCCACTCTCTGTTGTGTTCATGAGAGTGTTTTTAATAGTGCTTTTGATAAATAATGCCCTATTAGTTGGAAAAGTACATAACTTCAGATGTTAAATACCATTTTTCCTTGGAGAAAAAGTACACAGGCTCATATCCTACCAATGATACTCCTTCAGCTTTCTGCAAACTGCATTTATAATTACAGGAGGGAAAAAAACTGTTTCTCATGCTTCTGTTTGTTCAAAAGTGCATTTCTTGGACAATAGTTGGAAGCAGTGCAGGGTGAATTGGCCTGCACAGATGAGATTTATGTAGTGCACTGGGGCAGAGGCTTAATGAACCTTTCTGCCACTTTCTTCCAAAACTCATGATAAATGATGAAAGTACTTTGTCTAGCTGGCCAGCTCCCTGAATTCTGATTAACATGAGAATGGTCCTGATACTGGAATAGGGGGCAGTGAAAGCAGCCCCAAAACATCTTGCAGTATCAGTTACCTGCTTTGTATCTTGGCAAACCCAGTACTGTGCTTTTGTCATTGTTTCCTATTGCTCTTATGAAAAGTAGTATACATAGCTTGGAAAACTTGCTACACCTTTGGGTTGCAATTATGTATTTACTGTCTATTTTCTCTTTTTCTTGCTGTTTTTTTTCTTAGTTCTTTACATCCTGTTAGGCTACTCTTCTTTCTGTAAGAATAGCCACAGTTGAGCTTTTGTCAGTAGGATTTGCTGTCATTAACAAATCCCATTTTCTGCTTTGCTCTTGTAAGTCTATGAATATTTTGACCTCCGTGTTGCTGCTGTATGCCAAAGAGGAAGAAGCCTTTTGGCTGCTGGTTGCTGTGTGTGAGCGGATGCTGCCGGATTACTTCAACCACCGAGTGATAGGTGAGCTTGTGTTCATCGTCTTGCAGACTGGGAAGGGGCAGCCATATGGCACAGGGGTAGGGAAAATGTTCCCCATCAGTTGGGGTCCAGACCCCATGGATGAGGTGCTCCATCTGTTTGTGTGGTATGCAGAGACAGCAGCAGTGGCTGATCACATTCCAGCCAGGGTTGGTTTTGGTCTGAAGGGTTTGAACGGCAAGATCTGTAAATATATGCTCAACTTTACAGTTTGTTCTTTTTTCTTTCCTGTTGGTCAGGAGATGGTGACACTTTTGCCTTTCACATAAATATAAGAGCTTGTGGGTCTTGGCTGGGAGTGTGCAGTGTTAGAGACTTGAGCTGTTTAAGATGAACCTAGAAAAGATCTGCTTTGTGATCTGAACTGTCTGAATTGCCCGGCTGCTGGAGCAATGCAAGCTTGCATCTACACTAGCCCTTTGTAATGAGGGCTGATACAAGTCCCTCTGCCATGCACTGTGTGTGCTGTGTCTCCTGAATAGTGCTGTTATTTTAAAGATTGTTGTGCATAATGCACAGAGAGGGGCTAGCAGTATTTGCTCTTTGCAGTCACTTCCTTCCCTTACAAGAAATGCTTGATAGCTTTTCCCTTTTTAATGCTAACCTTAGACTGTAGCTGCAGCATCTGCTGTTACAGCCTTGCTGTGGCAAAGGGAAGGACCAGGGTCACGTGTGAGCATGTGAGGATAGGAGCAAATCCCTGGCAGTAGTGGTTCTAGCTAGAAATGGTCTGGGCACTCTTGTGATGCCTTTGGAGTGGAAAGAGGTATTTGAGAAGATTTCCAGTCTTTTCCTTGAAGGATGGGGTTGTCTTACCTCCCTCCAGACACTGTGTCACCTTGTCACTGAACTGGCAGGAAGGTAAGTTAAAGCTGAGTTATTCCCAAGTTTAGCTGGATGCTTGGCCTGTTTTGTGGTGCTTTGAATGCCATTGGTATTTTCTGCTAGTGGACTGGGCATTGTACCTGTCCCATTTGTCAGAATTTTTCTTCTTGTCTCCAAACATGACTTTAAACTGCTATTTTGATAACTGACTTCCATGTTTGTCTGTCTCCTTCCTTGATTAAAGGAGAAACTCAGCTTTATCGGTACTCAAGCATTTCTAGATATCAACAGCATGCTTTGGATTACTCATAACTTTGATACTTGGGTTATTGCCCTTAAGTAGCTCTCCCTGCCCAGCCTAATGAGTTGTCTCACCTGGCCAGCCTTGAGTTGTTCTTAATTTGTGCTTTGTATCTTGCCTATCACTTGTCATGGCTACAGCCTACTTTTTTTAAGTGCTGAAAGTTTTGGTTGTCCGGTCTCTCTGTTTTCTGGCCTTTAGCCCAAGGAAAGAGTACTTTCCTTGTCTCTCTACTGCCATGGCTCACCACAGTGTGAAGAGCCAGGAGTTCAGCTTGGAAGTTGCCCTGCTCTCCCTGGCTAAGTGGCACTGGTGCAGTTTTGCAGCACGGTTACTTCACTGAGCACTTATTTCTGCAGTTCTGCTTTACCCTGGAACGTAACGTGCCCAAATCCGTGCTACTGATCTTCTCCACCCTGCCCCTCCTCTGGTTCCTGTTGCTTGAGTTAGTGTTCCTGGCTCTGCATTTCAGTCAACCTTCTTTTTTGATTTGCAACCAGCTCTTGTCTAAACTTTGTATTGTTTCTTCCTGCGTAACACTTCCAAGACCCAGCTTTTCCTCTTTGTGCACCCTGCCAATACTGTTGTCCAGATTTTGATCTCTCTAACTTTGGCGATCTCTGACCTTGCTACCCGTCACTGGCTTTTCCTCTTCAGTGTCAGCCAATAATCTCTACAGTCCAAACAGCTACAAATTAATGACCTTGGTTATAATAGGCCTTCTTAGCTTCCTTTTGTCTCAGACCTTTTCTTTATGACTTTTCAAAATCTTCTATTTACTTATGTGTATGTTTATTTAGTTAGTTAGAATTTTTGCTTTCAAAACTTAGGCAGTTCAGTCCTACTCAACGTTTTTTGCTTTCATGTCCCTCTATCAGCCTTGCCAGCTCTGACCCCTTTCAGAAGCTTTTTCATTATTTCACTGCTTGCAAATGGGAAAAGCCTGCAGGCAGGTCTCCTCCTTCAGGAATTCTCCTCTGTCCTTCTCCACTCTGCAATTCATAGAGGAAATTATAGGCAGATAGGTACAAGATAGAAACAAATTGTGTATGGGTCAAGAGGGATGGCAAGGGTCAGGCATATCCTATTCTCAATACCATGACTTTTCCATCCCCTGCATAAACCAGCAGGGCATCTTACCTCACTTTACCTGACAGACTGTCATCAACTTGACACTGTAATTCCTGAAACACTGAAAACCTTATTTCATTTCTCTGATTTGCCTTTTCAGTCCTGAAGATGTCATTTATCTTGCATTTAAGCTCATATTTTTTTCAAATGGATGCCCTAGTATTTTCCTACCTCATTATTATCTCATGCTGTAATACAGATTGATTTGCTCAGATTTAATGTTTTCTGAGAAAAAATGGACAAAAAAGTCCATTTTAATAAGTCTGTTTTACTTTCATCTACAGTGGCAACACTTATTATAAGAAGATCTGTGAAAGATCCGGGCAGTGTTACATGTTCCTCTGGTTTTGCCAGTTCTGTTTCTGAATCTGGAATAATCTATTTATATATGTTTTGCCTATCTGTCTCTGGCTTCCTTCAAACACATCTAAATCCAGCTCTGTTTTTTGGGTCTGTGTTAACTATTAAATTGTTTGCGTTAAGCTTATTAAAAAAACCCAAACAAAAATTGCCCTCGGTTGAGTAACTCCAGTCTGTTTTTCTCCTTTTCTTCAATCTTACAGGAGGCTTTTTCTTCAAAGCATCATGCTTGATGTGTTTCTCAAAAGCTTTTCAGATGTCCATGGGCTTTTATTTTTGATTTGTGATGCTGTAATGTTTGTTCAGTCACCAGCAGAAGCTCTTTGTGGCCTGATGTGAAAGATTCTAAGACCGAGAAATGTCATAGCTATTTTTTTCCTGTGATTTGGATACAAAGCCAAAATATGCTGGCTCTCTGCCACAAATTGTCCAGGTTATATTCTGCTTTTGAGCAATAGAAGTTTTGAGTGCTAGGGATATATATGTGTCAGCAATTAAAATTGTGTCCTAATATTAGCAGAATATAGACTATAAGAAAAATGAAATAACTTGAAAGACAAAAAATTGATAAGCTAGCTGCATTTTGTATTCAGGAATATTTTTAACTTGCAGTGTCTTTGGCCAAAGCCCTGATGTGGCAGATTGGTTTGTAGACATTGTCCACTTCATTGAGAAGAAATTGTATTGATTCTATAACTGCTGCTGACAAAGCAGAACCGAGCTAGTAGCTAAACCTGAGCCCAGATCTGTTCCTTTTGGAAAGACTGGTTGGGACAGTTAGGAAATCTTTTATCTGGGCATTGCAGAAATCTTTTGTTCTTTATGCTTAGATATGTACGTGTATAAGTATATATTTGTATCTGTGCATGTACTTTTGTGTAAATATTATTCTTCGTGCTTCGTGTGTGTAGCCGTATCTGGACTTCCATGCTATATTTTCTTACTTAGGGCAAAAGCTTTGCTGCCCACTTGCTTGAGTACATACATTGGAGAGGAATGTTTACTGTCTTACTTATACTGCGTACATCCCAAGTGGAGCAATGAACTGCTTTAAGATTGCTTTTGCTAGCACTTAATTATTATGTGCTCTTGTAGCCAAGACCAACAGCTGCTGCTGTTGCTATTTCATTGCACCCTGAAGGCACTTAGGAGAATTAACACACTTTTTGCAGAAAGTTGTACAGTAAGGATTAAGGACACAAGAGCTGGGCTGAGATCCCAGCAGGAGGAAAATGACATTTTTCATTGTAGATGCTTATGTATCTCGCCAGTTTAAATTTTAAGAAAGTCTTGCAGTTAATAGTTGACAGCAGTAATTATCTTAAAAAATATTTTTTCCTGTGTCTGTCCTGGCTAATACTGTTCCTTTGTGACTTTTAGGTGCTCAGGTAGACCAGTCAGTGTTTGAAGAGCTTATAAAAGAGCAACTTCCAGAGCTGGCTGAACATATGAAGGATCTGACAGCCCTAGCTTCCATCTCTCTTTCCTGGTTCCTTACCCTTTTCCTCAGCATCATGCCCCTGGAAAGTGCTGTGAATGTTGTGGACTGCTTCTTCTATGATGGCATCAAAGCCATTTTCCAGCTGGGCTTGGCCATACTGGAAGCCAATGCTGTGGATCTGTGTAACAGCAAGGATGATGGGCAGGCCCTGATGATCCTGAGCAGGTATGGCCGCAGAGGAGTGCTCCTTCCCTCACAAGCAGTTCTGCCCTAAAACAAAGGCATTGCTCAGTAGGCACCAGGGCCCCTCTGTGTCACCCTGCTGCTGCTGCTGCTGTCGCAGTGTCTGCCTTAAACAATGGCTTTGTACATCAGACAAATGAGATGTCCTGTGAAATTTCCTGGCACTGCTGAGACGTGCATCGCCTGCGTCAGTGTGCAATATTTACTGCTGCTCTTCGTGCCTTCCCTAGACTGACAGGTTTCCTGCTCCAGACTTCAAGGAGACAGAAGTTTTCTTCCTTGGGCACCATTTAGTCATTTGGCTGGCTTGCTGTTCCTCAGATGAGTAATCACGAAGGCATTTTTGAATAATTTAGCTTGCCCAAAACTCAATTTATTTCTAAGTCTGAGCCATAAGACTTACTTGCTTATTTGAATTGAGAAGAGCACAGTGCAATGTGATCTGTGTTCTTACATATTTCCTCCCTTCAGGTTTTTAGAGCATGTCAAAAACGAGGAAAGCCCTCTGCCACCTATTGGTAATCACCATGCATTCTTCAGTGATGATCAGGAATCCTCTCCAGTGACTGAAATAGCAAACCTGATTCATGACTCATATGAGGTAAAATAATTATTTCTATCTACTAGTCAGTTAAATTAGAATTTTAAAGAAGAAAGTTAAACTCAGCTTGGATGCTTTGAGAATTAATACACATGTTTACAGATTCCTTGATGAAAGTGCTCTCATGCACAAGACTAGGTATAGTATGAATACCTAGATTAATTAGAGACTGGGTATGTTTTTTCTTCAAGGTCTCACTGCACTTTAAAAGCTGTATTTTCAATTAATACAAGTATCATAAAATAACACAGATAATAAACTTCTGTTCCTCTCCTACAGAAATTTGGAGACCACTCTGTGGAACAGATAGAGCACATGCGCTACAAACACCGGATCCGTGTCCTGCAGAGCCACGAAGATACAACCAAGCAGAATGTGGTGAGCAGGGTCTGAGGTAGCTCAGCATTGCCTCTGGAGACCCACGGGTTTAGTTTTTAAAAAGGTGCCACCAGGTCTTGAAAAATCATGGCTGACTCTGCAAAGAGCTCTTTCCTAGGATGCTGATGATGCGGTTTTGCTTAGGCAGCCATGTGCATTATTATAGCTTAGGGTGGATTTAAAGTTCTGAACAACCACAGGACTGTCCAGGCCAGCACCTTATCTGTGATTGTGGCGCCCTTGGGAGAAGGGGAAGAGTGTGAGGAGAGACAGTGCTATGTGATGCATCCCCAGCCTCTGTGACCTGTAGCTTAGGGACTTCCTGTCTTTGTTTCTAATAGCCCTTGAGGGATTTCTCTTTTCATGGATCTGTCCAACTGGTGAACCTAAAGAAGGGGGAAGCAGCACAAAGGTTTTTTAATAGTGGTTTTCCACATAAGTACATCTCATGAGTCTGCCCATGTCAGTGATGTCACTAACATGATTTTCTTTCTTTTTAAGCTCCGAGTTGTCATCCCAGATGTTTCAATTCTTCCTGAAGATTTAGAGGAATTGTATGACTTGTTCAAGGTTGGTCTCCCTGAAAAGCAGGGGATGCACCTCATTGAGGGTTCTTTGGGCGTAACTTGGCAGTGCAGCACTGACCTCCCATCCTCTGCCTGGGCTGTGCTCCCTGGGTGGGATCTTGCCATTTTGTCCTTTCTGTGGCTGTGCAGTTGTTGAAGAGGAATAGTAATGTACTGATGCTTCTGACAACTGCTCCAGACTTTCTTCCTAATTTTCCGCTTGGAAATGGTCCCTGAGAAGTTAGGTTCTGTTAACTTTCACATGCAAAATAAATCAAATATTATGTAGCTCTGCTCACTTGGGGCTTGGTAGTGCTTTTAAGTCCTGCTCTGTAAATTCTCTTTAAAGGCAGACTCTCTTTTCCATGGGGGAAGAAAACTCAAAACCCTACAACCTTGTGTCCTTGCCATTTGTCCAAATTTTCTAATAGGTGGGGGTTTTTTGTTTGTTTTAACTAAAAGCAGTTTCAGTTCCTTTCTGTTAAGCTGATGTTTGATAAAACTTAAGTTTGGAGACAGGGACATCTAATCTTATACAACTATACTTGATGTAGAAGTCCAAGCTGTAATTATTTCCCTTAACAGACCATTTCTTCTGTGTATTGTTCATAGCCACAAATACTGAGAATATGACTGTGGTATGTTGTTAATGTTACACAGCTTTGTCGCCAAGAGCAGCTGTATCCTGCATCCGTTAGTGGTTGTAAGATGATGCTGCTGGGGCTTGTTCTTCAGTGCATCCCTCCTGCTCCTCACTGCTGGTTTTGATCTTTGACTAGCTCACACTCCCCTACTTTCATTTTCTGGTAGTGGTTCCTTTTTTGTTATTTCCCTGGCTCTCCCAGGGACAGCTTGCTTTGTTGGGACTCTTTGTTTTGCCTGTCCCTAACAGAAGACTAATGGTACAGTATCCAAATGGAGAGGTCTGAGAGGGAATAAATGAGCAGGTCAAATCTATGTTTATTCCATATTTTTTGTGACCCTCTGTACCTTTGGCTTCTAAGGGACATCCTGGGTCAGATGTGGTTAAATAGAGTTTCAGTAGCCCACAGTGAATTTTCTTTCAAGAATCTGCCCAGTCTCCCTTCATGTTTATTAATTATCCATTGGAAATTGTGAGAGTGGCTGTCTGCTCTGATGAAAGATTTGCTTTTTCACACAGGGATGGTCTTGGTATCACTATGACACCTTGCACAGAGCGAATTTTGAGCACGTTACAGCGTAGTTTGACGTGAATGCCTTTTTCTGCTGGTTGTGCTCTCTGCTGCTGCCCCCTGCAACAACTGCTCTCGTGTCTCCGATTTCTCCTAGAGAGAACATTTAATCAGGTGCTACTGGGAAAGCAGGAGCGCGGTGTCGGAGCGCCACGACCCCAGCAGGCCGTACGCCGAGCAGTACCGCATCGACGCCCAGCAGTTCGCCAGCCTCTACCGCCTGCTCTCGCCCTGGACCTGCGGGGAGCACACCGAGCTCCTCGCCCACAGGACCTTCCGCCTCCTGGATGAGAACATGGACCGGCTCATCGAGTTCAAGGGGCTCGCCACCTGCTTGGGTATCGGCTCACCGCAGGCTGGGCTGGGGAGCAGAGCAGGGGGAGGAACGTGAGGGAGACAGGGGTGTTAAAATGCCACATAACTGCCAGAGAGGATGGTTTCTAGGGCATGTCATTACCATTATCAGTGACTCATTTTTTTGTTTCAATCACCTGAAGTCAATTTGATTTAAAAGACAGCCTAAAGGACATGATTGAATGTTGTATAATATTTGATTTCTCAGACAATAGTAATTTTGTTGACAATCTTGTATGAGTTAAGAATTAAACTTGGGTCTGCACAGAATGCTAGGAAATCCTCTCTACCCAGTTGTTGCTCTGAGTATAGTTCTGAAATCTCAGTGTACCTTTTTAAAACTGGTTCTTGAAGACTTAACCCTGCACAGCTGACTGCTGCCTGCCTTGCATGTTGACAGTAAGCAGAACAAAAAAAATCTGGCCAGCAGTGACTGAGTGCAGTGCTAAGGTTGGTCTTGAGGCCACCAGCTGTCCTAATAGTTGAGACTGCCTGTCCAAAATCTGGCTGAAGAGAAAGTGGCAGATCTCAACTGTTGTCTGACCCCAAGTGGAAAAAACTGAAATTAAAAGCTTCAGTAAAAATCAATGATTTCATATTCTTTCCACTTCCAATTTTTAGAATTCTTTATGTGAATACTAAGGCACCCTGTATTCTCTTTTTATTTGATTCTTAGAGGGATACAATTTTAATTATTTTTATTTAATTTTTAAGTTCTCCACAGTATTGAGTTAATTTGAAAGTTCAGAATCTAATTTTTACTGGTCATTGAAAATGTGAATTACATTACATATAAAATAGTCACCTCCTTCAGGCTTACTCTGTAGAACAGCAGTAAGGGCTGAAGGAGAGAAATACTAAGACTATGATGTCTCCAACATTATCTGTCTCTCCTCTCTCACGTTTCTGCAAATCTGTGGCAGCAAGCAGCCTTTACTACATTCCCTGTCATTCTCCCTGATATTTTCAAATGATGCTGAAGCTCCATAGGGTTAAGTGCTCCCAGTCTATTTCACAAGAACAAAGACCAAAACAGATGGCTGTCACCTGCTGTTCCTCATTGACAGGCACAACCTGAAGTTATACACTGGCCATATGTTTATTGTCCATATAAACAGTTTTCCTTTGGGCACAGAGAGATGCCAGGTTTATTTTAAACTGTGGAAGTAAATGCTCTGGTTCACTTCCTTCTTGTTCTTTATTTTCCTTGCAGATGTTATGTATAATGGAGAAATGAATGAAAAGATAAAGTTACTATATAAGCTGCATATCCCACCAGGTAAGAAATCTGAAAGGAAATGAATACCTCAGTTTCCCCCAAAAATCTCTTGCTTCTGGGGAAAAGCTGCTTAATGAAGAACTCCATCTTGCTTTCTTCCAACTGGGAGCAATTTGTAGTTACACTCACTGTATTTTACAAATTACTCCATTAATTACAAATGGAGCCTTTTTGGATGAAATGTATAGATTACAGTGTCAAAGCTCACACATCTGTTGCATTCAGAGATCTTTTGCAGCTAATTATATGGCTGCATACTTACTTCCAGAAAAAATACAAGCTGAAATAATGTTTTTGAATGGCTTGTACTACATATAGAGATCTCCTTGTATATATCTTAATCCAGTTTTGATTAGGTGACAAAATTCTGTGGTAGCTCCTCTGTGCAGTTTTTAATTAAATGTGCAGATCTTGGCAAGCTTCCAATTGCAGTACCAGTCTAACAGGAACATCGTTTTACAGTGTGATTTAATGAAGTACCTAAAGTGTTTACAAAACATCTTTGCATGATTACTTCACTTTCTTCAAGTATGTAAATTTTAGAAAAAGAAATAATCATCATGCCAAATTCAAAGGATTAAATTTGTCACATTTCTTGGATAGCTCTCACAGAAAATGAACGAGACAGCCAGTCACCATTGAAGAATCCTTTGCTATCAACGTCAAGGCCACTGGTCATTGGAAAATCAAACGGTAGGTCCAGAATGGTTCTCTAATGTGAGTGCATGGGATAACCAACTTTCCACCTGTGATCCCTACCATGTTATCTCTGCTCTCTGGGGTTTATTTTGAAATGTAAATTTACTCCAGTGACTTGAAAATTAATTCTCCTTTTTATGTCTGCTCCAATAAAGGTGATGCAGTAGATTACCAAAAACAATTGAAGCAGATGCTGAAGGATCTAGCCAAAGAAAAGGATACTAAAACTGAAAAGGAATTGCCAAAAATGAGCCAGGTGTGTACCTTTTAAAGAAGTGCTTTTCAAGTGCACTCAAAATGAAATTATTGAATTCAACAGTTTGGTGTTCACTCATGAAGTGTAACTTCAGCCTGAACTTGGATTCAGTCCTTCAGGCATTGAGGATTGGGCTCCTCTCTGGTCCAGGGAGCAGGTGCTTAAAAACTTTAACTTCCACAAACTACCTTCCTAGCAGTTCCCTCTGCTCAGATTGGCTGGTGAACAGAACTTCAGATTAACCCTCACCTGCAGCAGGACACACAAGCAAACAGGCTTATGCAGGCTGCAAGGCCTCCTCCTCCTAAGCCAAAAAATTCCCCAAGAATGCACATTTTTGTTCTGTATTCCCATACCTCCTCTGCACCAAACCAGTAACTTTTTAGTCCACCACACCTGGAACTTGTCTTGTCTTAGCCAAATGCTGACTAGAACTGCAGGGAAACAGCTGAAGGCTGTCACAATATTACCATCTGTTTTCTAATGCCAGTAGCTTTCTATGTTGTTGGCATGAGGAAAGCAACTGGAGGGTAAAGGGCCCCATATTAATAAAACAAATGTACAGACATGCAAAGAAAGAGAGCCTGCTCCCAGAATCCCTTCTGTGCTTGTGTTACTAAATGAAGTTTTAAATGGGTGGGATGTACCTAGCCTGGCAGCTCTGCAGGGGCTCACAATCTCAAAAAGGCATCATTTCACTGAGGGCTCACAACTTTCATAGCAGGATATACGGAGACATACATCCTGCCTAGCCTGATTAATCAGCCATGATGGGTGAGCAAGGCAGACAGAAAGGATCTGTGCAGGGAAGATCTCTGAATTGTTTTAGAAGAGCTGGGAAAGGGGAAAGAAACAGCAGAAGGGAAGTTTGCCTGCAGGCCTGTGGATGGCTACTTTGGTTGTAACCCATTCTCTGCAGCAGCCACTAGTAAGGGATTATACCTTGCCTTCTATCTCACTTGCCCTCAGATCATACGGCAGGTCCCAGTTTCCTTCATCAGGGCATCAAAACTTCACTGCCCTCTTCCCTTTCTGATTTCAGCACAGGGTTTCCTAGCAGCACCACTGTGGGTTGAAATCCCTTCACTAACATTTTTTAGAAGCAGTCAGGAGTTAAAAAAGAACATATAAATGTACACAGCATTCCACTTGGCTTTGCACTACCATGCCACACCTGCCTCCTGCAATGATCCTTAGCATGACTGTTCATGACTGTGATGCTGGTTTTTCGTCCTTTACAGAAGGAGTTCATTCAGTTCTGCAAAACACTGTATAGCATGTTTCATGAAGATCCAGAGGAGAATGATTTGTATCAAGCCATTGCCACTGTGACCACGCTGTTACTTCAGATTGGAGAAGTAGGACAAAGGAGCATCAGCCTGGGGAGTGGATCAGATGAGTTCACCGAGGACTTACAGCCCGAGGCCTCTGCTTCAGACCAGGATGCTGTTTTTACTGACACTGTGAAGACCCCTCACAAAGACTCTCAACCTTCACCTGTGACTGAGGGGGACTGGACTGTCTCTTTTGAACATATTTTAGCCTCTCTCTTGACTGAACAATCATTAGTTAACTTCTTTGAAAAACCCTTAGAACTGAAACCAAAGCTTGAGAATGCAAAGCTAAATCAGTACAGTCTCAGAACAAATGGAATGAGCTGCCAGTCACGGAATGAACACGCAAAACCAAGCACGCAGTAGCAGCAAACATGTCAAGAATGAAATGCACTGAAATTATGCCAAAGGACATAGTGTAAAAGGCTTTCAGTTAGCACTGGACTTCTGGTATCCAATTTGTTGGTCTGTGGTTTTCAGTTTAAGAGCTTTAAAAGCTAAAAGGGTGTGTAGGTTTGTTTTGTACCACTGACTTATGATGTTCTTGTTTTGAATGTAAAAGGAAACATCTGTCTACAGTGTGAAGACACTGAAGCCCTCTTCCACGCTGGGAGAGCAGAGGCTGGCTCCAGTTGTCTTTTTTTTTTTAGGCAGGGGAAAACACTTCTGATCTGCTGTCCAGAGTTTGTTTTGGTTGCCTTTTTTTGCACTAATACCGAAAACTGTTTCAATGCTGGTAATTGAAACTATTTTAATATATTTGATTGTATTCCAATTTTTATGTCTTGCTGAAATGTTAAGTGTACATGGACTGTGCTTCTCATGTTGGTCTGTGAAAACATGCACTTTTCAATAAACTCTTTTTGTACAAGACTGGCACTGACAGTATTTTCTGGTTTAGGGAAGCCAAGTGCCTTTAGTCCCTACTGCTTTAAACAAATACCCTGAAGTAGCATGATCACAGTTATTTCCACTAATCTAAACCCTGTTTCTGTGTTGCACACAGAGCTGCTTTGGGAGAAGCCTACTGAGTCTGCCTAAGAGGCCAGCGGGGCACATCATCCACATGAGATTACATAACGTGAAATATTGATCATCAGTTTTGGTTGTGTTTTTCTTCTTTTATTTTTAAACAAACTTGACCTTAACTTAAAATAACTCTGTAAAGGCTCTTTAATACCCAGAACAAAACAAACCCACCATGACTCTGCCACCCACAAAGAACATCTGAATCTCCTCACTCCATTCACATGTAAGTCTAGTGTATCTTTAAGAAAATTACACCATTATGTTCAAATTCAAAGAAAGCAAGTAGTACCTGTTCAACTCAATGCTTCACAGCTGAGAGCTTGAAGAGACTGGACAATAAAAACAACTTAAGAATGTATTTTAACTTTTTATTGTAATGAAAATCAGTTTAATTTTCATCCACATTGACTGTCTGTAGACCTGCAAAACAAGACATTTTATCACCACCTGTTATATATATATGTGGAACTCTTCCCAAGAAAGTACACCTACAGTTTCAAGGCTAGTCTGCTGATCTACTTCTGGAAGAGCAAACTATATAGACAAGTATTTCTCCAAATATTAAAACAAAAACTTAGTTGAGTTACAGAATTGATTTTTCTCAGATGACAAGCAGAGAGGGCTTAACCTGCCTGAGCTTTTGACATCAGATGGGAAAACATGGGAGAACAAACCCTACAACTACCCTAGTGACCATGGCCCATGTCTGTCAAGTCTCTCAAAATCTACATCATCATTTCACTTCCTTTTAATGTGGATTAGGAGCCCTGTTCTCTACAGCAGAGCTAGGTTAAGCCAGTGGTTTGACTCTTGCAGTATGCTTTTCATCTGAATTTTGCACTGCAGGAGGAGCTGTCCTGCTTTGCTTCTTGTTCAGAAAAACATGGCATGGGAGATGCAGGAACCTTCCTTACCTTTGAATGTTGTGACTGGTACATAGGTAACCAGAGTATACAGCTTGTTGGGTGAATCCTCATCCTCATTGCGCTTTCTGGACAAACGCACACGGATGCGGTAAGGAACGTTCCTAAAATGAAGATGGCAGATTAATTTGCAATGAAATATGTATTGGAACCCGTGAATTCATGGAAAGTTCTTTCTCAGCATCATACCAAGAGCAAAACCTTGTACCTTAAGAGACTGTACTATTTGACTTAGAGAAGGTTTTTGTTTCTTTTGCTTGGTTTTATTAAAGTTAGCAGGTAAGATTTAACTGAGCCTTGAGTAAGGTGAATTCATAATCCAGTAGGAGCATGAAGTCAGAAGTGCATCATCAGTCCACTGCTGAGGAAATACACCATGAAGATTGTCCAGTGAACATGATCAGCAAGCAGCTGCTGCTAACAAGCATTTCTTACTAAAGTATAAAGCAGTGAGGAAAAACCCCAACAATCTACCCTGAAAAGCCCAAGGGCTTTCATCAGAAGTCAACAGCCTGAAGCAAGGTCTTATTGGCACAAAACTGATCATCATTTTTTCCTCACAAAGCACATGGAATCATGACTAAATTGTTTAATGATTTTGTTTGTAATAGGCAAATCACAGCTCAGTGCCCTCACTTAATAATGCCCAAAATATGCTGTTGAGGGGAAACGCAAATTTTTTTTCTCCACACCATTTTTCACATAACCCACCATCTCAAACATGATTTCAGGAAACTCCTGCTCAGAGTACTTTGCTCCACAGAATATGTGAAGGAACCTCCTCCTCCCTGCTGCAACAGCCCTTTCAAGAACATCAGGTGGACATTGATTTAGACACCGGAACTGGCTGTCCTTTACTCCCTTCCTGTCAAAGTCAAAAGCATTTTTCACTATTTTATGTGGATCACTGACTATCATACCAGCCAACATGGTGATTTTAGCCTCTGCTGATCCTTCCAGAGGAAGATACTTTACTTTGCTTACATTATGTATTCTAACTTGTAAAAACAGCAGACTCGCACTGGAAAGACAGATGTGGCGATTCCTTGCTCCACAGACTGCACTTGTACCAGCTAATACCAGTTAATAAGGAAGTCGTGGTTAGCAGCCTCACTACAAAGCTCTGGAGTTATGTATGCTGTCTCCTGGTTCCACTGCTGCTTCACTCCCTATGAACTGGGCAATTTAACAGGACAGAAAACCCCTGCCTGCAAGACCCAGTAACTCAGTCTCATCCTCCAGCTCTGCTTTTGAAGGAAGGGTTGACCACACAACGCCAGGCAAAGCATTCTATGTAAGTCATATTCCAGACTTAGGGATCTAATTCCCAGAAGACATGGTTTAAACCCATTTGCATCTCTCAAAGCATCAATCCAGATCAGTTAACCTTTTATTACAGTTTAAGAAGTCCCACTCCCCACAGGAGTTCTTTTGGACCATCTTTATGCACGTTGAATCAGCTGCCTTTCTAGCAGTCATTTAACAGAAGTTGTAGTTTTTGGTCCCCAAACTACTTACTTATTTGTACTTTCAAGAAAGATTAATGGCCCTATTGAAAATACACCTGTGCAGCACTTGCTCAGCATACCTCAAAACCTAATCCTGTTCAGATACACTATACAAATTCCACTAGCCTGGGATTGTGGTATCACTAAAAGGTCATGTTTATAAAAACTGCTGCAACAGGGATCAAGGTACTACAAGGTACTAATTGGGGTATTACAATACCCCAATCCTTTGTCTCTCCTGCTCTCTGCTTCCAAACCTGCATTCCTTCTTTCCTTTGCTTTATTCTTATTAAAAGGAGAAGGAAATTCTTTCAATCCCAGAGTTTACCATTGTTACAAATATGCCAGGACAGCTGATGAGAACACAGAGGTGACAAACCCACCTTATTCCTTTAGCCCAGACTGCTTTGTTCAATCTGGTATCAATGCGAACGTCAGGAGTACCCATCTCCTTCATCGCAAATTTACGGATTTCCTTGAGAGCGCGTGGTGCTCGCTTCTTGAAGCCCCTGGGACAAACACAAGAGCCATTTCTTTAACTTCAGGACACTGTCAGCACTAGACACTTGTTCCATGTGTTCTCCAAACATACAGCCCCCAAAGCATTGTGCTTAACAGCTGCACCAGCCTGACTAGAACTTCACCCTGGCAGGCAGATGCTAACTTAAATAGAAACCATTTATACTTAGGTAGAGTAATTTCAGTAAAATTTTGCAATCACAAGATCTCCTGCATTTTAAGCCTTCGTTTTCATGTCAACGTATCTGAATATCTCAGTAACACTGAAGTGTCACAGGCACTCTGAATAAAAGCCCTATGAACACAAAGCAGTGCAGCAATAGTAACATAAACATGACAGAACTGTATCAGTATTGAAATAAACAGCAGAAGAACAAAACTGATGTTATCTGAATATCAGCTTTTGCTGAACAGTACTTGATGGTTATTTTCTTTCATGCTATCAGGACTGCACCACCATCAGAACTGTTTTTTTTCCCCAGTATAGCCTGGTCTCATGCCCATTATGGCCAGACCCTGCAGGACTGGGCATCCACAGTAGAAGTAAGAGCTGCACCATGAGTTTTGCCACATCTATTGTACCCACGCTCTGACACGGGGCTGTGCCAGTAGTGCCTGAGGTCCCACAGTGTCCAGAGCTCCCATATTCAGTTAAATTATGTGCACACTGCTGTCAATACTTTGTGCCAGAAATGGGAAGTGGGTACTTGATCACAAGTGAGACAAGCATTAAATAAAAAGCATTTAACACTAGCGTATCATGCCCAAAAAGAAAGGTGGACAGCAGGATCATGAGCATTAACACAGAAAGACATGCCAATCAACAGGTAAGGCCAGGACATCTTACTGCCATTTAAAGAGTACCACTGCCTCCCATTCTCAGCCACGGCTTTGCAGTGCTCCACTGCCTCATTTCTCTCCTATTCCATGTTAACTTTAGCCACTGCACCAATTGTCTGGATTTGGATGGTGTCATCCAGGTGCTTGCAGGCATACACAGAATGCAAGGGCATTGCAGTTTCCTCTGAAGCACTTTTCCACTACACAGTTTAATGAGGTTCAACATCTGGTCAATTAAAACTCTTAAAACTACTCTTGCTTACACACAACAAATATCCTTTAACCCAGATGATATCCCAATCTACACCTCACACAATTTTGTAATAAACAAGAAGCCAATAATTTAATTTCTGAAACTTTCTCAGAGGGCATTTGCTTGGGAAAGAAAGAGTGCACAGAAGTAACTCGATCTAACTTTAAGTCCCAGAACACTCACAATCACAGAAACGGGCTTATTCCTGAAAGCCACAAGCCAAGTCTGGGGCTGCACAGGTACAGAGCTGCTGCCTCGGGACACAACCGAGGCACAAGGGACCACAAACACAATGCTCTAAGGACAGTCCTTCTCTGCTCTTTAAAACCTACTGAATCCATTACCAAATGCCACTTCACAGAAGGCAAATTTCGCTGAAAAAAACTTACACGCCATGGATCCGCTTGTGAATGTTGATGGTGTATTCCCGAGTTACTACTTCGTTGATGGCAGAGCGCCCCTTCTTCTTCTCGCCGCCTTTCTTTGCGGGAGCCATCTCAGCGACGCTGAAAGGCACCACGTACACATCAAACGCAGATCTCGGGCCTTCCCCGTCCCCTTCTCTCCCGCCGTCCCCAGCCCATTACGAACCGCACAATTCCCACACTCAGAAACTTAAACCCAAGCTTCCGTAAGCCCCGGGGTCGCACCGGTCGCAGGTTTCACGCAGCAACTTCCCAGCATCACAGATGCTTTACTTGCATCAACCTGAGAAGGGCAGGAAGCACATCCGAGACTCTTCGACCATCTCGCATTAACATGGGCCTCCTGGCCAGCCCCAAGCCCCGTCCCTCTGCAAGGCGACCCAGGAGCTCAGCTCAGCCCGCCCCGGAATGAACACGACGGGGCCAGACCGGCTCCTCAAAGGGGCATCAGCACGGGCCGTATCCCCGTCCCAAGAGTCCCGCAGGCCTCCCCGGGCCTGGGGAGGGCAGGAGAGGAGCCCCATTCCCGCCGAACGCGGACGCGCCGGGAGATCCCAGCCGGTGCCCCCCTTGCCCGGCCGCCCCCCATGCCGGGCCGGGCCGCGTTCCCGCCGCGCCGCGGTGTCGGCGGGGCCGATGGAGGCGGATTCGGCGGGACCAGCCCCGGCCCACACTCACCCTGCCCGGGCACCGGCCGGAAAGGAGCGCGCGGGGCACGCTGGGAAACACGAGCGCTTCCGGGATGAGGCGGGGAAGCGACTGCGCCGGCGGCAGGAGGGGCTGGCCTGGGGGCGGTGTCCGTGTGTGCCCGGAGCGGGGTGTTCACTGGGGCCGTGTCTGGCTGTGTCTGTACAGGGGTGTTCCCTGGGGCCGTGTCAGTGTGTGCCTGCACCGGGGTGTTCACTGGGGCCGTGTCAGTGTGTGCCTGTACAGGGGTGTTCACTGGGGCCGTGTCAGTGTGTGCCTGCACCGGGGTGTTCACTGGAGCCGTGTCAGTGTGTGCCCGGAGCGGGGTGTTCACTGGGGCGGTGTCAGTGTGTGCCCGGAGCGGGGTGTTCACTGGAGCCGTGTCAGTGTGTGTCTGTACCGGGGTGTTCACTGGGGCCGTGTCAGTGTGTGCCTGTACCGGGGTGTTCACTGGGGCGGTGTCAGTGT
>NC_031768.1:29670895-29678189 GCF_001522545.3 Parus major
GACCGCGGATGTTCGGTGCCCGCCCACCCGCTTCCTCTGTAGGGTCTGTCCGTTTTCCCTGGGGTGGTGTGTGACGGAGTCAGGTTGGCGCAGTGGTGCTTCCAGCAAGCATTTTGCCTCTTGCAGATCTGGAGCTCTTGTTCCCGAGACGGAACTGAGATATCCCGGCGTGGGGCAGTAGCCTTATGTAATCACCCCGCATGCCCGGAAAATGGACCCGAGCTGAGGGATTATGTTGGAACAATCTGGGTTGTGCCCATAATGAACTATGAGGAGGACTAGCGTTGCTTTGTGTGTGTAACAGAGAACAAGGACAATAATCCCAAACCAGAATGTGTGTATGGGGAAGAACATGAAAAACTAGGTCTTGACGTAAATCTGCTCTTGTGAGCTGTCTGTATCCTTTCCAGTGTATTAAACTAGCTCAGAAGAAGGCAATCCCACGCTATTTACAGCATCTCCCCGTTAACAGCTTACAGTGCCACTGGTTTTAGAAAGTTAAGTGTTGGCACCAAGGCTGAGTTTGGTTTGGACGTACCACTGACAATTGGGAGAGATGTGGATTTATAATCCCAGAGAGTAGAACAAATTCTTACAGGTTATTTTCCCTTCCTGTGTCTTCTGCCATAGCAGCTGAGATCTGTCAGCTGCTGCTTCCACAGGTATTTCCTTGGAGGTGCTCATGTTTCTTCATTACCTCTTCCTGCATGAACTTTGGGTTTACGGATTTGTCCCCTCCTTTTCCAGGAGTGACTGGGATTTATGAAGTTAGTCTCTGGTTTAGCCACCTGGCCTTTGCTTAGGTTTGTCTATAATTAATGGAAAGAGGGAGGTTCCTTCGGATAGTAAGTGAAACTTTCACATCTAGCTTTCTAATCTTCATCTGGTGGGGTCACTCTTGCTTCACTGAATGCAAGAGTTCAAAGGGATGAGGAGGCTAATTCACCCTAGTAACTAAAGTTAGTAGTAAAATCATTTTTCTTAGACACCCAATACTTGATTCCCTCATCTTCTCTCAATGAGGGATTGTATGGACTGAAATACACATACACCCATCAGTGCTACCACCCAGTCTTGCAGCTGAAGCATCAGGGTAATAATTTTGTCAATGGATTTTCTTTAGGAGATTTCTAGCTTTTTCAGAACTCGGGGCAAATAAGCTTTATTCATTTCCCTGAAAGCTTATTTTCACAATTTCCATCTCCTAGCCCAGTTATCTCTATTGTTCTCCTATGGCACAGAAACCAGCACACGTGGGCCCAGCTGATGTGATCCTTGGTACTCAAGGGAGGGAAGGCCATGTGTGCACTTTGTTGAGCCTAATGCTGGCTTCAGTGGCTGCAAGCTGCCCTGAGGGCCATCCCCTTTTAGTCTTACTGAGGGGAATGAAGACATTCCTGTGCTATTACCCACCTCAATCTGTGCTGAAAGTTCTCCCTGTCTGTAGAGGGAAAGCAAGCCAGTACCTTGGCTGCTCCATCCTGTAGTCAATATTAACTTAATGTGAAAAGGATGCTAAAGGGGAAACCAGACTGTCTACAGGGCGACTATTCCAGAAGAGATGTGCTCCAAAACTCAGGACAGCAGTGTCTTAAAACACTGAAGCTGGACATGGGTCAAAGCCCTGGCATATGCTGAGTCAAATTGTTCTTTAAATCATCTGTTTTGTGCTAATATAAAACTCTTTGGTTGGAAGTACAAAGCTGCCTGAGGTCTTTAAAGATGCTTAAAGTTTTAAAGGTACTTCAAACAAGCTGCCTTCACTTGCAGTTATTTCACTTCCTGAGCTTTCATTCTCAGTGTCTATGCCATGACAAAAACTACAAGGGATAATACTTGGTTTTGCTAACTGGGTGCCGAACACCATTCAAGTCTGTGGCTAGGAATAAAAGTCTGAAGTGAAACCACATAGTTCAACAGTCACAGGAAAATGTGTGCAAGTCCTGCAATAAAGCCTTTTGGCTATTTTATTTTATTCTACAAATAAAGACAACTGTCCATCATTAAATGGAAAAAAATAATAGTTTGAGTTGTATATAGCATGAAACAGTAGTTCCCTTCACAAAAACATTTCTAATTCATTAGTTTATTACAAAATACCCACTCACAAAAAAGCACAAGCACAATCTTTATACTTGTGAAATGAGTTGATATTTCATATACAAAATAATTTCCACATAATTCCATATAATTTTATTTTATATAGAAATAGGTCATTATTACAACAGCTGTACAATACACTACTTTTTATTTAATAATTACATAAAATCTTTCTTAGAAACATATCAACGGAAAACATACAAAAAAAGCGAAAAGTGCATTTTCTTTTTTTTTTCCCCTCCAAAGGAAAATTTAATCCTAAATGTTATAATGAAAGAGATATGTAATAGTCTGCAGCATCCCGAGTCAGTGGGCCAAAACACAGTGCATATTTCTCAAAGACTTGGAGTGGGTGAGTTTAGGTTGAAGAAGGATTGATGTTGCACTATTGGAGAGTTGCATGACTATGCTTACAATTTGAGTTCTCCTTTGCAATCACAATTCCTGTAGGAAACAGTCCAGTGTGGTTGTGGGTTTGATTTTTTGGTTGGTTGGTTGGTTTTTAGTGACGAAGAACAGTTAGGGTAAGCTGCATAATACTTTTCAGATTCTAAATCAAGGGTTATGAGCTGTAGACCATTTTCACCAATGGCTGGGTTTTTTCCTCCATTGGATGTGCTAATTTGGCCACAAGAATAAAGAAACAAACTTCTCTTTACAGAAAGTGCCTAGGTTTTGTCATCTGTGCAGTTGTGCAAAATAATAACAATAATCATAATAAAAATAATCTCTTGTTCTCTCCTCGATAGACCTTTGACGCAGTGCTTTTCATACACAAAAGAAGAACTGAAACAGTGAAGGCCAAGTACCTCATAAGTCTGTCGACAGTCTTTTGGAATTGCCAGATGGCTCCCAGAGGGACACACTGGGATTGAATGCCTCTTCCCATGCTCCCAGTGGTGATGGAGGCCCCACAGGATAGTGCTCCTCTTTATTTTGCTCTGTCAGTATATCCTGTGCTCACGACACAGCGCAAACTGAAGCCAGCGTGCCGTGAGTGCACTGTCTGTGGCAGTCTGCACTGGGCGTACTTCTGTCACAAAGCTTGGAAAGAAATGCTTGTGCAAAAGCCAGAACAGTAAGTACAAAGTCATTCTCTTCTGCCCCATGTGCCCATTGGTTAAAGCTAATCGTGCATTGGTTGTGCTGGTGGGACTCTATCGCAGAGGCTGTGGTAAATTTGATGATTCTGATAAACTGTTCCTTCTCCTTGACGTTAGTTGTTGCTGCTGCTGCTGCTGCTGCTGCTGCTGCTGCTGTGTCTGATGATACCCCATATTTCCTTGCTGTGGTGAGTAAGACGGCAGGAGCAAAGAATCGGGTTGTTCATTGTGCAAAGAACTTGGTGTTTGCACCTACAGATAAAGTAAAATTTATCGTGGTGTTTGATTCTTTCATGTGTTAGTGCTCTTTGTCCTCAGGTTACAGGATGCTTAAAAATTACTACTGGTTTGCTGGCTTTTATTTCTGGAGCTGTTTGGCATGAGGTTAGCTTAACTAATACTAGAAGGAATGGACATAAATTGCAACAAAGAACATTCCAATTAGGCATTGAGAAGGTTTTCTCATAGGAATGCACTGCCTGGGATTTGCAGGTTATCCTGAAAAGCCTGTTTGGGAATCGCATGGCTGAACATGTCAGAAATGACACGGATGGATGGCAGAAATGAAACAGACCCTAATGTGCCTCATACTGCCCCTTCTAGCCCTTCCTTTTCCTGAGCTTACAGCTGGGTGTGACTTTGCAGTGTTGATGTGAATTTTTCAGATGCTTTATTGGAAACAGTATCTGCCAGAATTTTTTTCATTAATTCTCGGCTACAATAAGGATTTCATTTCAGTAACAAGAGTTTAATCATTTCAAGTTGGTTATACTCTTTCAGTGATGCCAGTGGATATGTGACCAGGCTTTACAGACTCATTTCAGCTCCTATTGAACTAATACAGAGACACCTCATTTTCCCCCTTTACTCTAGCATGTGTTGAATTAGGTCAAAAAATAAGTATTTTTACATCTTCAAATCACCTGGTTCTTCCAGGCAACGTGGTCCACTTTATCTTCTTTGCCTTGTAGAGTTGAGAAAATATGTTAGTTTCCTGAAGGGATCCAGATATCTGATCCAGATCTATTTTATGTTGATGCTGGTAATTAAAACTCATCTTTTGACTCGTAAACTAAGCAAATTTTATACTGAATAAAGAGTACAGAACAAATCCTAAGGCACTGATTTTCTCCAGCTGGAAATAAACTTTAAATATATCCAAGATAATCTGATTATGCTTTAAATTTACAGAATTAGTAATTTCCTTTTAAATATTCTGACTGCTCCCTTGCTGTACTAGTACCGGCCACTGTAGCAATGTGTCACACATCTGAAGTCAGAATCAGAATCTTTTAAATGGACATTTCTGCCAGGATCAGGCTGCAGCAGAAACCTGGGGCCCCATTTGCACAGCCCACTCACCTTGTTACTCTGTGTGCACACTTTATACATCAGCCTCTTTGTCCTACCTGCAGGTAGCGTTGTTGCTGATGCTGTTGGTGCTGGAGTTGCATAGGTGGCAAAGATGATGGCTGGGAAGGAGGGGTAGTGGTGAACCCTTGGTTTAACACTGCTTGTCCCATCAGTACGATTGGAGAGCTGCTGCTGGAAGTCTGCACTTCCAAACTTTGAAACATTTGTTGGGTTTGAGAATACCTATGGAAGAAAGAAGCAAAACAATCAAGAACAAAGTGCTGGAAATAAAGGTCTTCTCTTAGAAAAGGGATGGTAATCCCCAGTCTTCCTAAATCATAGAATCACAGAATGCTGTGGGTTGGAAAGGATCTTAAAGACTGTCTAGTGCCAGCCTACCTTCCATGGACAGGGACATCTTCCACTACACTCAGAGCTCCATCCACCAATCTGGCTTTGAACACTCGCAGGGATGGGCCAACCACCACTTCTCTGGGCAACCTGTTTCAGTGCCTCACCACCCTCACAGTACAGAATTTCTTCCTAATATCAAATCTAAACCTGCCCTATTTCAGTTTAAATTCACTACCTTTTGTCCTATCCCTCTATGCCCCTGTTAAAAGTCCCTCCCCCTGTCTCTTGTAGCCCGTTTTAGATACTGGAAAGCTGCTGTAAGGTCTCCCTGGGCCTTCTCTGCTGCAGCTGAAACCCCCAAATAATTCCCAATAAATGATTTCCATGCATGGGACCTGCTAATGTGAACAACAGCACTGTTGGCAGCACTGCCTTCCCTTACTCTGTGCATGGACTTGGAGGGAAGAATACATCTCACCTCAGAATCCAGATCACATTTTAGATTCATTAAAGATTCTGGTTTATGCACATCTTGTCTTCAGCCACAGCATTCACATCCCAGGCTAATTAAACCAAATGGTCTTTGATTCTGTTTTAATATGCTGAGCCCTGAACGGCAGAGAGAGAGAAGCAAATGCACTTCCTGTCCTGCTGCCTGTGACTGTCTGGGGGTTGGTGATCTGCAGAAACATGGCTATGGTTGATTACTTCTTAAGCTTCTCATACACATATTGCCAAGTACGATCAGCAGTTCCCATCACTGAGAGCCCCACTCTAGGAACAGAAGAAGCCTCTAGAAACCCTCTGGAACAAGGGATGGGACAGAAACAAAATACTTCTCTTGCTGTTCTGCTTTTGCAAAGCAAAACTTAAATATGTGTTGTTTTGTGGAAGGCTGTGGGCAAAACCACAATGGAACTATTGCCAATCCAGCCTAATTCTGTTTATCCTGTAAAGGGTGATGAGATCATAGTGTGACTTGTGTTCACTCAACAGCTGTTCAACATTAGGGTTTTGTCAGAAATGCTACAGTCTGGGTACTTGTATGAGGATGTGAGCTCCTATAAAAGGGTCCCAGGAGTCTGTAAGTCTACATGAACTGGGAGATGCCTCTTTGCAAATAAGGCCTCTTTTAATCTGAGGCTTAAAAGCAGAGCTTCAATATTTACATTTGACAAATTAACTCAAGATAATCTTAAACAACAATAATGACATTTAAAAAAAAAGTTCTGAATGTCTAAATTCCTGAGATAACATTAGAAAAATACTGTTTTGTAAAAAGAATTATTTTTAAAGAAATGATGTACAGTTTCTTATTATTTTAGGAGTTCACAATTAAGTACAGTGACAAAAAAAACAGCTTAAAAAAAAAGGTATATTTTGACCAGCTTGTTCTGGTTCCTTCATTTAAGTTTTGAGGAGACAAAACTGAGGTGAGGCTTTTTTGGCACCAATCATTTAACTGAGCCAGTGCTGACTTTCTCACATTTACCTTGGTGGGTCAGAAGTTCTAGTGCTGAAGCAGGCAGCATGTGAGGGACAAAAACTCCCCCAGCCATGGCTTGTTAAAAGTGCCACAGGCACTCTGTGTTTCTCTCTGCCATTCTTCCTGATATGACCAGGCAGGGTAAGGCTGACCCTGATGCTGGAAGGCACGCTCAGCGCAGTAACACATTCCCAATATTTATAACTACTTTGTCATCTTACAAAAGGAGGCTACTTCCCCTCAAAAGCAACTTTGATGTTTTATCTTTGACAAGGCACATACTTGGCCTGGGATCCCGCCATGCTGAGGTCTGAAGGGTGTCTTGCATTACAGGACCCAGGCATCATGGGCTGAATAGGCTGGCTAAGCAACAATCTGGCACATAAGAGAAGAAGAAAAAAAGGTCACATTGCTGGAAGAGAAGGACCCTACAAATCCCACACTGTGCAAAGACAAACGGCATTCTCACAGGCACGACACAAGGCCGAACGTGAGGAGGTCTGGCCCAGCTGCTGGCTGTGGCAGGCTCATCCTGGGCACTGCGAGGCAGAGCCTGGGGCAGCGCCTGCCCTCTGGGGTGATCTGGGAACCTGACATACATCTAATAAATCACATCCTTTTACCATTATTATCTTCTTTATTATATGGATGCTTGAATTACGTTTTGCAACTTCGGTTAAATTCACCTCGTGCTTTTCAAAGCCAGCAGCAACGTTTCAGTTTTCATAACGCTACGGGGTCAGACAGCTACACTTCGGGAATCTTAATCCACCCGTGCATTACTGCAGTCCCAAGAGCTGGTGGCGCTGCGGTCGCTGCTCCCGCCGGGCAAAGCTGGAAGCCCGGCCCTCCCCGAGCGCCCGTACCTGAGCTGCTGGTCGTGGCTGCAGCCGGCGGG
>NC_031768.1:29678284-29777171 GCF_001522545.3 Parus major
GCGGGGCGCGGCCACCGCCCGGCGCCAGCTCCGAGCTCCGCGCCGCCTTCGGGCCCTGCAAGGGAAGAGGAGAGAGCGGTGAGACAGCCCGAGTCCGGGACCAGTGCCTAGCGGTGCCGCCACCGGCTGCCGTCACCATGCGTGAAACGACTGTCATGCCCGCGGCGGCCCCGGGCCCGCTCCTGCCGGCCAGCAAACCCGGCAGTGCCCAAACAATCCCCCATTTGAGGCAGGAGCAAAGTTAAGCGTGGGGAGCTGCCGCCAAGCCCCCTAACAGGAAAAGATCAAAGGAAAAAAAAGTTGTTTTTTTTTTTTTTTTGTTCCCCCCCCATTTCACAGAATCGCAGAACGGGTCAGGTTGGAAGGACCATCTTGTCCAGCCTCCCTCCTCTAGCAGGGTCATGCCAGCGCACATTACACAGAATCCTGCCCAGACGGTTCTTGAGAATCTCCAGTGAGGAAGACTCCACACCCTCTCGGGGCAACCTGTTCCAGTGCATGGCCGCTCGCACAATGATGAGTTCTTCCTTGTAGTCTGGTGGAACTTCCTGTGCATTAGTTTCTGCCCCTCGTCTTGTATTTGTTATAAAGATACACTTTCTATTTTAATAGAGTCATTATAACACAGGTGTGTAGGAAGTGAAAAGCTACAGCTGGGGGACTCTGAAGACCATCATGTAAATATGCTTGCCACACAATCAAGAAGCAGAAACAGGAGCTCAGTTTTCTGTGAAGGGAGGTACAACAGGTGGGTAGAAGAGCAAACACTGGAAATGCTCAGAAACCAGCACTATGAACAAAAAACACAGTGCCAAACCTAATAGCTTTCACAGATCTCAGCTACTGCTCAGGCTGAACTTTATTTTGCTGTGCAGGAACCTGTTAATGCTCACAGCCTGAGGGTCTCAAATGAATCTCAATGTATTCTGTGTGCCACCACAGCAGACAGGCTTTGTTTCATTGGTGGTGTCCGACTGGGCTCAGGGAGCATTCTGAGAGGTGTCACTATTTCAGGTTTCCAGTGTGATCAGTCAGGTTTCTTTCAAGACCACCTGAAGAACAGTAAGTCACCAACACACTTTGCATGCCCCCCCGCTCCATTTTCAAGATTAAACAGCTGCTCAAATAACCCTCCTGGCTGAGGTCTTAAAGAAAAGCTTTAAGGTAAGGTAAATGCAGTAGGGAAACACTTTTTATAGGCTGCCCTTATACGGAAAAATAAGAAACAGAAGGCAAAGGCACAGTTACAGGACTGACATGCTTGCTTAATAACAGCTCAGTGTTTCCTTTCCATCCAAATGCTTCTCTATTCAAAGAAATAATTACCTGGCTCGATATCACGCTTGCTTCTCTCAGCGACTGCTGGTTTGTTGTTTGTGAAGATGAGATTTGCCCTTGAAGTTGAGGACTGGGGACAAGCTGCTGCTGAGAAATGGCCCCTGACCTCTGCTGTAGCTGTTGTGGATCCAGCTGCTGAGTATTGCTGAAGCTCAGGGACACTGTTGGCTGCTGTAAGATCATCTGGAAAAGAAGAGGGGAGGATTTATTTACATAGCCCAGATGTCCTGAATAATGAATGTGACAGAAGTAAATCCAAGGATATATTCTAAAATACAGTTAACACATTTTGACTAATAACAAATTTACTGTTAGCTGGAAATCACCTGTCATTCCTACATTAACAGCTCTACTGTTTCTTGGTTTCTTGTTCTGCAAGTGCACCCATTTCTTGTGAAATGTGTCTTGAAGGTGCAAGTCCTCTCTCTATGGGGCAGGCACAGCCCTCTTAAGAGCAGTTCCCAGTACATTTACTGTGTTCTGGGGCATCCTGACCAAAGAGAAGAGAGTAACTCCATGTCTTTTTAGTCCTTTGTTTCTCCTTTTAACAAAATCCACCTGCCTTTCAGACAGAGCTGTCTTTGAATTTGTCTCTGGAAATTCAACACTTTACACCCAGCTGAGTTGTCGAATGTTTTTAATGAGGTCACAGTCAGGCCAGAGCTCTCCAAGCTGAATGGCCGTGTCCTTATCATTGACAGGATGTGTAAACAGACAGTCGCTGTCATTTATCTGATTTCCCATCAGGTAACTGTCACCTGGTGTTCTTCCTAACTGTGCCATGCATTTGACTTGTGCAAAAGAGCTAGCAGCTCCTCTCTTAGTGTTTCTGTAAACGATGTCCTCTCTAAGTCTGCCTTTAAAGATGAAGCTTTCTTCTTTGAAAGTTATAGGACTTGGGAATTTTTGCTTTTCTCGGGGCTATTTCTTTTATTACAGCTGTAAAGAGGGAAAAGTAATCTTTTAAAACCATGCATTATTAATGCTACAAGCTCTCTTTGCAGTATTTCAGACCTAGCCTTTCTGCCACCAAGGACTGTATGGAGATACACATCCCACACAGTTGACGTAATTTTTGGATCCAATTCTGATTCCACACCACTGCTACATGTGTGGAACTCTATTAATTTAACTGAAGCTACTTAAGTTTTAAATGAAATCAAAATCACAATTATTCTCTTCATTATTCATCCATCAGTCTCATGCCTAGCAGTACATCTGAGGTATGCCCAGTAATTAGTACACCTTTGTGCAGCTTATTGCTATATTAACAATTCCCTAAACTATCATGTCCCCTCTAATTTTTCCTGGAAAAAGCCCATACCTTTCTCCAAAGGCACAGCATAATGTATTGCTTTTCTTTGCAGAAGTATGGCTTGATCCATCATGTTTGTACTTACTTATCTAGCTTTAAAAACACAGCTTATTTAAATATGATAAATTTTTAATTAATTTCTGTGTGCCAAGATTTTACCCAGGAAAAAAGGTACTGACAAAGCTTACATTAATCAGCTGGGACAGGGGGGCAATTAAGGAAAAGCAACAGCTTGTTTCAGGTGCTGTAGGCTAACCACATCTCAGAGATGTCTGATAGGAATAAATGGGTCAAGTGACAGGGTTGGGGCTGCACTAGCTCCGAGTGTTTTCTTTTAAAAACACTACTCACTGAGTTTGGAGCCATTACATATCAGAAAGACAGATGGTCTCGCAACTTCTGCCAAGTAAATAGGTCTTATTATGAATAAATCACAGACAAATATAATGAAAATTCATTTTCTTGTTTATTTTTTGTACATAGAAGCTAAGATTTGGACATGTTTAGTACATTAAGTCACTTGATTAGCCCCAGCAGTGAAACAGGTTGCCACTGATACAAAATTTAATACAGAATTCAGAACAGGCAAAGCAAGTGGTGCATGTCAAGAAAGCGATGAGGAGGGAGTGTGAGCCCACTGGCACTGGAAAGATCACTGCAAATGAAGACCTTTAGGAGGATTAGCTTAGTGTCCTCCTTGTACATGGCGCACGACACTGGAGAAACACTCAGTTCACCCAATGCAAATTCAACATCAAGGCAAATGTCAGGCAGGCTGTGAACTTGCAGCAGACTACTTGCTTAGCAGGGACCTCCCTGTGTGCTTACCTCACTTCCAGATAAAGGCCAAGGAGTTTATCCTCCAAAGAAAGCAGAGTAAACTACTTTGCAATTACCAGAGTGTGCCACTGGGTAGGAATGTGCACAGTTAATGGTTAGCAGCTAACACACCATAAATTTAAAACCAAGCTTGTCCCAGTAGGCCAATTTCATTTGTTCATGTGTTTGTACCCTGAGAGGGCTCTAAGTGTTTCATACCTGGGGACTCTGTGTTGCCATTACAATGGCCAAAGCAGCATTGTTACCCTCTGGACATGAATGACCTGGAAAAAACAAGCTCAGAGCGAGAAGCAATGGTGACCATGTCCCTGCAGAGCTGAAGACTCAACTTGACTTATCGAAACAAGAGTTAAAGTGACAGAGGATTGAAGAGTGGAAATTTCCACCTGCTACTGAAACCTAAAAGCTTAATTTGTACCTAATGGTGTTTTTTTATAATGGACCTCTTTTGTGATAGTCCTGTCTGAATTCCCTCAAAACACTGAAATACAGCAGCTTTAAATAACAAGACAAACCTTTTCATAAAAAATAAAATCTTTCCCTGTCTAAGTAGATAAATTAGCAGCCTTCTAACTGTATTGCTGCTAATGATGTCTCGTTGGTGATTTTGTGGACTGCAAGGTCAGTGAAGCATCTTACAAACATTTTTTAATTGGCCAGATTGTTAACATACACAGCAAAGCAGTGAGGAAGAGGAGGGACCCTCTGACACTGCTGCCCCCTTATTCCAAGTTAGATGGGCCCTACAGCTAATGACTGCATCACACTGACAAGGCATCCTGAGCAAAACATCTCTTTGACTCTACCCGTTCTTTGGATAATCAGGGGATTATAGCTTTTGGGTTCATCATTACTGGCATCAAGGCTCTTTCTTTATGTAAAATATAAGAAGATGAGAAGCACAGCATTGGGAAGCTGAGATGCATGGACTTAGAAGAGAGCCTGCTTTGCACATGATGGGTGGCTGTGGATGGTCTTGATTGTAGTTCTTGCAAGCTGGTCAGGCTCAGCCTTTCTGCCTTCCTCTGCATCTGCGAATCATTAGCTAGACTGTTCAAACTGGAGCAGACACAGCATCCTTCAGACTTCTGAGGTTACTCTTTCTGCTCTTGTCCTTCATTGTCAGGAAAAGCAGTAACAGAGATTTAATGGAGTTTTGAACACTTTTATTCAGGGCCTGCAATCCTCCCGATAGTTTCATCTTTCTCTGCACAAGGCTTCCGCAAACAGTTTCTAATGCAGACTACTGTGCTCAGCATCTGTCTGGCTGTGAAAGCATTTCTTCGTGGACTGCTGTATTCAGTTTTGAAGATCTCTGAAGGAAATGGAAATCGAGCTTAATTCTCCATGGAGCTACCTGTACACTTCTGTGCAGAAAGGAGTGAACCAGTGGGGATGATATGCTAATAAATCAGCTAATAAGGGAAAAGCAGCGAACACTTCCCCCTGTTCAGACAGCCTACATCACTCCCCCACGCTTACAGCTCTATTACGCAGTGTATTAAAGACACCACAAATGTGCCTGATAGTAGCCTGTTTGTTACTGTGCATTTTAGCTTTGATAGTAGACACAGTGTGATCAATGTCTGCAGACATCCAGCTCCCTGAATGATGAAATCTGTGCGGCAAAGCACGTGGTTAGATTTCTGATTTAACAGTTTACTCCTCGCTGCTTGTGAGTCACGAAAGAGCTGCATGCAAAAGTGTGAGGCTTTCTTTCAAATTGCCCCTAGCCAAGTAAGACAAAATTAATTCCTTGCCTTAATCTATCCCTGCAACAGCACAGTCATTTATTTCTGTGTTTTTTTGTTTTTTACCTAGAGAAAGTGGGAGAAGAAAAAGGCCCTGGCCAGGAGTGAGTGTGATCACTCGCATCTCATCACCTTGTTTGACTGCTCTGATACCAAAAAGCACACAAAATACAGAGACTGTATTCTCTGTCCAGCATTGCTGGATTATCCCCATGCAGCATTGCCATTTCAGGCATATATGCAGCCCTCTGCATTTCCAAGCTTTTTCCATTCTCCCTGCCTCTCAGTTCTGCATCTACAGTAAGCTGGTAAATGGTAAGTACTGATACCAGAGAACTTGTAATGGTCTGAAAATACTTACTCCAACCTGGTGCAGTCTTCATGGGAGAGGGCATCACCCAAATGTTGTAACTCAGAGCTAAAAACTGGTAAGGGGTGGGAAGTACAGAACAACCCACCATTTACCCTCTGGGCCTCTGCCTGAGCTCCCTTTGAGTGTATCTGAGAATCTCTCCCATGAAATGCACCTTAATGCATATAGGAGACAGTTTTCTAAAAATAAAATCTGTTTCCTGCATATAAGAATGTGCTTTGAAATTCTATTTTTGCCTGAATAATGAAATAAAGAAGAGCGTGTATGATTATTGAAGATGTCACCAGGAGAGAGTAATGGTTGTCACCCAGCTAAAAAGAGAGGAAGTGAGAATATAATGTCTCTCGATATTCATAATAACAATAATAGCTTTCAGACATATGACATGATTCTGAACTGAATACCTGTTAATTGCAGAGAGACCTTCTCTTCCCATTAATCAAAGTCAGTGGAGAACCAATAGAAGAAACACACTGAAGCTAAACCTGGTCTCCCTATGTGATTGTATGGCACCAGGAACAGGGCGTCCCAGGTTTGGAACCCAGAGTTGCTGAGTTGTCTTACAACACTGCACATGCAGCAACTTAGGTGACAAAGTTTATAATTTAAGTTTGCTGATCCCTTAATTACCTAAACATACAATCCCAATTTGTTAATGTGTGAAACTGCATTTCCCAGATGCTGATGATGGGTGAGAGTCTGTTTCTGTGTGTAAGTTGCAAACAAAATTGCTACTGACTTCAGTAGGTCCCATCTTTGCATCCTGCTCGTAAAATACTCTTTGAGATGTTTGTTTCCTTGACAAAATCATCTTGTTAGTAAAATACTCAGAGTCCCCAGTGCCACATTACTCACAAGGATCATTTAACCAGGTATTTATAGTTAAGTTATGAGGAACATAACAGTAATCACCCCACATTCAGAAAACTTCCATAGAACTGGATGATTTGTCCATTTGTTGTTAAAGGAAACCTGTGATCTACTAATTAAATAATGCACTTGCCATTATTTCTGAGGTTTGCTAGACGTAAGGGGTACAAAGCACATACTGTACTAGAGAACACTACCTCCATGTAGGAGGTATCAAAGGGAGAAGCAGAGCAGGCTCAGTCAGCTTCACCCTAAAGGCATAAGCCTGTCCGGTGAAGAACAAATTCAGATACTTCCCAGGTGTGAACAAATGAACATCAACAGAATTTCAGGGGTTTTAATGTGCCAAGGCAGTCTGGACTTCAACATTCTTTCTACTACAGACTATAGCTATAGCTGGTCAGTCTGAAGATTTGGTAGATAAAATAATAAAATGCTATTATAAATGACCCAAATTATTCTCCTCCTCCTGATGCTGAGGTATTCCTTCTCTTCTACCAGAGAGCTCTTAGATCTTTCTTGACATAAGTTACTCAAGAGGGTTTTAGGGGGCAACATCCTCCTTCAGAGGAGCTAGTTTCCACTCGTCCAGATATCCTGTACTCTGGAGCAAGTTTCCAAGTCATGTGAGAGAGGATGCTTGACTCTGCCCCTTCCAATAGTAACACACCTGTACACTGGAGTCTTGGACCAGGCAGAGCTGCTCCTGTATCTTCTGGAGCTCCTCTTGCTGCCACCGGATATTAGCCTGCAGGATCCGTGTCCGCTGCTCTAGCTGGTCCTTGATGGTCTGGAACATGCTGAATTGTGCCGAGAACTGGGGGGAAAAATAAAAAAAGAGGGTGGGGGGCAGTCAGTCATTATAATACAAACAAGACTCAGAGAACATTTTTCAGCAAGGAGTTACTGGTTTCTTGATTGTAAAGCACAGCTGAAAAAGGAAAATGTATTTGTGATATTCTAACATGTAGGCAGAGACAGATCTTGACTATTTTGAGGGTTATGCACATATATTAAATTGCCTCAGCTAGAATGATCTGCATACAGTTGACCATGTTCTGTTTTTCTGTCAGTAAGGACTGTTTTTGAGAGCATGCTACTTTAAAATATCAATAGCATCTTAATTGGATGGCAAATGAATGCATTATTTTCATTAGCTTGTAGTTTGGAGCCCTTACTGTGGTGTAACAGTATAATCCAGATGTGTTTCACTAATGCTTTCCTTCTGCACAGAAATAGCAGTTCTGCAATGCTTCGTTCTGCCGATGACTTACTAAGGCATCACACAACAGACCACAATAAACATTTTCTGGATTTGTTCAGCTGAGTAGTACTTAAGAGACAAGAAATACTCATTAAGTTATTTTTATATGTGATGTAAAATGAATAGCTCAATTCAATGGAAGAAAGGCTGTTCTAAATAACAGTAAAAAATGGAGATCATTAATCAAGGTCAAGAAGCAGGTGCAACCTCCAATAGCAGCACACTGGCACAAACTGAAATCATTCAAGAATTGAGGAGAGGACTAACAGCAATAAATCCCTAGTATATGGTGCTTTCAGGTATGATTCAAAGTTCACCAAAGTTAATAATTACTTTAATAGGTTTTGGAATAATTGCTTTTCATAAGCTCATATTCCAAAGGTTAAAAAAAAAGTCTTTGAAGAGAAGAAAAAAATCCTTTAAATAATCTTTTTAGGTTTTTATGTAATCAAGGCATCCAAGATCTTTTTGAAAACATGCAGGGCTATGAGTGTACAGGCAAAAAAAGAAAAAAAAATAAATTGCTGTAACTTGAAAATGCTGCCCTGTCCCTATAGTTGTTCCAGGGGTTCTGTGGTAGTGGGTGAGCTGATGCTTGCTGCTGGAACCTTCCTGTTCCATTGGTGAACTGGCTTACATTGTTTCTGGCTTTTTACTAGGAAAGAAGAAGAAAACAAGACCGGAATTAAGGAGTGCTCTGGTGTTAGCAGTAATGTACACTTCCTTAGATGAAATTTCTGGCTACTTAGAGAAAGCTAAATGTGACAGAAAAGATTTATATAAGCTAACTAGTTCACCTTAAACCAGTTAAGCATATGAAAGTACCTTGAAAGTACCCTGTAGCAAAGCTGACATCTCCAAGTAAATGGCCTTTGGCAGAGACAGAGCAAGAACTTCAGAAGGTTTATTCCATTTATCAGGTGGAGGGTGGCTTTCCCAACAGCCTGGGAGGTCACTGCACAGCATAGTGGCCAGGTGGAGGTCAGTCTCACAGCCAACCCTGCTTAGGGGCAAGGAGGGCTGCTAAGGTGGCACCTGCAGTTGCTGGTGACAGAAGCCCTCAGAGCCCATTTTGCTGCCAGAGGCATCTGTGAGCACTCACAGCTTGTGCTGTCTGCCCAAGGAGGTGACATGAGCCCTGTGACTCATGGTGCTTGTGCCTGCGAACAGCAGTGCCATCATCTGCAACCTGCTCCTCTCCCAGAGAAGGAAGATGGTGTCAAACCTCCCAAAGGGAAGTTTGTGTTACTTTGAATTGGTGTCACAGAGGAGAAGACAGAGCAGGGTCTCCTTCTTTCTTTCTTTCTCATCCATGTATAAAGAATTAACCTGAGGAATGGTTGAGCAGGGACCTCAGATGTTCAGGAATAAGAGCAAGTGACTCAAAGGAGAATCCAGTGCTGCTTGTTGTCCCCAGCCATATGGTTCTGAAGAGTCACAGGTATCCTGATTTTAGGAGTGGAATGATGCTATGAGCAACAGATCATAAACAAGATGCAGCTAATTCCTGCTTTAACCTGGGTCTGTACAGAAGGATCTTTTTAAAAGACAAGTCTCATAATCTAATTATCTCAATATGAACTCTTTTAGTGAGGACTGCTTTTAAGTTTTTAAAAGGATCCGTATTAGAAAAGGAATTAAAAACAGTTTTAGCTGTTTTTAGAGCTTCATTTTAACCACCCAGCTTGGTGATGGCAGACTTTTGATTAACATGCAAATTCCTTGAAGATCCTTTGAGAAAGGAACCAGATTTTCTTCAATGGATCAATGTAAGGAACTTTAAACCAGGTAATTTCACAATCACTTAATACTTCAAAAAGAAACAAAATTCATTTCTAGGTATTACTTTTAAATTTGAATTTGCTTTGTAAAGTTGCACACAAGAATATACTGCTGTTGATTTTAAAATATTATTCCTTAATTTTTTTGTGCAGGTTCTTATATTTAGCATATTCATCTTATGTTGTCTTTTTGTTCTCTTTTTTACATGCTTTTTGTATTAATATACTTAACACCAACAATTAGCTGGTATACTGGAGTGAAAGCTGTTATGGATGAAGACAAGGAACTTTCTCTTTTGCTTTTCTCCTTTTCCCACTCTAACCCCCAAATAGTTGATAACTCTAACCATGACCCCTGTGCTTACAGAGCTTCTATTGTTTTTGTACAATGAGACACTATCAGCAATTGACTTGCACCAGAGAGTATTTATCTCAAGATCATTAACTGCTCTGCTAATTAAGGGAGAAATCTCTAATTGTATAATAAATTTAAAGAACTTAAAACATTTCACAGAAAACACTGCCCACAACTTTAACTCTGCCATTACCATCAGATGAAGTTGCTCTTCATCTCACTTAGGTATTTTCAAATACAGAAAATCCTTAGGAAAGTGCATGTAATACACAGAAAAGTGTCATCTTCCTAGATACAGTCAAGCATGGGAAACTAAACCTGTGAGCTCTCTATAGCTGCATTAGTTTAATCAAGGTTTGTTAATGCAGGCAAAAAAAGAAACAAACCCGAAACAAGCAAAACCCACAGCAGTAACTTTATCTGGTTTCTTAAAAAATAAAGTAAAATAAAGTGATGCATTTGGGATCATGTCAGCAGATGTTCTGGTAGGGATGGGCTCAATGCACTACTGCTGGTGACGGTCCAGGGAGGCTCTACAGTCCAGGAAGAGGGACGGGCACTTCCATGCTGTGGTTCCTCTCTTCCACCATGGGCATCTGAAGGACACTAGCTGGACCATGCCCAAGGAGAAGTGTTTTTCTGCACTGAGTGCTACCCCAGTGTCCCAGGGTGTCTCCTTCTCTCTAGGAATTGGGTGGCTGCAGCCAGGGGAGGTGCCCTGCAACTTCTGTGTCTGTCAGGATGGTTCCTCATCTCAAATGTGATGAACAAAAAGATGGATGTCTCAAGACATTGTGTTCCTATAAGTGTCATGACAACAGGCAGCCGGGTAAAGAAAATAGAACTTATTGTTTTTTTAGCTCAGTTTCCTTTAAAACTTTCTTTTCTGCCTACCTTTCAACTTTCTTTCAATCCTTCTGGCCCAAGAGATGAGCCATGTTTCTTGCTGGAGACATTCAACAGAGTTGTGAGAGTGTCAAAAATACCAGATTGCTGTAACTTCATGAAAGCTTTAGCTGAGCAAAGGAGAGAAGGATCCACTCAACCCTTCCTCCTGTGGGAAAGGCTGGCTCCATGCACCAGCCCTGCAAGAACAGGCCCTGGGAAACTGGATTTCATTAGTTTTGCAGCTCACCGAACAACTTGTTCTTCTGTCATCTGAATAACACCTGCTCAATCCCAAACAGATTATTAGTGTTAATTATTATTCAGTCATTAACATCCACTGTGTTGTAGGGGATGTTAATTTATGACAATGAGGAAGGCAAACAAACAAATATTCTTATTGGGAGCACTTGATTTAAAGTAAACAATTTACATTCAGGTGACATCTAGGGTGACACTGTGCTGTCTGTTCCTTCACACAAGCAAGACAGAAACTAAAATCCCATTTCAGTGGAGACAAAACCATCACAGCCTTTCCTGGAAATAAAACTACTCAAAGTTCAAGCAGATGGTGCCCGAGGCAGCAGCTCGCTGCTCGCTGCAAACACAGTTGTGGCCACTTATAATGTTTTCCCTGCAGCTGCCACCCTGTAGCCAAATGTTAGCCACAAGGACACCCAGGCCCTTCCAGCTCGTACCATCAGTCACCTTCAGCTAAGGACAAGTGGCAGAAAGGCAGCAGGGAGAAACCTGTGCAGCTCCTCCTTGTGAGCTGGCAGCAGAGCACCTGCCACACTATTTTTAAAAGCAATAAGCTTGTGTTCTGCCACTAAACTGCTGGAAAATGGTCAGCTAGGAAGCCAAGGAAGTGTTCCCGGTGGGATGCACATGTACCTGGTTTTGTCCCTCACTCACCTAGTGCTGCAGACATCTTTGTCTTTTAAATAATTAATTATGTTGCTGTAGGCTGACATGTTAATTATTTTAAAGTGTGATTTTAAAGTGTGATACAGCATAGTATCATAATATTCATAATAGTTTATGAAAATCATTCAAGTGTGTGAAGATTTGGCACTCTCTGCAGGAGTTTTCCTGTGGAGTGTGGACATCAGCAGCCTGAACTGCAATGTCCTGGTGTTATTTCCCTGCTCCACATTGAGCTTCATCTTGAGTTTCGCCAGGAGCACTGCTGTGACTGCTACCAGAGGGCTGCCTCTGCAGACAGACTCAAGTCAGCCATCTTCCTTTCACCAAGATTTAGGTGGCCCAAAGAGGCTCAACCATTCACTGGACAGCAATCAAATTTGTCAGAAAAAAACTGGAGCTGGTGTGCCAGTAAGAGCCTTTTACTGGGAAGGGAGAAGGCAGCAGGGCTCTTGGTAAACAACTGGAAAGCCTCTCTTCACAAAGAGCTTTGAAGGAGAAGAAAGGGAAGTAGAAAAAAGTCAAACGAAACACATGGAGACTTATCATTCATAAACTAATTGATGTTTGAAAATGCATTAATGAATAACAGAGAGAAGTATCTGTAAAAGAAAATGAATGCTCAGAGCAGATAATTGATATGCTATTTATTCACTGCATGCTAACATGGAGTCATGAAAAGAATATTAAACATGGAAGATAAATGAGAATTTGTTATTTTAAAGCCAGGATCCTCAGGACTCTATATGTTTTATGTACTACAGAAATAAACTCTGGGATCTTGTGAGTGAGTATACAGTATCAATGGTAGAAGCAGCTTAGGTCCAGCAATACTCAGTCATTCCTAAAATCAGAGGATGATGGGGTGTATCATCACAGCAGGACCACAGGAGAAAAACAATGTGCTGGGAACATGGTACTCAAATCTGCTTCTTCAAAATCCACTGCAAATGTAACCCTGAGATGACTTTTTGGGCCATCACCCACTCTTGAGATATGGGTTAATAGACTGGAAGAATTTGAAATTTGTCTTCAGTGGCATCCTCACCATTACTGGCACACTCACAAAATGGGTGTTGTAGAATTTGCATGTCCTTTACTGCTAGTTAGCTCTGCATCAGCACAGCCAAACAGGTGTTTTTAGAAGGACTAGGTGTCTCTGTTTGTTTTTGGTTTTAATTCTCATTGTCAATTTGATCTTCATGGGACCTGGTTCTGTAAAAACAAAATTGTAAAGTCTTTTTCCATCTGTTTTTTGTCCTCCCATGAAATAGATGTGTGCACATCTGAACCTACATCCACCTGGGCTTCTGAACACCTGCATGCAGTGACATGTTTAAACATACAAGTGTACAATTCAGATTACTTTCCCACAATATTTTAAATGTTTGAGAGTTTGGATTTGGGGATTTTAGTTACTGGAGAGGTAACCTAAAAGCCCCAAAATGAGAAAATATCAGGAGATAAGCAAGTGACCTATTCCACTTCCAAATCCCCAACTAACCTGTGCCAGAGGTGCAGGCTGATTTTGCAGAGTTGCTTGAGGCAGCAACTGCTGTGGGAGAAGCTCACATGGAAGCTGAGAAGGCAAAGAAACCTAGGTTAAAAACAAAACAACCCAAAACTTTATTGATAAGTTTGGCTCCTTTATATTTTAGGTTTCTTCTACTGCCATGGCTTCTGTGTAAGTTGTTTTTAATTGCTAAGGTGCGTACGTGGCACATGCTGTTACACCCTCTGCCTATTTCCACGATTCCTTTGTGAAGTTACCTGAAGAGCAGTAGGTTGGCTGAGTCTATGCACGGATAAATCCTGCTGTGTGCTCGGCGTTCTTGGCAAGGGAGTGTTAGACTCCGTAATCAGCTTTGTTGGTGTAGCTGCAAGAAAAGAACCAGTGAGATCTTACATGCTGGAAATCAACCCTGTTTGAAGTGGGTAATACAAGACCTGGGTAGAAATTGTAATGGCCTGGCTAAATTCTGGTGGGAGTCAGGGATGTTCTTGTTGACTTCAATGGCAGTAAAATTAAACTGATAAGGAGGGTCTGGGCAGATATAAAAGTAAATGAGACAGATTATGTTTCTATGCTCCAATGAGCAGTACAAAAGGGCCCACAAACTGTTCTAAACCAGCTGGAATTCCCTTTATATGGGCTGAATAACTGTAAATTTAGGTTAGCTTATTGGCTTTTCTTCCAGACCGGGAAGCAGAAACAGTATACCCAAGTCAACATTGGAGCATCCTAAATCTTGGCCAAAGGAGAGTCACCCATAGGCTGTTAACTACTCATGTAAGTCTTGAGAAGTCTCATATTGCTCACACTGATGCCCTAAAAGCTAAAGACGAAATACTCATTTTTGCAACAGATTGAAACAGCACATTTCACATCTAATCCCACTGCTCATCTTCCAGTATTTAGGTGGTTGTGCTAGAACCTTCCCTCCTGTACATTACCGTTTCAGTTTTTGCACTTCTTTGTCAGTGCATATCATCAATACCTCATAATTTACTGTTAATTAGCAGCTGTGGTATGTAAGTACACATTCTTTAACTTAACTAAATTAAAAATAGTTCTATAACTCAGGAATGCCACTCACATGCTGGGTCTGACTTGGGTGTGTGGGAAGATTTTGGCGAGCTCCTGGATGATACTGAGGGTGTCCGACTAGCGCTGAGGATTGAGGCACCAATATCAAGTGCATTAAAGTGCTGTTCAGGATCCAAGCTGGTGCCACTGTCCTAAAACAAAACAGAAAAGGAGAACAGCTATTGCACCTGTCAGAGGTAAAGCATTTTTAAATTTAGTATTGGTTGCACACCAGTTCTTTGGCAGACCTAAAATGACTTGAGCAGAACTAATCTCAGGTAGGCCACCAGAAGGCCTGGACAAAGGCATCAGTTCCCCTTCCAAACAGCATGAAACTAATTCATTTTACAAACAACTATCACCAAGTTAGAAATAAATAGCAAGCTACTGCCATAGTCACTTTGTGCCTTCAGATGTTTTTCTGCATCTTTCTTTTGTGGTCAGTTGGATGTGACAGCAACTGCAACCTCTGTGAGACACTAGGCCATGCACTGAAGATGAGCTTTGCTGTCTTTCCTCAAGACGAGGAAATGAGATGTAGCCAAGAGGGCTGATTGCCAGAACTCATCCAGATAAATCTTAAAATGTAGTACCTTTCCAAGGAAAAGTCGAGATATCTCACACTGCCCCTGCCCATGCTCCATTTCATTTGTGGCTGTTACTGATCTCCATGTTTATCCTTTCATAAACTCACCTAATTTAAATTCCTCAAGTGAACAATGAGTTCTGAAGCTGAGAGAATCCACCAGCACTGGAGCAAGACAATGCTGGAGTCTTTGGTGATGTTAATATAGGAACAAGTTGTGATTACTACATAAAGTCATGAAAAAAGATTTTCTCATTATACCTTTAGTGCTGAGGACACAACCTCTGAGGACACTTCTTCCAAGCCCATCTCCTGTCTCCTCTCCACCCGAACATCTGCATAACTGCATGGAAAACATAATTCTACATATCAACATGGAATTGCTGTATTTCTTAAAATGTGCTTTAAGAGAGTGGAGGAACAAATTACTGTACATTTTAGAGGTTAAATTGATGGCTGAAAAGTGACTTAAGTCAAATGCTACTGAATAACATTTGAGAGTCTTAATTTTTAGGTTTTTCTCTGTTCCTATCTTCTTGAAGTGGAGATGCATATTAAATAGCTATATAAAAAGGTCAGGTTCACATCCCACAATCACTTTATGACTTCACTGGAAAGCTTCTACACATCTCTTTAAAAACAATGTAAGGATTAGAGGAAGTGAATATTTAAGGGATCTGTCTATTCTCTATTTTTGCATAAAATGTAAAAGTGCCATAGTTCATCTGCCTCTAAACAAAAAAAAAAAAAAAATTAATCTTAACATAAACTAAGGTCTGGTCTGATAATTTGCTATAATGACCCTATTTTCTTCAGAAAGTTCAGGCTTAATATTTTTGTTATACAAATGACGTTATATTTTTAAAAGAAAATGCTGACAGATAGGAGGATGATCTTTTCTTACTGCCCTTTATGTCCCAGCTGGTTGATGGGATTTTCCATACCTTACCACCATGTGTGTGCACACAATGAACTCTGGCTTGGAGTTCCACTGGTGGTAGGTGATGTAGTAATGGGTCTGGAGCCAGATCCACTGCTGTCCTTTGGTCAGAAACCGATAGCAGCATGACTTCCCCTTGCCGAACTGCATCACTGACAGCAGAAAATAGACACAGCTTGTAGCACAATTTCCCACATGAAAATGACATGAAAAGTGAAAAAAAAAAGTGACAAAAATATCTGTCATAGGTAGACAGGAGTATAAACAACAATTTTGAGTAAGTGCTCCTCTCAGCCTTCTGACAGAACAAAAAATCATGATTAGTAGGTATCTCCCTCTGACACTTTGGGTAGTACATTCCAACACGGTACAATTAACCTTAAGTTTGGACACTAATGAAGTAATGTCCGCTACAATTTAAACATAGATCTTGCCCTGCTTTATGTGCTGATCACATACTGCTTAATTAAACACCTGGGATTATTTTCTAAGAGTGAACATAAATTCTGGAGTAGAAAAGTACAGGATAAAAATGCTTGAAAAGATGAGTATTGTGGGCAGATAGATGTATTTAGTATGAGGTTATCATAGGAGATAGACTGTGCAAAGACAAAAATAATTTCAAAGAAAATTCCCAGACTGACAAAAATTCAAACTACAGTAAACCAGGGTGTACTGAAGATTTTGAAGATTCACCAACCAAATTAATCTCTGCTTTTCCCCTCTAGTGATTTCAAGGGGTTTCCAAACATCCACATATTTAGCCTTTCTATATTTCAATGTCAACATATAAAAACTAATGTTGACACGATACTTTCAAGACAGGCAGAGGTGGTAAGCTGAGATACTATAGCCAGTTTTGTAAGCAAATATTTGAAAAGCATTGCCTTATTTTCTTTGCTTAGTGAAAGAGTTTTTCAATTAAATCCTAATAGATCGTATTTAAATAATCACAGCTAATCCCAAATACACCGTGAGCAACATTGGAAACACAGTGAGCAACATGGGAAATAATCCACAAGAATTGCTTGAACTATTTCTTCATATTCTTTATTAATAGATCAGGGCATAATTTATCCATTCAGTGAGTCTCACTGACTACTTTTGGGGACACAGAAGGTAAAATCATATATTTCAGAGTTTGGTGTGTCCCAGATTCCAACCAGCTGCAGTGCCCGCAGTCTGCCACAGCTCTGCTAAGATACACAGGCTGAGGCAAGAGTCAAACCTCCCCTTCCAAACAACACTGAAAAGAGGTGTCCCAGTGACCACCCAGGAACCTGGGCCATGTGATACTTACAGTGTTCATGGCACCTTGCTAGCAGCTCTAGGTCATCTATGTGGTAATAGTCGTAGCCAGAAGTACCCAGCACTTCAAAAGGCAAGTATCCGATAATTGGCGGTGCTCTGCGGTTGGGCACAATGTGAGTCCATAAAACACAGAACAAGCAGCTCTGCATGTTGATGCAGAAGGCAAAGAGCCCAGATCTACTTTCACTTATCAGTATATAGTTGTTCAGCTCAGAGGGCTGGATCCTGGCTTTCCCCCACCTTGAGCCTGGGATACCCAGCTGGGCACAGCAATACCGGCAGGCACCATCCCACCAGGACAAGACTATGACAACACTCCTTTTTCAGGGAAATTATGATTATGGAAAGTAGTCCAGCTTCCCAGGGACCTTTACACAGGAATCTGCTATGAGGGAGCCGTTCCCTGGCTGCTGCTTGGTCAGGGGCTCTGCAATGGCTCCTGCAGTCCTTACACAGGGGAGAATGCGTGGGGAGGTGTTTGAAAGCCGTCATCTGGTGGTACTGGGGGGATAAGAGAGGAAATAATCTGTGCTGCTTTCCTCTGGATGCCTGGAGAGCTCATCTGTGGCATGCTGAGGCACTTGCTTTGTACCTTTGCCAGAACAGATGCCTCAGGCCAGCAAAGACTTTCCCTCCATAACTCAGTGGGAATTGCACACACGCAATCAGTGACTGGATTTGGAAAGAAGGATTTCTGCAGCTGTATAATAATTAGATCATTTTGCCATGTGACAGACTTTGGTCTGTTGATAATTTTAAAGGAAGGAAGAACAAGCTAATCACAAATTCAGCTGAAGAAACAGAGTCCTTTTGTTTTAAAAGCCCATTAAAATAAAAGCAAAAGTAAATGTAAAATAGTAAACATCAGCTTTTGTAGGAATTTCAGTGGCAGCCCTCCTTTTCATGAGATTTAGATGTGAAATGGAACACTACTTGAGAAAACTGTACTTGTGAAATAGTAGTAGAAAAGCAGCAGGGCTTTTCTTGTCACCAACCTGTGATCCAGGAATAAAAATTTCCACTCCAGACTGTGTCTTGATGTGAACTCCTCTAGAGGTTCTTCTACGATGCACATCTCCTGTCCAATGGAGAAAACTGACTTATTGAGAGTTGGAGCTTCACCCCTCTGCTTCATTTAGCTTTTGTTAGCTAAAAATACATGGTGCATAAGAGGAGAAAGCAGAGGATTCACCCATTTTCTGGCCATTCCAGAGAGCAAACTATTGTATTTATCAATGCCAAAGTTTTTTATAGGAGGTAGGGAGTAGAACTTGTAATGCACGCGTACTTAAGAGCTGAGACTGTGCCTCAGGGTGCCAAAACTTTTTTGGCTTTGAAGCAATGCCTGGGGTGTGATGGCCGTGGGCTTTCTCAGCATCCAGCCTGAGCCTGATCCCACCAGGGCTTGCCACATCTTGCTTCACTCCCTCTGTGTTACTAAAGATACCCACCACCCTTGGTCCTTTTGGATGTCTGCCCTCCAAGCTCTCTGAGAAAGGGGGACACTTCTTCTCCCTCAATAGCTGTAGAGGAGAAGATGGCTTTTTATGCAGCCAGCCTGCATGGGACCTGTCCAGTGGGTAAAAAGGGTCAGTGTTGCTTTGCACCTCACTGCCACAGCAAACAAGCTGGCCCTTAAGGTTCAGAGCAGCCCTGAGTGCTCACGAGCACGATAATTGGTGAGTTATGGAAGGCAGGGCACAGGGCTGTCTGTGAGGTAGGAGCAGGGAAATGAGGATCAGGAAGCAGTCAGTGGTGGTCACTTGCTAGGTGGAGGTGGGAAGTAGAGGGAAGGATGGCAGCACAGCACACATCTGTGCTGTCTGCATGCCTCATGGCCATCTCACTGTCCACTCCAAGCTCTCCTCTGCCAAACTCTCCTCCCCCACTGGGTACTTTGCAGGGGCAACTGCAGCTCCATGACCTGCCTGAAGTCAGCCTGGAGGCTCCTAGCCTGGGACTTCCCAGCAGCAGCATTCTGAATTTGTGGCATCCAGGGTTCCTGTGTCCGTCACATCTCTCCTGCAGGAGGGTCTCCATCCTCACTGGTAAGGACAGTCTTCCCACTGGCCCCCAATGCTGCTACTCCCCTGCTCCCTGATGTCACATCCCCCCATGCTCAGTGACACCTTCCCATCATTTCCATTACTGCTTCTCTCTGCTGTCCCTCAGGCAAAGGAGAGCACTGATGTTTTAAACTCTGTTGAGACCAGACAACAAGCTGAGGTGTGCCCCCATAAAGCAATTATTTGATACATATCAATGCTGACAATGCTGTTGTTTGAAGTCTCTAGCTACATAGAGGCAAAGGGCTTCATAAATACCTTAAATTCTTCTTTCCCCCTCTCCAGTTTAGGCCAAAATCCATGCTGATGCCAAGAACATACACTAAAATTCAAGGTGCAAACACTGCTGTGTGCAACCAAACTGCTGATTTTGTCTTCCTTAGCTGGTCAGATGAACATTTTACACTCATTTTACAGTAGGAAGTCAAGAGTGGGATTTAGGTGAGTCACCCAGGTGAACCAAAGAGATGTGTGTTCAGGACTTTGTGGCAGTTAAAACCTTCTCTGGACTGTTCAGCAGCTGCTTCCTCCCTAGCATTGGGTAGCTCATTGCCATGAGTAGCCCATTTTGCTTCCCTGCTTATTTTGAGATGCTAGCTACCCAAAGACAAGGGAATTTGCTTTCAGGGTTCTCAGAGAACCTCTAACTCCAACCCTTCTGCTAATATAATTATTGTGGTTAAGATTCATGAGAAGTGTCCTCACTTACCCAGAAGGGACTCTACTTGCCTGCAGGGTCAGGAATCAGTCTAGAATACCTTGCAAGTTCCAGAGCAGTAACGGAACTAGGCCAAGGGAACAGTGATTTCATACTGGTCACACCTCAATTACATAAAAACTCTGGGCACAGGACACCTGGTGCAGTAGTTCACATTTATTAATTAGGGAACAGCAGTGTTAGGCACAAGCTTGGCTTGTCTATTCTTACAACCATAAGCAGCTATCTTACTTCCAGGATTTGTGAAAAGGGAAACAAGCAGTAGTCCACCAAAGATGCCGAGGAGCACAAATGGAAATGTTGGTGGTCATCTGTATCACAAAATCACAGAATTAACTAGGCTTGAAACAAAGACCCTTGAGACCTTTGTACATTGTCCCATTGTAGGAACAGAAAACAGCAATGAGGAACCAAATTTCAAAGCGACTTTGCAATTCCTATTTCAAGGAGGGTTTCTGTATCCTCTGCAATAGGGGCAGAAGTGACACTGCTTTCACAGATCCTGGCTTGCACTGATAATCCTCTTCACTGGATTTTTATGCATGAAATGTGATATCTGTAATCCATTCAATTAGCAAAACTAAGAACCTTCTGTGTCACCCCATCTGAAAGTGTTTTGAGAAGTTCTGAAATGCATGGGACCCAGGGTGAGCACTTACCTTTAAAAACTGAGGCGTTGCCAAACGAACAGTCGCAACAAAGCAGATTTGCTTTCCTGGGGATGTTCTGTAAGCCCTTGGTACAGCCTCATCAAAGCCATTGCAAGTGGAGTTAGGCACTAGTTAGGGAAAAAAAATGGGACCTGGAGTCATGCCTCATAAGATTTGCTCTCCCTGAATATTTTGCACATGCCAAGTGTACTAATAATACTATTTTTATTCAGAGAAGTGCTCTAAAAGCTTTCAAAGATGATATGCATATATTTAAATCCAAGTCAGTCATGTTAGGCAGAAAGGCATCAGAGCTTAACTTCAAATATGAATTTTACAGGTTAATCCTGATAAAAATAAGGCCAAACCTTATTACAGAGCATAAACCAGTTTTCTGGAAAGAAACCCCACACATCCAATTGCTCTTTTTCACCACTCACAAGGGGAAAAAAAAAAAAATAAAAAAAAAAAGAAGCTGCAGCATGCCTAGCACTGTAACTTCCATGATGCAGTGAAAAAAAGTGTTGGCAAAGGAGGTAGCTGAAGAGAGTTCGTCAAGTCATCAGTGGCAAAACACCGGGGCCCACAGCCAACGAGGCTTCATCAAACTAGCAAGAGGATGCTTGTGATTCTTGGCTGCTGAAGAATGCCTTCCCCTTCTGCATAGGAAGAACTATCCCTAGTATGCTTAAGTCATCTTTGTTTAAAAGAAGAGGAAAAGGGACCCCATGAATAGCACTGACTTCCAGAGATGGGCACATCTGACAAGTCTGCAGATGGCCTGTTGTCTCCTCCAGCTGGGCAGAGGGAAAAACTTGATGTGATGTGGCTACACATTTTGGTTTTTTTACCTGTGTATTTCATGATTACATGGCTCCAGCTGCTTTGAGAGCCCATTAACACCTCCTGCCACGGAGATTCATTGCCAAAAGGACATGCTGCTGCGAACTAGCCCACAGTCCAGTGTTAGAATGACATAATACAAACTATTCCCCCAAGTTCAAGCTGTTTAGAGATGGTAATCCCACTCCCACAGCTACAAAAGAAAACGGTGTGCCAGGCTGCAGTGGGAACTGGGCTGGATTCTTGCCCTGCCTAGACAACTTTCTCCCATAGGGGCAGAGAAGGTCCTATATAATAGCCAGAGTTCACCAATATGAGCTGATTTAATGCTAATAGGGATTAATACTAACATGAAACTCCTTACTATTAGGCCTCTATATCCACCTTCATGAAGTTTCTGACAGTTTGGCTCTTTGCACAGGGCAAAAATTACTGTGAAACTGAAGAGTTTTGTATCTATATGGGGAGAAGATAACTACCTATTTTTATCCTGGGGTGCTTCTCACTGGGATTTCATTCACTACCACAAATTGAAGAGATGGAAGAAGTATCAAGCAATCACATGTTTGGAACATGTTTTGGAACCCGATTCAACCTATTAAAAGCCTTAGAATATTGATGCATTACTGGTAACAAGGATAACAGGGTATGAGACATGACAGAAAGTATGCCGAGTGGAATTCACACCTGTGATTAACTGGTTTAGGCCACTGCATGTACAATATGTATTGCACCAAGAAGGAAAAGCAAGGGTCTTTATCTGAGAAGACAGCACAGACGTGAACAGAGGCCAAGTCTTCTCTCATAGTTGAGACTGGAGGGCATGGCTGACTGGATATAGAGAAAAAATATGGGCAAAATTCTTGTCCTTTCACCAGCAGAGCACACGAGCTCTCAGGACTCCCTAGGAATATGTGTTCCCATTCTGATCCTGGGGTTATGTGTATATATGTGGGCTTCTATGTGATTATTAACACATAAAGTTGAAGAAAAGAAGAGTGAAGTTCTACAGGACACACGAGTAACCTAAGTAAAGAGTTACTGGTCTGTCTCTGATATTATTATTTAGTGCAAGTCTGTTGATTTCTGTGTTAGTCCTGTTTAAAAATTAATGAGAATGCTATAAGCCTGCATTACAAGCATTGTGAAGTTGCTTCCAAGCTTACAATGTTGTGACATTTGAAGTCAGTGGGGCTGTTTCTCTCTGTAATAGACAAGTTCAGTATCGAATTCTTGCAGTCTGGGCTCTAAGATATGAAAATAAGTGCATTTAGCCTCCGAAACACAGGTATGGTAAGTTAACCTAGTTAGTGAACCATGGGCTTGCAAATGACACCAGTTGTAGAAGGAAGTGGAGACTGAGTCACACCGAAGAGAGCAGATGGCTTTTTTGTATCAGTTGTTGGATGAAAACAGCCAGGAGCCCCACACATATTCCCAGAAGACAGCAGAATGGATCCCTGAATGTGGCATTTACTTAGACAAGAGCAGAATACTTCCCTGAATGTGGCATTTACAAAATAGGATTATATTTCCAACAGGTAAATGCAGTATTAAGAGGGTAATAATTATTGTGTAGGACAGCTAGGCAGTAATTTGGTATTTCCTCACAACATTTGGAAATGATGAACTTAAGCAGCAGAGAATGAATAAGCCCAAAGAGATGAGACAGAGCTGGCCTGGCTGGATGCTATCCTGTCTTTGAACAGCTACTGTGCCGTCTCATACTCGGCTGCCTTTGACAAAGTCCAGAGCATTAAAAGCCTCAAAGATGCAGGCGGGTAGCCACTACATTGTCAAGCACATCTGAAAATGACAACTAAAATAACTGAAAACACCCCAAAACCCACTCACATTTGCTTCTGAATTATTTTGCTGCCTGACTTAGGTTGTTGGTATCTTTTTTTTCCACAGCTCTATCTGCACAGCTCTATCTTTTGCAGCTCGTCAGTGAATTTCAACCTTTCTTGATTGATGAATTTTGAAGTGTAGTTAAAAAAAGAGATCACTGGATGAATTAAAAAAAACCACAATCCTGGTATAACCTTTTAAAAAAGCCTTCTGAAAAATCATAGTTTATGACTCTCCAAAAAGAGACACAGTATCTTGAGATAGCAAAAATTCAGTAGCAAACTTTCTGAGAGTGCCACAGGAAAAAAAGTGGAACAGAAAATATAGGATCAATCCTGAGGCAATGGTGATAATAACATTTGTTTTCAAATATAGGGCTTGGAGTACTTTTGTCAAAAAATGCCTAATGAAAATGTTAGGCTGGCCATAAACAGGTAAATGAAAGTAAATGAAGGCCTGTGTGTTTCACAATTAAATGACTGAGACAAAATATCTTGAGTAAGGAATCAGAAGGTCATGTGACAAAGCTAAATACATAATCAGAAAGGTGAAACAGTTGTCTCATATGTATCACCTAGCTGATGCTCCTTGGTGTCAATTTTAGTGTTTTTTGTGGTTACCTGTCACACCTGCTGCTCCTAGGGTACCACAAAACTATTTTGTAAAACTATTAAATACCTGCAAATATCTCATAAGATACAAAGAAACTGATTTACCTATCTTTGATTTTTCTTTTGTTTCTTTTTTTTTATTTTTCTTTTCTTTTTTTTTTTTTTAAAGACCAGGACTAGGGACAGAATGTTTCAATAATATATACAAGGAACCAAGCCCTTCACTATCACAGACAAAAGAATTTTTACCCTTAGGGTGAGAAATTATGCCACATGAAATGAATGAAAACATGTTTAAAAAAAACAGATGCCACTTTATTCAGTTAATAATAGTACAGGAGTTAGTTGCTTCGTCCTCTTACTTCAGTTTGGAATGTGTAAAACATAATCTTCCTAAGATAGCAAACCTCCTGCTTATGCCATTTGAAAGAAGAAATCCCTCCTTCCTACTTGGTCAGGAGATGTTAATGTTTAAAGAACCAGTCTTTGTGATTGTCAAACAAACTGAATAGCGATTTCAAAAAATACGAGCCAAACAGACCAGAATAAAATAATTTAATATAAATTAATTCAGGCCTCAGATAAACAGAATATTTGGCAATTAACAGATATAATGAAGAAATCTAAAGTGCTGGTGGTAAGCCAGACTGCTCTCAGTAGCTATGTAGATGAGTAACAGTGACGGTGTCCATACATCACCTGTCCACTTTGATCTACTCTCTCCTCTTTGCTCCTCCTGTTTCTTCCCTGGCCATCCTATGCTGATATGGATCCCACACAGATTCTTTAGGACAGGAATGGTGTTTTCTCTTTGCATAGTGAGCCTAGCTGAGTGCTGCATATTGTCAGCTGCAGCTTCTATGATATTGTTAATAGCAAGTAATAATATGCAGCTGTTGGTTCTGATCAAAACATTCATTTTGGACTGAGTTATTCTTGTTTCAGATGTTTGAGCATATACTTATGGAGGCTCAAGATCAATGTATCTTCTGTATCAACTGTTTTTCTTTTAAAAATTAATTCAAATGTACTTAATTTATCTGAAAGTTACATTTTTTTTCTCCTCAACATAGTAGTTTTCTTGATGTTTATTATTATATCTGAGAGATGTATCAGCTAACAGTAGAGTATCTGCTATTATTAGCATTCAGTAACCAGATACTTCCCGAGTTGCCATGTAATTGACAAAAATGGGAACAAAATGCACTGTTTTAAATTCCACTATAATATTATATTACTTGATTAGGAACTCTTTTCACATAATGCTTATCTTCTTCTTCAAGAGAAAAGCTTCAGGCATTTTGGATGAAAGGACAGATCTATTACTTAAAAGATGCTGGTGGTCCTTTTTAATATTGGTTAACTCTTTGAAAAGGAGGACTCTGGTTTTGTCCCTTTCATGAGTTTTAAGCAAGTGTGTCACTTTAGAAAGAGGATACCAGAGCCAATATTTGGATATATAATTATGAGAGATCTTTGTCCGTTTACAAACATACAAACAATTTTCACAGGAGGGATAAATCCAGCCCATCTTATAATCTCTTATCAGAGTGAGCTATTAAGCAGCTTTGTAAAATAATTTCTTCTCACTTGATTAGACCTTTTATACTGGGAGCTGAGCACTTCCTTGGACTTTTGGGGAGGGTTACCTTTATTACTTGCCTTCCCCCTCAGCCCTCAGGCAAGACTGGATGTGAGCCACTGTATTATTCATTGGTGATGCTGATATGACTCTCTCTCTTATCAGGTACTACTGGTCAATAGGTACAGTGATGCACTTGTCTCCCAGAATGTTTGCAGACATTCATGTCTCTTTTTAAGATCTGGGCTACAAACCCAGAACCTGAAATATATAAAAATATTTGACAGAGTTCCTGTTTGCAAATAAAACAAAAACAACCCTGATGATCTGACAGTAAGTAGGCATTTCTCACAGAAGCAAAAAGGAGCTTCCCTGTCCGAGTGGCCCATGGGCCACCTCCTTGCCTCTCACGGGACTAACTGAATCTTCACATCAGGTTACAGTCCCGCTTTCCTCATTGAAGCTTAATTAATGATGATTATATAATCCTCCCAAATGGAAAATCAAATCTCTTGTATTTGATTTAGCACAGCCAGTGACTCATGCAGGCGCTCTGCACAGCTTGCACTGCTGTTTCGCTGGTCGGCTGCTCTCGCTTGGGCATGGCCAATGCAACAGGGATTCACTCGTGTGCAGGCAGCTCATCTCACATCCCTGGTGCAGACACAGCTGCAGAAATGTTATGCAGCACGGCTTGCAGAGCACAGATTCCTCAGGACCAGTCCAAGTGTGCAGGCTCTTGCTAACCCTGGCACTGGGCTGGGCAGCTCCTCTAGCCCGCAGCTATAGCTAACCTCAGGAGCTCCAGGGACAGTGATCTCCTAAAAACTGAATCCCTGCTATGAACAGTGTGAGTCCTGTGCATGCACGTCCCTGCCTCTTCTGGGATCAGTGAAGATGCCTATGACTGCTCTTCTGTGGGAGTGGCACAGGTTCAATGTAGATTGTGTATGACCTGGCTCCCTGACAGCAATTCTGGTGACAAGTCACCTTGGCAGGTATCAGGTATTTGTTCTACTGCAGCATGAAAAAAAATATCTTTGGCATATCAGTACAAAGGCCTTTAAAGCCCCAGAGCTCCCATTTAAAGTTAGGGAGAGCAGCTAAGCCCCTAACTGGCTTTCTAAGCCGCAATCCTTCAAATTAATCCATTCAAACCCACCCCTGTATGATGTTCTCAGCCATAAGTCACAATGCGATTAACAGAGAAGGTAGGAAGGAGGAGGGAGGTGACTGGGAACTCACACGCATGACCTCCTTGCCCCAAGCACCAACACTGTATGAGCAATGAACAATAATAAAATAAGCCTAAGGAGATGATAATTCAAAGGAGGTTACATAAAAAGTTATGTGGAAGTAGAATAGTGATATTTCTGTTAAAAGAGGGTGAAGAAGTTCTTAAAAACATCAGCAAAGGTTAAGTGAGAAGGAATGGAGACAGATTCACTCAGGCTGTTGCTGCTATGACTCTACATTAATGACAACAGAACAGCTAAGTATCCTGATAGGATATAACCTGTCCAGGGATCAAAGAACTTCCCTGGCCATAGAGGATCTGGCATCCCTGTGGCAGGAACATGCAGGCAGAGTGGGCTCAGAATATGCTCAGCAAACCATTGGAAACAAAGGTAGGAGTTGACATTGGATGGCTAAAAAGGAACGGCAGGATTTATACTTAAAGAACATCCTGTATCAGTCTCCCATGTGTAAAAACATGCTCTCACTTCCACTGCTGTGAAAAGCTACAGGGAAAAAACATTCTTCAATACATTCATAAGAAATGTCTCCTGCTAATTAAGCCTAATTTGCAATTTCTGTCTTTCTCCCCCAGCTAACTCTTTGCTTATCTTTAGCTTAGAATCTTTCCTTCACAAACACCTCCAAAAAGCAGGCTTTGGGGCCAGCTGATCCTATGCATGTAAGACAAATTCTGCACCGAGTGACATGTGTCTCTCCCACCACCCTTCCCACTGCCTTCTTTCTTGCCCCCTTGGCCTCACACCTGGAGGAGGGATGACTGGAGAATGGGCATTTACTTAAAAGGAGAAAAAGAGGGCAATTACTCAGGTTGACAGCCCTGTGGAGCATGGGCTGGGTGCCTGATAACTGTGGGCCAAACACAGGCAGGAACCCAGCTCAACACTGCACCCACCAGATGCCCAAAGCTGTTTGTGCCTCAAGTCCCTATGCCTAAGTACAGGTGCTAGCCCCCAGCCCTTGGGTGCCTTCCCCACAGGGTGGAGCATTCACGTGGTGCTCACTTGAGCTGATTCTCCTGTGTCTTGCTCAGGTGCACCTGGCTGGTGCAGGGAGCCCAGTGGATCCAAGGACAGACTCTTTGGAGGTCTGCAACCTCCTCCAGCTGCTCAGTCTGTGAGCCAAGGGTATCAGCTCCCAAGCAAACACTTTGCTGCTGCTGCATGTGAGTCCAGTGCACTTGCTTCTACCTTTGCTGGGAGGCAGCCATGGGGGTGACTCCCTGCCAAAAGGAGCAGTGCTGGACATGCACCGGTGAGGCATTTCCATCAGGCTCTGCACTGAACTGGAGAAACTGAAGTCAGGTGGCAAGGGGACCAGGAAGCACCATCCCACACAGCCAGGCTAAGGCTGCCCCTCCCTGTCAACTGAAGGGTCAGACTGCAGCAGAGATGGGAAGAAAGTAAGAGACAAAATAAAGGGGAAGATTTAGAAAAAAGTAGCACAAAGGGGAAAAAAAATGTGAAGAAGAAAGCACGTAACTTGTTTGAAAGCTATTAAGATGGGGTCTTTGGAAAATGATTTGGTGTCTTCTGAAATCAATATGCTCCCATTTAGTTTCTATGCATTAAGCTAGGGAAGATATCGGTAATGTCTTATCATTCTTCTGAGAAATAGCCACTGATGAAATTGCTGGGATGTGAAATCCTAACGGGTAAGGGGGCAATATTAATGTCACACCAAAATAAAGGGCTGAAAATCCTTGAAGAAAATGGATCAGAAATTCCCCTGGTAGAAATGTATCCTTATGAGTCAGCACCTGAAATCCGGTTTCTGCTCTAGAAAACAGAACAGCTTGGTGTGCGCGTCTGTCAGGCAGGCGCATTTCACTTCATTCAAACTAGAAAGCATACAGGCAGCTACATTTTTTTATACAAATAGAGCCTCAAATCAGATGGCACCAAACAAGAAATACATATCTCCATCGTGCACGAAGGTTTCTATTCTAGTCATGTGGAGCAAAAGCAGAAAGTTAAATGGGGACAGGGACATTTTTTTTCACAGCGTGGCATGCAGTTTTTGGAAAGCACGGTGGGGAATTTTTTTGCAGAGGATGACCTATTTGGAACAATACCAGCAACTTTGGAAATGCCACTCTGGAGTTCAGTCAGGCAAGTAACTAAAGCAAACTTGGGAAAGCAGGAGAAAGAAAGTAGTAAAAGACTATTTCATTTCTGACACTAATGGCCGTGCAGCAATCTGTTTGTTAGAGAAGGGGTGAGGTGGAAATCTGCTCTTCATCTCTTGAAAGATGGTTTTCCTGGACTGACTGTGGTGCATTAGTGACTATGCTGACTGCATTTCTTCTCTTTTTTTGGGGGGAGTATTGGGTTCTGCAGTGCTGGAGAGGAATGCAAAAAGGCAGCTGGAGAGGGAGGTGGGTGGCAGTATCCTCAGCCATTTTGATGCCACGTGGCACTGCTGCCTTTCCCCAAGATTTTGCAGAGAAGGGTGAGAAGACAGATTTGGCAGGTTATCAGTTCTGGCATGGAATTTGTGTTTAATGTAAACCAGCAGATAAGGTAGCAAGATTATCATTTTGCTAATAAGATGGGGTCTTAGCACACAGTATTAGTGAGCACAAATAAACCCTCCTCTAAACCTGTCATTATTTGCAAACTTACCCAGAGTCCAGGATCACTGCAAGTGAAGGGCAGTAACAAAAGCAACTAACACAATTTCACTCATCACATGTGTTCATCCAGCTATTGCAACTCAGCCATGAGATCCATGTGAAGCAAAATTTATCCCGTAATGTTAAAAATAGTTCTGTCAGTTAAAAGCCTGTCTTGTTCAATGGAGCAATACTTATATTTTATTTTACACAGCTAAAGTAATATTTATACAACAATTAAAGCTTACCATTGCTGTAAGACCGAAAATTTCCTACAAATTTTATGTATTCATATGTTGGAAATTCCTTTGGGTTCAAACTTCCTCTCAGAAGATGACAATAAAACTCTAGTTCATTGTCAGCTGGATTGTTAAAAGAAGAAGAAGAAGAAATAAATATACTATTTAAGCTAAACACAACCAATGGTGTCTTCCAACCCCAATCTTGCAACTGGCGGCACAAGAGCTGCTTGTTGCCACTCAGGAGTCCTGAACACCAATGTGCTGTACATGGCAAGACCAGAGCCTCTGCAAGAAAGCACCTTGCAGGGGTGCAGGTTGTTCAGTGCCGTGCACAGGTGTGCCTGCAGCTCAGGGACAGCCTTGGACATTAACTCGCCCTTCTGTGACACCACCTCATCACAGGAGTTACACAGCCATAGCCTCAGTGCAGCAACAGAGAGAACTGGGTCCTCCACTTACTGCTTTGTTCTATTTAGGCTCCTCACAACTCACAGCTTTTCTACATCTTGTGTTGGAAAACTATGCTTAATTACCTCATAGTATCTATTAAATTAACTCTGGTGTATTAGCTACCAGCTGCAGGTTTTGTACGATACAGTAGATTGAGCAGCTGTACATCTTACATTATCATGTGTTTTCTGGTTTTCTACATCTCACCTCCTAGAGTGAGTAAGGCTGAGGAAGTAAATGCATTTGTAAGAAAAACAAAATTCAATTGGAAAAAGAATTACAGTGGTTTTAGAGGTATTTTCCAACTGTAAAGCAAACCAAAGGTATGCCATGTTAGCTTATCTCGGAAAAACATCTTACTTGAACAGGCTGAAATATCAATTAAGATGTGATTTGTCTCAGGCGAACTTTCAATTTCCATCGGCTAACCTATTTTCCTTAGCTGTCTCAAATGATATGATATTTAATAATTAACATAACTGCAAGTAGTCTTAGCCTAGTAAAATAAAGGCAAAGAGTTTCATTTAAAAATAGAACCAAAGGGTCATTCCAGGTGGCAAGATCTTTTTGAAAGGCTATGAACCTAATTTTTTTTTTTGCACATCACATAAAAAAATCTTTCTGGGAGAAAATTTTTTATCCTGCCTGTGCTTTTTCATTTACTAGAGAAGATAAAATGAAACTTACTTTTTAGGTAATCCGATGAGGCAGAATCTGTCATAAGCATACAAGAAGATAACATCTTATAAATTTCTGAGTGTTCTTGTTCTGGGAGGAAGTTTAACAAATTCTGATCCAAGACATCACACTGCAAAGAGAAATAACTTTTGAGACAAACAAAAATATCACAACAAGCAAGACTTGCAGAGATGCACAACAAGGTGGATACAAAACCTGTGCCATTTGACAGGAGTTTCCTCACTGATTTCCAGGTACTCTAAAACAGAAGGGGAACCTGTTGGACAAACTGTGGCCACTTCTGTGTGGGCTGGTCATCAGGCTAAGTCTCAGCACTCAGCAATATTTTATGTTTCTCAGAGACCACGAGATGCAGCAGGTATGTCCACAATTAATACAATTAATTAATTAATTAATGCAACTAAATTACAAGACCTGGGAGAGGGCTGGAACAGGGTGTCTGGCTCCCCATACTGCTACTAAGCTCCATGCACAGGCCTGTTGTGGATCACTGGAATTTGTTGTCTCCCTGACAGAGCCTGACTTGCAGGAGCAATGAGGCTGAGTCACCCTGAGCCAGCCAGGTCAGCCCCTTCCTGGGGGGAACCCCTGGGAAATGCCCTTGGGGAGGCAGGCCTTGTTCCCCACTTCCTGCATCCTGGCAGGTGGGAACAGGGAGAAGGGGACTTCTGAGTCTGGACATGACTTTACATCAGTTAGTCCAGGGAGGGGGACTTCACAGTGTCACCAATACAAGCCCTCTCTCTGACCAGCCATGAGCTGAATGTCCATGTGCCCCCAGCCCCATGATCAGCTGGCTTGAACCCAAAATCCACCCAAAATCTAAGAAGGGAGATTTGGGAATGGAAAGAGGAGGTGGATTTGTGCAAAAGGTCATGGCTAGCCAAGGGTAGAGAAGACAAAGAGTCTGTCATGGGCTGCCAAGAGAAAGGAATCCCTATGCTCAGCCTGGTGACTAAACCAACACTAGAGAGTGTATCTGAAAGGAAGCCTGAGATAAAGTGACCCTCCAATGGCACTGACTTACATCTGTCCCACTTGAGACTACCTGAGGCTGAGCTGGCACACTGACACAGCTCTGTGTGTCATCAGAGCAGCTTCTATCAGACTGTACAGTCACGATGAAAACATGTAAGCTTTGTATGAGACTGGCAAATTATTATCCATCATTTATTTATGTAAGTTTATGCTTTGGTTTCCATCTGCTTTCAATTCATGCTAGCTTTTCTGTGTGGAATTCCTGTTTAGAGTGGTGAAACTCATTAAGCAGACTTTACAAATTGGAGTGCTATGCTTTATGCACACACCTTTACAAGAATATATTGCTTTAGATGATTCAGTTGTAAGTATTATACGTACTCATTACTTGAATGTTCCTGTTGTGAAGAATACTTGAAAGTCAATTTTGTGGCTTTAGTTTGTATCTTAATAATGTGAATCCTACTGATATAGTGTGTGATAAAGGTTTTTTATATATGTATAAATATTTACACACACACACACATCTATATACACATACTGTACTTTGCAAAATATAGTATATTGTTTAATGTCATATTTTTTGTGCATATGAAGAAAGAGCATTTGACAGGAAACTGCGCTGGTGAGCTCTGTTCAAGGCTTAGGTGCAGTCTCAAAAATTATTTTTTTCCTGTAAATGATAATGATACCACCAGGTTTAATTAATCTCCCATCTACTCTGCAGGAAGACTAGATGTGAACCATCACCACTCCTCTAAGTGAAACTTTTTGTCTCTATACTGTGACCAGGCTCCAATTCCAAACCTCTGATTAGTTCTGCACTGCTGTTTCTGCTTCAGGTGATAGCTGCAGACGCCTGTGACTACACCTATGGTTAGAGTTCCAAGAGACTTTTGTTCCACCTATCCCCTCAGAGCAGCCTCTTGCCCTGAGCACCCGGCATGGCAGTTATGGATTTGCAAGCCCTGGTATTTACAGTTTTTGCTGCCATCATGTACCATATCCACAATTTAATATTTGGTTTGCATCTTTGATCATAGGAAGTACCAACTTTTTTTTCATGAGTTTGAAAAAATTGTTGTTTTCTACTTCTTACTTTCTTGCCTCTTGCAGAGATTTGGCACACCTGTAAAACAGTGCACAGAACAGAATTTCTGGATTCTCTACATATCAAGATTTCAACAATATTCTCGAATCAATATGTCAATCCAGAATACATTGCTAAGTCATTGCTAAGAGGGATGGAAGCAAATATTCCACTGTCTCACTGGAGCTGTAGAAAACCAAGCAAGCAGACCCAAAGAGCAGACCTTTGATGTCATGGCAAAACGGTGAGTGGTGAGACAGGCTCTGCAAAGGGATTTGGACAGACTGGATCAGAGAGCTGAGACTAACTGTATGAGGCAAAGTACCGCATCCTGCACTTGGGTCACAACAGCCCCAGGCAGTGCTACAGGCTGGGACAGAGAGGCTGGGAAGCTGCCTGGTGGAAAAGGACCCGAAGGTGCTGGTCCACAGCAGCTGAACACGAGCCAGCGTGTGCCCAGGTGGCCAAGAAGGCCAATGGCACGCTGGCCTGTATCAGCAGTAGTGTGGCCAGCAGGAGCAGGGCAGATTGCCCCCCGTACTCAGCACTGGTGAGGCTACAACTCAAGTGATGTGTCCAGTTCTGGGCTGCTCAGTTCACCTCACACTGAGCTGCTGGAGCTCCAAAGAAGGACAATGGAGCTGGAGAAGGGTCTGGAACACAGATCTTACAAGGAGCAGCTGAGGGAGTTAGAATTGTTTAGCCTGGGGAAAAGGTGGCTCAGGGGAGACCTTATCATACTCTTATAACTATCTGAAAGGAGGTTGTGGTGATGTGGGGGTTGGTCTCTTCTCCCAGGCAACCACTGACAAGCCAAGGGGAAGTGGCCTCAAGCTGCAGCAGGGGAGGTTCAGCCTGGACATCAGGAAAGATTTCTTCACAAGAGAGTGATTAAGCATGGTAAGAGGCTGCCCAGGAAAGTGGTAGAATCACCATCCCTGGAAGGTTTCAAAAAATGAATGGACATTGCACTTTGTTTTAGTGGGCATGGTGGTATTAGGTCAAAGCTTGGACTTTTTGCAGGTCTTTTCTGACCTGATTCTGTTGATGGAATTTGACCATCAGTGATAAAAATGGATCTGTTAGAGGGGACTGGTTTGCAGCTCTGTCTAATTATTCTGCAGTGGGCAGTTCTGTGCCACTGGCTGGGACAGCTACAGAGTATTGCTGAATGAGATAGGCAAAGCAGATACAAGATAGACTACAGTGACTGCGGGTAGACTTGTCAGATGAACTATGTTATAGTTAACTACATAACTATTTAACTGTGTAACTATAGCATAGTTATGCTGCTGAGGCTGGAATCTACGCTGCATCTTCAAATCTATGGATCCTGCTAAGTGAGGCTTTGGAGTATTTACTCCTGAAAGCTAAGGCAGCCAAAGAACACCTTTGCCTATGTGGATGCTGGTCGGTTCTAAATACAATGCATCAAGTTCTGCAATAATGGGATGTGTAGTTAAAATATTTCTGCAGTTTCAACAGAACAGCTCTACTCCAAAATGGAACTTCTTCCTCATAATTTCATTGCTTTTACTGGGGGACGGGGGAAGTGCGTAGAAGGAAAAATTCCTGCTGCGGGGAGAAAAAAAGCAAAGGAACTAAGCAAACATGGTCACTAGAAAAGGGATGTTGGAGGGCTGCAAGTGAGAGAGGTTTCTTTCCCATCAAGACAACACACAAAGATGGCTATGCACTTGTGTGCTGGGATTTGGCCCCTGAATCAATCTGTAAATCCTGTACTGATTCCCACTGCTACCCTGTAACAGCAACACAGCATACTTAACTTTTGTACACTGTAAGGTGCTATGTCTTGGATTTAACCATCCTGGCATTTACCTTAAGCACCCAACACAGGAGAGCAGCTCCTTGAGTTTCACTGGGCAGCCCCAGAAGAGAAATCTCAGCCCTGCCAGGGACCTTCTGGAAAAGCAGGCAAGAAGGGACAGGGAGGGCCCTTCTCAAGAGACTGCATATTCTTGGAGTCGTAGTGTACTATCTGACTGGCAAATGCTATGAGCTGTGATCAGATTTCAATGAGTTCACTTCAGTCAGACTCATCCTTACCACGTGAGCTAGACATCTCCATCTCAACTGACCCTACAAGTAGTCTCCAGATCTTGTTAAAAACAAATATTTAGAATTGTAACAGGGGAAGTTTGTGTTTGAAAATGCTCCATGGAAGTAAGGGAAGCTGTGTTAAAGAGAACTGGACATATTAGTTCTCAGCATTGGAGATTTCCATGATTTTAATGAAAGAAAATACAACAGTTTCCTTAACAGGGGCCCTCAGAGAGCCCTGCTATGCATTCTGCCCAGTTTTGCTTTCCTTTCATTCTCAAACCAGAAGATTTGCAGAATATATTTTCCTGCTGTCACAGAGGAGAAAGAATTGGTATTTCATCCCTCAAACAGTGACTGAATTTAGCTTACAAATAGATCCTCAAGGTAAACAAAATAAGCCACACAGATTTTCCAGACAGCACTCTGATTAGTTTTAAAACTTAAAAGAACCCCAAATGGCAAGGACAACAGAGGACTAAAATACCCAGTGTGCACCTAGATGCACCCTCAGCTGGGTCCCTGCCCATGGCCATAGCAATCTGCGAACCTGGGGCAGGCAGAAGCCTTTATTACTTGCTCAGTTGTGGGATGCTTCCTGTGCATGTGTGGGCTGGTGGGGCAGCTGTTAACCATTACCACTCCAACTGCTCCAGGAAGGTCTGCTCCACCTCCAACCCTGTCAGGCTGGTCCCTGGCTCGGACTGCCATGTGCTGCTTCTATGCAAATAAAAAGTAATGTCCATCTTTATTTTGGGCTGGATACTATGTAAGGTTATCACACAAAGCATGTCTTTGGGAGAGAAAACCAGTTTAGTTTCTGATGGTCCAACTCACAAATTATAAACCTGAATCTATCCATGTTCAGTCAGGGCTTCAGATTTTTAGGACAGGGTCAGAAAATGTGTCTTCCTGAAGAGGAATACTTTCCCACAGCAGATCTTTTATCTCCACTAAGAATCAGTATTTGGAAGGGATAGAAACCTCCAAATGATTAAAGACAAGGAAATTTCATGGAAATCAGTAAGGGTATGAAAACCCTACAGCCTGTGAGTAGGACAGAGTTCCCCCCACCCTTGAAGTGAGGCAAATATCATAAAATAGTCAAGTATTGGTTTTCTAAACTGTTGAGGATGAAAGAAAACTGAAACAGATAGACTCAGTTCAACCTGTTATTGCATAGCAGTATTTCTGCATTTACCAGGAGCTGCTCTTTCATCAAGTTCCTTTTGTCTCAGAAAAAAAATATTTTTTGCTCTTATTCCAGCAAGGTAGTGTTGTGAAATGCATTTGTCTGGGTGGAAAACATAACACATATTTGGTGGAAAAACTAAATAAGAGAAAGAGAATTATAATTTTCTTAAGAACATGGCAGGGGGTAGTACAATAATGATCTGGCAGCTAATTTTTTCTCCTGGGCATGTATTTATTTGAGACCAGGATACTAAAAATGAGCATGAGGATTAATCCGTAATTATTGTGCCATTTCTCCTAGAGCAGCCTTAGCAACAGGAGCAGGGTTTGGAGCAGTTCCTCTCCCCTGCTCCTCCAGCCCAAGCCAATGCACAGGGGAGTGTCTCCTGGAGCAGCACACAGATAAAAGACACTGAATGTGCCAGAACATTGACTGGACTGGTGCAGGGATGCACCCAGCACTGGCTCCACCAGCACCTCCTGGGACCACCGTGCGCTCCCCTTGGGAAAGCACAGTGGAGCTGCAGGGAGAGCTCGTCAGCAGCCTCCGGCTCACTCCAGATTCAATGATGTTTTTGTCCTTTACCTCCCTGGAAGCAGAATAAGGCCCTTAACGAGCTCCTTACTGGGCTGCCAGCAGCACTGGTGCTATTCTCCGCTAGCTTAGAAATCAGAGATGGAAAAGATCAGCCAGGTCACCCTGTCCCTCCCCTGGCCAGACTATTCCTGCAGAGCTTTTTCCATTCAAGCTGAAGTGCCTCGTAGCAACAAAAACCTGAAGGGTATGAATCAGACAGAGAGAGTGCAGAGCTGAGCAACAGTAGCAGCCAGCATAACGCAGGGACAAACTCCTTCACTACATTTTCAGGAAAACGCCACCCCCAGCACCGTTTTACATCTGTTTCTAAAAGTGCAGTGCCCAATTCTACAATGCATAGTAGAAAAGCCAATGCCAGAATTACTCACCGGTAAATGCCCTAGAAGAGGTGTGATGCTGTCAGACACGTAGATGATGCTTCCACCTGTGGTTACTGCTATAATGAAGCCATCTAATGCCTAAGGAAAACAGTTGAGAGTGGTGTAATAGGCATGAGTGGTGTAAACAGGACATCTCATCATGTGTTCATCACAACAGTTTGACTTTGGCACCATATTGTTATTTACACTATCTATATCAACTATAAGTTGTAGTAATGTTATCTCGAGTTGCAGAACAGTAATTCTCTGATTTTACAGTCTGATTTAACTTTTACAAGACTCTTTGTAGTCTAGTAAAACCTACTATTGAAGCAACAAAGGGCTCACAGGAACATTTCATGTCTCAGTTTTTAAATTAATCACACATTTTAATAATGCAAAATGACTAAGACTGGATCCCTTGGAAGTTATTAAAATGAACATTTGAGCTCTGTGTAAATATCAAAGGACGATGAAAGGATGCAGTCCTATCTCAAAATGGTACTTCTCTGCAAACCCCATAAATCTCAGTTTGTATTAATGTAACATTGTATATTACTGGGCTTTCATGTAAGTAAAAGCAATGCAAATGATCAAATAATCCTTAGCCTGAGTTTTAATTGAGTGATTTATTTTAAAGGTCATGGTATTAGATTACTCATTCCAAGAGAAATTCACCCTTTTGCAGTTTCTTCCTCACTTTGGTCCCATCTTCTGGTAAGCCCCTTCGCTCCTAGGACTGAAGGGAAATGTCAGCCTTATCCCCACCCTCTGCACAGGAGCAATTTTGCCTTCAAAATGAGTCTCTTCTTTAGTCTGAGCTACCAAGTTTTGAGCTAAGTTTTGTGCAAAATTAAACCTAGACAGATTTAGAGATCTAAGGCAAGATTAACTTAATTTTTCGGGGTATTCTTCTCAGTGTGAACTAAAGCTAGGTGATCTTTATATCACTGTAAGGAGAGCACCTCAGAAAGACACAAGAGTAGGCGCTCAGAGAATATATTAAAACCTCCCCACTGCCACTGGGGAGTCACCAGTGAGGCTCCCAGCCCTTCAAGTGGAGCAAGTCTGGGTCCTTCCTGATCTCCCTGATCTTCTGGAGTCAGTGTCGCCAGCAGTATTTGAGCAACAAAGCACTGCAAGCACGACTGACTCAGAGCAGGGTTTGACTTTACTCCAGTGGCCATACCTGCTCAGGAGACAGGTGTACTGCAAACAGCCTGACCAGAGAGCCACGGCATTACAAAACCATACCACAAATCCAGGCCTGCTTCCAAGCCAGGCTTGCAGTTGATCTTGTAAGCCACAGCACATCCTTCCTCCCTGCTGACTTTAATAAGGGAAAGAATTCTGAGAATACTGGAAAATGCTAATTGTTACCAAAAAAAAAATAAAAAATAAAGAAAATAAAAGGAAAACACAAAGCCTTGAATAAAGACACAAACATATGTTCCTTTTTCCAGAGAAGGCTGAGCACCCACAACTATTTAAGTCAATGAAAATCTGCTGGTGCTTCAATCCTTTGAAAAGCAAGTCAATAACTTATACCCCAGTAGAAGAGCGTGTGTTTAGCATCTCTGAAAACCCTCCAGCTGCTATAGTTAGTTTGATTCTGTTAATCTAGGTGCAGAGAATATGTTTTTCTGTAGTGCAGTACATTCAAGCTGTTTTCTAAAAAAGCATGATAGCTGTTAGCCCATAGAAGAGAGCAGTGGTTTTACAAGGCAGTTGGATCGTGCATGTTACTATGGTGAAGGTTGTTAGTTTTTAAAAAATCAAGTCGTTATTTCATATCCAATGCAAATTACACATAGTGACTCATATCAGAACTCTGTGGTAAAATCAAGTTAATGTGTGCATACATAACTCTGTTTTTATTTACTTGCGACTGGACATTCCAACATTAAGAGAGCATTTTCCTCCTCAAAGGTTTTACTTTTGCATCAATCTTAGATGGACAAACAGAGCCTAATGCCCACTGTAATTTGGTGACAGCCTTTTCAATATAGTAAGAAAAGGCCATTTTCAGGAAAGCTGATATATTACTGCAGTCAATTATGCCTTGAGTCTTTTGAATTAGTGCTTGGAAAAAGCCCTTCCCGTCTTTTAACAACAGGATGGGAAAAACTTCAAGCAGTCTTGTCCAAATGCTAATAAAGTAAGATTTGTAGGAAGGCAAAATAGCAGGGAATGATGAACATGTGGCACAACAGGACATCCCAATACTCAATGTTATCTTGAAGGGCATGGAAAATCACAGTAGCAAGAAGGTGATTTATAAGCTGGGAAACCAAAAGTGATTGTTTTAATCTAAAATTGTGTAGCATACAAGCAGAATCAACAAAGGCCCAGCCTGTCAAAACAACAGTCAATTTATTGCTATCTGAGGGACGTATTTCAGTGCAGACTGAAGGAGATATGTGTGTTAAGTTCCTGTGCACAGAGATGGAAATGGGTAGTTGTCAGAGCAAAGGGAGCAAAGAGTCTCATAAAACTAATCCAGGGGAGTCTCATCACAACAAATTGCAATGGCCAAAGGACTGCCAGCCCCTGGCAGTCAGCAACGTGCCCCAGCTTTATGCCACTCCTTGGTGGTGAAGTTGTTTCCCAGTATCCTTCCCTGCCCACCACTAGAGCCTGGATCATGTGCCATGTTCACATCATTTGTGGGAGGAGAAGAAGCTTGTTCTCAAAGGACACTGTGGGGCTATGCAATATCCATGTGTTTAGTACAGAAGACCCTTGCTAAAGGCAGTTCTAGCTATTACTGACAGAGGAAAATGCATTCTAGCAACTCATTTGCTTTTCATATTGAACCTACATAAATACCACTGAGTCACCTCCCTTCAAATCCCAGCTAGCATTTAAAGATCCTATGCTATAATTTAAAAATTATGATTGCAAAATGCTAGAATAAGAAGTGTTTGATAAGGGCCTTGTAAACCAGAGTGGAAGTACCAACTGTATCAAGCCAAGAGGAGCTGTCAGGCTTTATCTGCTTGTTCAGCACCTAGCACTAGAGGGATGTGACACTACTGTTTCAGGTGCTACTGTTGCATAAATATTAGATGTTAATAACACCTTCCAAGAACAGAGAAAAAACAGCCATGTGCCCTTTACCTCACCTCTGCTTGTAAAAAAAAAATATAACCTGTGATTTGAATCTTTGCCCTCAACTGCTTTTCTTGGGAGTCACTGCATAGCTCTGCAGGCTGTGGCAGCACAGCACAATGGTGCTGCTGAGACTGAAGAGCAACAAGTGGGGACTTCAATCCCAGTCACAGCTCTGCTTGATGGTCAAATACAGCAGTTCCCAAAATATCCTATTTTTGAACTGCAGATGACAGTTTGTTTGAAATGCATGGGTGTTTCCATGAGTGCTAGACAAAATTAGGAAAGGTATATATGCATATTTACCTCCAACATCAGCTGGGTGAATTCTTCATTGCTGAGGAATGAAGGCTTCCAGTCCTGCTGAATTTCAGAAATCTCTGTCTGTGCTGAGACTTCTAGACAAATAAAACATTTACATCCTTAAAATTCAAATTAACTTCTATCTTGATATATTACATATGAGTTGCTATGAAAAGAGAAATAACCTTTGTATTCAAAAATTGCAGTTTTCAAGCCTGAAATGTTTTCCTCGTTTTTTAGTCAAGTCAACTTGTACTGACTTCAGTGGGATAGCTGGTTGCACTGCTGGCCTTTGAAAACAGTCACTTACATTAGCTCTGAGTCAGACAGCATTCTGGGGGAGAGCTCTAGAAAAACTTGAGCTGGTTTAGTTTGCTGCTCACTCTGCATCTCTAGGAGTGCATCCTCACTCAGCTCTAGTAGTGAGGGGATGGTGAGCGCAGACTGTCTTCTCTTTTCAGCACCTCCTTAATTAATCCCATTGATTAACACTTCCAGAGCATGTAACACAATGCTCTGTATTCAAGGCACATAGGCAAACTGGCCAGAGAAATGCAAATGCATAAATGGTACTAAAGACAGTACATTTCTTGGAGTGCCTGTGCATTTTGTCACTGAGAAAGAAATCAAAGCCTCTGTCCAGGCTGCATTCGTGGAGATGCAGCTGTTTGCTCCTACTAGCTTGTTTGACTTGCTTTCTGCACTGCTGGGGGCTGTCACTGGCAGCACAGCAACTCTCCACAGCCCCCATGGTTTTACACACAGGTTTGAAAACCTAACTAAGGAAAGAGTCCATCAGATTTTTAAAGTAGTTTCAGATTTTTAAAATAGTTTCAGCAGATCTGTAGTTTGAAAAAGCCAACGTAATTTGGTAACGTAAAATGGTGACTGTTGGGAGAATTACTTGAGATTTGGGAGATTCTGTTGATTATAATGAAGGAGGCTGCTTATGAAGGAAAATATATGAAAATTTACCTCCTCCTCTGTGTTATGACTAAAATCTTGGTTTAGCCTACCAAACAGAAGGGAAATACGACTCAATAAACCAGATCCAAAGTATGCTGAGGATAATAACACTTTTAAATGCTGATACTTTGTATTATATTCTGTGACTACTAATCTGATTTAAAAATAAATAATATTTGCCTTTTTTAGCAAGTGCACAAACCCCAGTCACATTTTGACCCAATTGCTGTGGAAAGATTTGTGACTGCTAGTTTTCCTTCACCTAGTTGTTTTTCAAGGAAAAGCACCTTCTGGAGTAAATTATTTGGACCTTCAGCTACACTTATACACTTATTTCAAATCTTGGGTGATTTTTCTTTGCTTAGCTTTATAATTGAGCATATTCACATCTTCCATGCCCTTTGGCAGCGAAAAATAAAAAGGTAAGTTATTGCTATAATTTTTTAATAAATGTATATAACTATTAAACCTTGAGATGTCCTGGTCATCTCCTTCTGCACAAAACCACAGGTTAACAGTTGGACTCATTGGTCTTAAGTGTCTTTTCCAGCCTAAACAAATGCATGATTCTATCTGTGGTAAAAATTCATTTAAGGAGAAACTGCACTCTAATGACAGAACCATTATAATTATTTCCTCAGTAAGACTGACATTTGTGACTCCAGTCTGTTGTGAGACATGATATAAGAGTTTTAATGGTCTTCCTAGTTACACCCATAGTTCTCCAGAGAGTGCAGGAAGGAGGTGCTGGATGAGCCAAGGTAAGCCAGGCGATGTAGTGCATCATCTTGTGAGACCCCTTTCTGCTTTCTGAGACCAGGGGCATTCCTCACAGTCACCCACTGAAACCTCATCCTCACAGGGCAGAGCAGGACAGGCCCATTTTAAACCAGTGCCCTGATTTATAAGGGAGAAGCATGTCAGTTGACCACTACTGGTGGGTGTCAAAGCATCAGGAAGGCCACAGTGCACATTCCTCCCTCTGAGTAGAAACTAGACCAAAGAGAACAGATCAGCAGGGTCGGAAATCTCCTCTGCCCTCTGTGAAGGTATATTTCTACAAGACTTCACTGTCACTGGTGCAAGCATTTTAAAAAATAAACTTCCAGCTTTAGGATGCTGAATTTGACTACTGCAATTGGATGCTGTGCACATGCAATGTAGCTTCTCGTGCAAACTGGGTGAAGCATCTCAACTATCTGTGGATGCAATTTGCTGATGCCAGCTTCAAAAACAGAAGCGCTTTCTGGTCTGAGTTTTCTACTCAGTGTGGAAAATTGAGTCCTACACAGTCCACTGAGGAGCTGGGGTGCTGAACAGATTGCTTCCCTGCATTTTTTCTGCAGAGAAACTGGAGCAAATGCTTTATTCTTCTGCTCAGAATATTACAAATTTCAAGTAAGGGAATCTTCCCTCTGCTCCCAAATCTTTGTTCAAAGCATCTGTCTTCTTCATGAGTGCTGCAGGGCACTGTTGCCCTCTTTCCCTCAATTGCTGCCATTTGCCCCCTTCTCTAGCAGGCTGAAAGTCCTCTTCAGCTGAAGAGCAAACAAGGAGATGGATTTGGGCAGCACAGTGTCTGCAAATGATCATTTTTGATGAGACAGAAAAAAAACCTCAAACACCTTATGCTGGCACTTTTAGATCCCTCGAGCCATTCTGATAATCACTGAAGGAAACAGGATATTATAGTAACTGTCTGGCAAGTGCATGAAGAGCTGCACTAAATCTTACCATTGTGTTTCTGCAGAAAGCCAATGACTTTTTCCAGCACAGTAGTTTTGTCCATTTTGCGAGTGTTGCCTGGAAGCATGGAGCTGAGCTCTTTGATGAGAACATTGAACTGATCGCGCCTCTTCTTCTCAGACTTGTTACGCGAAGCCCTGTAGACAGGGGAAAAGAAACAAAGGATGAGCAGACCAAGAAGGAAAATGATCATGTACCTGCTCTTTGCAATGTATATACATAAAATTAGCTTGCTGCACACATCAGTGTGTGAAGATTGACAATGGACTCCGGCAAAGCTGCAGAAGCAAGCAGAGGCAACAGTTCCCACCTCCTGCTCTTGTCTTTGAGCTACCTTTAGTGCCCAGCAGGGAGATGGAGGCTCTGCTCACTCCTCTGTGCTGCCTCTGGACACTCTGCCTGAGCTTATCAGGACAGCATTTAGCTTGTAGTTGAAGGAGCTCTGTCCATCTCCCAGACACATGCAGGATCTCAAAAATTCATGCAGTCTCTGACGAGGCACTCGGAGTGAGAAGAAACAGGAATACTGTGACAACAGTAAAGTTGTTCATAAAGAAGAAGAGTGGAGACTGGATCATACCCATCTGTGCAGATTTAACAGAAGAGAGGGACCCCAGTCCTGTAGCTGTTGCACTGGAGCTGGGTTGATCTAGAAGGATCTTCCCACTTTGGTTACAGGTGCTCTGCCTACCTCCAGGCTGGCAGAGAAGAATCAGGATGCTGTCTTCCAGTCATTAAGATCAGAGACCTGAGTAGAAGTTGCTATAGCTCCCATCTGGTTTATATGCCACTTCGTTCAGTCTCCTTTCCAAGGTCACAAGGACAAGCAGGAGAGAGGACATCACCATAGATTGGGTTGCACCTGGGATGCATTGCCAGACTTGGGGTCTTGGAAGTGCCAGCAGTGCTTGCCCTAAATCTCCGTGTGCCACTGGGAAAATCAGTGTCAGAGCCCAAGTCTCAAGGTTTAGAACAAAGACTCTACAGCTTTCTTCACCAGTCTTGTCTGTTTAGCTTGCAGATTCCTCAGAGAGAGCCTGCTTCTGCTGCTGTGTTTCAAGAGCTCAAAGGAAGAAAGTATCTGATTTCATTTGGGATATTTTGGCACCATCATAATACTGTCATTAAGGCTGTTGATAATCTTTTCAGCATGCACACTTTGTTTTTATTTAACTCTGTGTCGATCTATACACATGCGTTTTCTGACTTGTTCTCATGAATACAACTGTTTGACTCTGAGGTTATCACCTGGATTTCTGTATCCATGTGGAAATAGAAGTAAGTATAGCCCAGCAGGTTGGCTTGTTCTTCTGAAAGGTCCTCAAGCAGATGAGATTCGCCTTGTCAGTTACGCAAAGCTCTAAAAATCTGGTTATATGTAAATGGGAAAGAAAAGCCAAGAGGGCAGTTCTCACTCTGAGTTTCTCAGTCCCAGCTAACTCTGCTGTGCCTCAGAGCAGCTCTGGATACACACTGCTGAAAATCAGAGCAAGATTTAGCCCAGCATCTATATCCCCTGCAAGGACCAGGATGGTGATAAACATTTTCAGCAGAGAAACCACTACAGAGGCTTCTGGATGTTACTACTGACAGAGGGGTAATTTTTGTTTGTCTTGCTCTCAACCCTGAACACATTGGATGGAAGCCAATGCTTGATTATTTTACAGCTTTGAACACAAGAGATTGGGTGGATACTGCCTGACTGATTTCAGCTTGCTGTTATTACACTGCAAAAGGCTGTCAGAATACGATGTGAAAAGCTCCAGCCTTATCCTATTTCTCTACAGTTCAGGGAAACGTTAAGAATATCAACATTTTATTTCCTCATAATTCAATCCTAAATTAATTTTAAGCTTAAAGAGTCCAGATTTCCCTGAAAATAAAATAAACCACCAACTGCTAATAGGAAGTGTGTTGCTTTAAAAACAAAAAATAAGAAAAAAGCCTTGACAGAAAATAAAGTATCTATTTTTAACACTTGACATTTTGTTCACAAAGGAAATATAAAAACTCCTCTAGTGGAAATAACTCTACCAAGATATGAATCGATGATCACAGTAAAGTTTTGAAAAGGAAAAAAAATGAGAAAAGATTAGAAAAAATGATAAAAACTATCCCTGAACAGTTGAAAATACTTTGTTTAATACAGTTATAAATACATGAAGTAAGATAATTTTCAGCACTTCTCTTTGAAGATTATTTCCTAGCCTTGCTTACTTCACTGCTAGGGCATATAACTACAGTAAGCCCAAACAACCTCTGTCTTAATTCCATACTACTTGTCCCAGTTCTCCTCCCTCCTTGCTACTCCACAAAGATTTCAGCATAGTCAAGGGGAAGGAGGAGACACAGTATGAATAAAATCAGGACTTTCAGTGAATACAGAGAAAGACAATACAGAACAGCCTGAATTCAAAATGGTCAAAATCAAGCATTTAACAGCCGTCTTTATTCGCTTACATATATGCTGCTTTTTGTCCTAAACAGATATTGACTGACTTGTGGATGCTACATTTTGCTAATTTACAATGAAATGTGACTTTACACTAAATTTCAGATTTCTTCTGGCTGTCCTGTGGAGTGTGTTATATATTCATCAATGCAAGTAACAGTACCACATACCTTCATTCAGATTCTTAAATTTACTTTTTATTTCAGTGGAAAATGGCAGGTAGTAATCTTCATGATTAAGCACTTTCTCATGGTTCACTTCAAGCTGGTTTTGGTTGGAATTTGGAATTCAACTGAATTGTAAAAAAAGTATTTTCAAATTGTATACTATTAAAACAAACTGAAAGAAGAACAAACAGAGAAAAAAGTGCACAAAGCACACCTTTTGTTTAGAATTAATAAATCTCCATAACCAAAATAAACCTCATCTAGCAGCAATGAACTAAAAATGAAACTATGGCATCTGATCTCAGAAGATTAGAAAACCTCACATAGGTCTTTAATGACCCCAACTGTGGTGCCATCATATCCACATTTTAGTCCTCAGATCTTTGGAGCGAATTTCTGCCTTAGGGAGTCAGGCTGAACATGGCTCAGTTTAACCAGTGTTCTCCCTGAAGGAAGAGTTATGTATCTTGGCCAAATGCTGAACACCTGGCACAGGGGTGGGAGTGCAAGTGCCTCTTCTCAGTAGAGGATGGATCCTTTTTTCATGTCTGTGTAATACAACCTGTATGTGCCTAATGAATTGCAGCAGATATACACGGTGTGCATGTGTATCTCTACACACACCTAACCTGAGAAACTCAGCTCCTGCCCTGAGTCCATCCCAAAAACCTAGGTCCAGAAATTTTCAGTCTCACCTACTTTTAATAGAGAAAACAAAAGGAAAGAACAATTTCCTGGGCTTTTTAATCCCCTCTGGTGTTTCTCAGCCCTGAGAGACCCAGTCCTTATACCAAATGGAAGAAAAGAAAGCGTTTCCTTTGTGGTACAGGACAGGTGAGAGTACTCAGTTAACAAGACACAGCAGCAAAATATTCATCAAATAGCTTCTCCTGAGTCTAACTCTCTCTAGAAGAAAACCTGTAGCTTTTAAATGAATCTAAACAATTTCAGTATAATGTATTAAATTCAGATCTTCATGAAGCATCTCATGATTTCAAACTCAATTTCAACTTTAAAAAGCAAAATGAACTTAAATTACAATTTGAAGATGCACTTTCCTTTTATTAATTTTTAAAGTTATAACTTTTTTATGCACCCTGATAGAGGCCTGCCCCAGGGTACGACAAAAACTCCTTCTGGGAACAAACAGCATGAAAACCATACCAGATGGTGATGACAATTGCCGATAGCGAGGATATGCATTATCCTATTTTTTTCATATATGCATTCATTTAATGAATTTTTTTTTACTAAAAAATTAGCACATGAATATCTTGAAGATGATCAGGCTTTTAGCAGGTGAAGCAGTGCTGCAAGGTGGGCTCCTTTCTGCACCCTCCGAAAGGAAGCAGGGGAGAACAGCTGAGCCTGGCTGCAGCCCGTACTGACCTATATTGGTGAGACAAAGCTGCGGGGAGGGAAAGAAGGGGAGAAGGAATCAAAAGAGATGAAACTGGATCAACTGCTTGTGCCTGGACTGGAAATACTCTCATTAGAGGGAACCAAGGGGAAAAATGTGGGCAACCTCTGGCAATCTCTAAAGTAATTAAACTGCAGGCTGAGGCATTGATAACCTCGAATGCTTCCAAACTGCTTTTCTGCAGATGCCAGTCAGCTCTGACAGTTATTAAGAGTTTCATTGCCACAGATCCTCTGCCTTGAAACACACCTTTTCTCTCCCAACAAAGGGTTCACAATGAATTCCCACCAACTGGGACTCAATGGAGTACAGACTGTCCATGAATATAGGTTTCTGTCAGTTTAAGGCTGACGTTTCGTTGTCTTTCTCTGCTCCGAAGGTAACTTCTGGGTGTTTTCATTGCTGTGATAGGCACTGATGAATAAATGAATAAATGATCATTCTAATAGGGAAAAAACCCCACTTTTCCTATTCTTTTTCTTTTGCAAAATGTACTCAAAGGAAAAAGAAACCACAACATTTCTGTACACTCTGGAAGCTCAGATGATGTATTATAGTGGCAGAAGTATGTTGTTGGTGCTTCAGTTCTGATGTTCTGCAGTAATGTGAAGAAAACGATCAATGCCTTGGCTTTTTTAACATTTTCCACAGGAAACATTGCTAGGTTATTTTCTTCTTACAGCACAGACAGGAGTAGGAGTCTGTGAGATGGCAGTTTTTCAAGTTGTGTTTGACTGTATTTTACTCCCTTGCTCTTTGATTAATTGATTATGGATAAAACGGCTTCTGCAGCAACAAACAGTATCAAGCTCATCACAGAGAGTTATAAAAGAAAAGATACTCACCTCTTTGCTCTGTCTTTCTCATCTTCATCCATTAGATTGTCTAAGCAGTTTTTTCTGTTGAAGGAATGCAAGAATCATTATGAACTGTCATACTGTTAGCTCTATTTGCAGGTTAATCTCAGTCACTCTATTTCAATTTAATAACACAGTGACGATATCCAGGTCAGATAAATGTGTCAGCAGTGCTCTATGCCACAGTCCTTGATTTTAGGAAATACCTATTGTGGGTAATGTTATTCCTGAGCATTATGCTAGCCTTAGGGTCTCTCGCCAGGGATCAAGGCTCCCAGGCTATACGTGGTGCATCAGCACAGTACAAAAACAGCCACTTCTTGGGGATTTTTTTTTTGTGTGGAGGTTACTCTTTGCAAACTTGTAGGCTGAATGAGCCTGGGATCTGCTCAAGCTGAAATGCATTCTCATTGCCCCCATATTCCCATCAAAACCATCTTCAGTGCAAGAGTTGGCATCACTGATGCCTTTGACTTTTCAGGCTGCTCTTCCTACTGGGAAGCTTTTCATCTTCTTCTGTGGATCCTGACCCCAAGCCAAAAGAGATGGTAGTAACTCTACTGAATTACACCTCAAATTCAAAGTGTCCTTATAAATCCCACTGCCTAAGCCATACTAAAAAACACTCTTGCAGCCCCGTCAGACCACCTGCCCAGCCATGCTGGCACCAAGCATGGGGACTGTCCCATCCCCATCACTCCTTTTGCTAATTTTCACCAAAATGTTGTGACCTCAGCTTTGTAGTTCAATTGCTCCAGCAGTGTGAGCTGAAAGGAGAAAAGGGCAAATTGGGTAAATTAAGTAAATTTGTGTAGGTAAGGCCAAGGGAAAAATACAAAAGCAGCCCAGCTGAAGTGCCTCAGAAACACTTGTCACTAGCTCACTGCCCACCCTCCTTGGCTCTTTGACCTTATGAGAAAGTGACTCCTGATCTGTAACCACTTCAGCCCAAGAAGGAAGCCCTGTGCTACTGCACCTCTCATGGCATCTGGCACCCCTTCAGCGTGGTGCAAAATCCATGTGCTGCTGCCTCCCACACAAATATTTTCTGAAACAGCAGCACAATGTCATTGGATATTGTCAAAGCCTCATTTTCAAAGCAGTGCTGTAACGATAGGCAATGATAGAACTCTTTTTCAGCAATCAATGTTTCTCATTTAATGAGTCCTCAACATGTAAGGCATGAATAAAATTGGAAGGGAGGAGGAAGGAAGTTAATTGCTAGGCTTTATTTAAGCCCATGTTATTTTCCACATATGAGTCACACATAAATTAGTCTGCTTAAAGAATATGTTATGAAAAAAACCAAAGTGAAAACGTAACCATAGTAAAACCAGTGCTTCTGTTACTAGTTCTCCTACAGCAATATTCTACCTGGTCATTACTCAACAGATAGCTAAGAATACTAAACTACTCCATAGCTTTTTATCAAATCAGTTATGAGGAATCAGAGCCACTGGTCACTGACTGGAGGGTAAAGCCACTACGTAATGGCACTCTGCACTTTGGTGAAGGATAAACAGGAAATATGAAGGCCAAGGGACTACTTTTTTTAGTCATAACTGGTGAATTTAAATAGCTGAATTCCATTATACAGAACAAAATAACAAATAATACCATGTAGTTTTTAGATTTTTCTAAAATCTGTTTTGACTTGCAAAACAGCTACAGTAAGCCATGACTTTTGACTAGCAAGTCAGCCATATCATAATTCATATTTTGGACTAGGAAAATGTATAAGCCCAGCAAAATTTTATTACCCAGTGTTTTACGTATATTTTAGGTGTTTACTTGGTTAGTCCCATAATGAAACTGTTATCACAATCACTGTGTTTTCAAATAATTTAGGCTAAAATGTAGTGATAATATTCAGTGTGTTTTGTTGTTACTTGCTCACTTATTGTAACCTATGATATTTAAGAATACGGAAGGCATTGTTAAAATGGCAGGATTTAGGATTTTGCAGTGTTTCTTTGCTAAACCTTTGCTTCAGATCATAGGATCACAGGATGTTAGTGGGGTAGGAAGGGACAATAAAGATGATCTCCTCCCAATGGTGGGAGGACACTTTGCACTAGACCAGGGCTGGGACATCCACAACCTCCCTGGGCAACCTGCTCCAGTGTTTCACCACCTTCACAGGACAGCACAGCACAGCACAGCACAGCACAGCACAGCACAGCACAGCACAGCACAGCACAGCACAGCACAAAATGTTCTGTTGTATGCACACTTGTTGAATCTAGGGTATGACAATCAAACTGGGGTAGTATCAGCAGCAGAAGTTGCTCTCCCTGAATCCCTAAAGGTCTTCCTCACAGATGAAGCTTCTGCAAGGCTTCCTCTGGTTGTAACAGATTCCCAATAGGAAGCAGGAATATGTGGACAAATGTGCTGAGTGGCTGTGAGGAAGGATGGAGCTGGGCGAGACAGTCAGCATGGGTGCTGCTCAGCCCTGGCTCTTTAGGAGAAGCACAACGCACCTAATGGAAACGGGCTTCCTAGAGCTGTACCCCGTAAACCATCAAAAAATTTCACTGCCAGGAAGCCCCTACTCTTGAGAGAGAGCAACAGATCTAACTGGTCTGTTCTGCCAAGGATTTGGCTAGATCTGTAAAGCAATTCATGGCCAGCTTCCAGTAAACAAGGTTTCTCACTGACTGACATGAAATTCTGGACCTGCTACGCTGTTGCTAGCGTGAGACAATATCTAATTGTCATTTTGCTTCTGCTTGCTCACATGGCAAAATCTCTAGAGCATCATAAGCATTGCTAACAGTGTTTGCTAGTATATATGTACCATATGAAATTAGAACTGTTCTCAATAAAATAGATACATCAGAGTATACAAATGCTGTGAGCTGGTTTTGCCATCCCTCTCTAGAGCCCCACCAGAGCCCTCTCCTTACACCCTGACAGAGAAACCCATGGCATGGAGCTTAGGTATGTGCTTAGTGCTACCTGCTTGCTTTATGTTATCCTCCCAGTCCCTGAGCTGTGAAGGTCCCAAACTGCAAACTGGAAACCTACTGTCTCTTGGTTTAGGAGAAAATTCTGACTCATTCCAATGATGGAGGCAGGCAGTAAATACCGAGGCTCTGTGACACAGTTTCCCTGCAAAGAAGTGACATAAAAAAGCAAGTGGCACAAGTATTTCTCAAAATGTGAAGAATCCTTTCACGATAACAAAGGCAATTTGGAAACCTATAGGTAAGAACACCACGTGATGTAACTCTTGCTGGCAGAGTCACAGTCACATTCAGAGCTTCCTTAGTGTCATCATTATCATAAAAGAGTGAAGGCTATCACTCAAAAAGACAGGAACTACCTGGAACAAGGAGAAAGCTCATGTACTCCCATCAGGGTGGTATTCAGACAAACACACAGGAAGATGCTTATACACAAGTAGGGAAGAATAGCATTTTGGAAACAAAAGACTGGCTAAAACTGTTAATCACGTACCCCTGGCTTAGTTATAAGATGGAGAATTATAGCACAAACATCCCCCCACATTCATTCATACAATGAATAGTTGCTTGGGAAAGAAGTGATTCAGGCAGAGTGCCAGCTCGCTCCAGGGACTCTCCAGAAGAAAGGTTGCACATGTTTATTTTGATACAGTCTATTCCCAGTGGACACAGAGCTTGCACTATAAAAAATCATCCAGCACTGATCACCTTATCCTGTGCTAGAAACATGGTTTTTATTGAGCTAATCTACTACTTTTCTGGAGTGGTGAGGTTGGTTTCACTCCTTCCTGCCCTACTGCTCATAAGGATATGCTGTAGACACTCAAATTTAGGTAAGCAGTAGTTGATTTCCCACTAAGTTGCCACAAGGCCAACTAATAGTTCTTACAAATCAGCCAGATATTTATCAAGAATTTTTAATCATATTCATTTAACTCAGCTGAATTAAATGGGATATGTAGATTTCTTTCAAAGGTCCTGAGATGTGCCTGGGGGACTGTAGTGAGGAAGTCACAGTGTTTGTGCTTCCCTGGCCCCTACGTTTAGCACCTCAAGGAAAAGACTGGGCTTTTCCTCCTCTTCCCTCTCTGCCAAGGTGGGGGTGTCTGCCTCCATCTCCTCCCAGGTCTGCCTGGGTATTCTACCACTTGTCCTGTACGGGTATGGTCAGCCCTGGGGAGAGAGGTGCTCCTACCCACTGCAGACATACCTGAGTCTCAAACCTCAGACCTCACCCTCAGACCACTTGGGATGCTGGTACAATATAACCAATCCTAATTAAAGATGATGATATTGCACTTGGAGAACAATCCTCTCAAAGATAGGGCATGGTTAAGGGTTGTATGGAAAACCGGGATTCTGGGATGAAACTCCTTGAACTATCCTCTGACCTCTGGGCAGACCCTTCCCAACAGCTGCTATCTTTGTGAAGGAGGAAGAACACAGCAACAGGGTGTAGGGCAGACATGCTCCCATGCCTTCCACATTGCTCAGCCACCACGGCCCAGCTCTGCTCAGCATTGCTCCTGTTCTGCCTCAACAGGGAGTTACTCCCTCATCCCCTCTTTGAAGGGGAGGAAAAGGCTGTTAGCAAAGAGGTCAGCGTTATACAGGAGGCACACAGGTATGTTTGGTGGGGTTCAGGATTCAAAGGCCAGATCCAGCCTGTGCTTAGAGAGTAGGATCCAAAATGTAAGAAGAAGGCACCAAAAGAGAGTAGAGGCTCTAGGCATGATCCAGGGGCACAGTTTCTAGGCACCCACTAGCACAGGGGACAGCTTAGCTCGGTTGCTGTGCTGGCATCACTGCCAGATGCCCTACCCAGGGATGATGAACTAGGTCTGATGGGCACTGTGGTTGGTCAGTGGCATTGTCCCATGGGTGTTCTACAGTGTGGGTTAGATGGGACGTGCCCACCCTGGGGAGCACACCACTGTGGCTAGGAACTCCACCTGCTTCCCCTCAGCTAAGCAGAACTCTGAAATGAATCACGCTAACAAGTGAAGTATTTCCCTTCCGAGTCCTGCTGGAAGGCAAAAAGAAAGATCAGCGAACTGGAAGCAGCAGGAAAGGTCATAGAGTGACAAGCAAGAAGTGACCATCTGACCATTTTAAGCACCTTGTTCCAAGTTTCTGTAACATGGATGAAGCACTCAGACACCCCACCAGGAAGGGTACAGTGTGAACACACAGCAGAAGGATTTGTACAAACACAAATCAAAACAAATCAACAGATTCACAGACACATCAAACTGAACTGTACCACTCTATTCTCTTTTTTTTCAGATAAAAACCTATGAACTGTTACAAGGACATGCTGGAAGTCCGTAATTAAATATGACACATTCCGAAACATAGCAATAAAAATTGATTTATCAAAATGTAAACAGACTAGCCTTAGAAAACTTAAGATAGTAAAAATTCACCTTCCTAATTATATACATGGTTATTTGAGAAAGATATGTGCCTTTTTAGTGGGAGATCAGCAGTCTGGAGTCACCATGGGTCATGTAATGCTGAGACTGTTATGGGAATTACTGGTTTTAGGAGTAAAGAAAAAGTCCAGAGGCATCATTAAGTGTCCAGCTTTAGAGTTTTTGCCTGACAATGTATAGTGAGGTCTTCCTGCATTCAGTAGGTTACTACATTTTGTTTACACTAGAGATGACGTCTCAAGGCTTCAAAAAAAGAAAAAAAGGAAACTTTTTTAGAAAATACTGGACTTGATGAACCTCAGGGGCTGTTTCGTGTTTCATACATATGTGTACAATGAATCTTCAGATGGTGACAGGCTTAAAGCAAACAGACATAAAAAACAATCCACATGTGGTCAGTAAAAATGATGAAATTTGACAGAAATTAATGCTCCCCACTTCTGAACTGGAGATGAAAGGAAGATGTTTGTAGGTAATAGAGCTGAGTATTAAGAGATTTTGAAGAATAGAAATAAAGGCTCAGAGCATATTCTGGTTTTATTCTTTACAGTATTTCCATTTATTGGGAAGGGGTATTATTTTCCACATGTTGGAAACCTCGCACTTACTGCAATGTGTTAGACAGCTTTCCCCCTCCACCCTGGTGCCCGCTGAATTTTGGGGTGTGCAGCCTGCAATCCCTCTGTAGATGTGGTGTGATTCACATGGGTTTAAGTCAGGAGTGAGATGGCTGACGTCAGCAATGCCGTGCTGGAGCGTGGCCAGGGTGAGAGGCATCTTTTATCTCCCGCTTGTGAGCAACGCACAAAGTTTTGTGCAGTGTTTGGATCTCTGATGAAGATCAGTACATACATGCTCGTTATCTTCCTCACTGCTGTTATTACTCCTGAATGACTACAGCCATTCAGACTTTAGTGAGCAGGCTGCGAATCCCCACGTTCAACCGCTGCTCTGCTCTCCCCTCACACGGCTGGAAACAGAAAGGCAAACAAATTAAACTAACATTAATCAGCAAAGACTGCCATCTGTATAACTCAGAGCACTTCTCCGCGTGCCCGTCCCCTTCCAGCAATGCTAAACAGGATTAGCCTTCCGTGGGCGGATGGGGAAAGTAGGTCAGTTCGGTAACATCGCTGCGTGTGATGAGCGGAGGAGGATGTGACTGCAGTGGTCTGCTGGCAGCCCTCTCGCCTTCGGTATGAGCCAGGAGATGCAGCACCTGGGCTTGTCATGGGGCGCATGAGGTGGCTCAGACCCTACATCCCTGTATGGTGACACCTGACATTTGTAGGATCAGGGATTTGGCAAAGCCTGGCTGATGCATTGGAGTTAGTGGGTGCATTTTAATGAAGAAACTGAGGCACAGGGCAGCTAAATGCTTAGTTATTACTAGTTTGTGTACAGCCAAATATTCATCAAAGCTTACACATAAGCCAGAGTGGCAAGGGATGGTAAATCACCCGGCAGAGGTATTGTCTTTCTGTATTGACTTCACTGGGTATGCAGAGATGGTGGCAGGAAAGCCAAAGCTCACCTCAAGTGACACCTGCAGGGTGTGACAAGCAAGAAGAGCTTCTGCTACTACATCAGTAGTAAAAGGTTGAACAATGAAAGTGCAGGACTGCTGCAGTACTGGAGGTGTGTGAAGGGGTGAAATTTGGGACAGCAAAATATTAAGGCTGTTGCCTGCTTTGAGGTAGTCTGCACCAGCAAGGTCTCCCAGCCTCTGTGTTGGAGGAAGGGGCAGGAAGGAACAGAAGCACCATCAAGAGTTGAGGATCAGCTCAGGAAACTTGAGGAAGCTTGAGGGAAGTCGACCTTACATGTTGATAGGGACTGACTATTTGGCTCACTGGGTGCTGGGAGACTTGCCAGTGTCCTTTGCTGGGCTGATCTCTCATTTTGAGAGGTTGTGGAGGCGGGGGAGGTCCCTGATGTTTGGAAACAGGCAAATGCCGGTCTTCAAGAAAGGGCAAAAGGGTGATCCAGGGAGCAAGAGGCCAGTTATCCTCACTTTAGTCCCTGGCAAATTATGGAGCAAGTCCTGTTGGAGAACAGGGCTGGGCACACGGAGAAGGTGATAAAAAACAGCCAGTGTGGATTTACCAAGAATAACCTGACTGCCTGTAATGATGAAATGACAGGATCTGTGGATGGGGAGAGAGCAGTGGATGTCATTTATGCTGTCTTCATGCTCAAAGGCAGGGCTGTTGTCATGAGAGGCTGAAGGAAAGGACAGACCAGAAACCCTATGACAATTGCCAAGTCCTGCACCTGGGAATGAAGAGCATTGAACTCTGATACAGGCTGGGGATGGACTGATCAGAGAGCAGCTCTGCAGGAAAGGCTCTGGGAGTTCTGGAAGGCAGCAGACAACATGCTGTACATGAACCAGTGGTGTGCCTTGGTGACAAGGATGGACCCTGGGCTGCATGGACAGGAACACATTCTGATCAAGGGAAAGGTTTATGTCCCTTCACTCAACACCTGTTATACCACATTTAGGGTAATGAGACTGAGTTTTCCTAGGACAGAAAAGCTAGATTAACAGGAGGAAGGTCAGTAGCGTCCCCAGTGGTGGGGCCTGGAGCCCTTGAATTATGAGAAGGGGCTGGGATAGCCAGACTGGCTTAGCGTGGAGAAGAGATGGCTTTAGGGACATCTATGAGTCCTCTCATTGCCTACAAGGGGTCAATGAAGAACCAGTGCTGGACTCCTCATGGTGGTGCAGGATGGGAGAGTGAGAAATAACAGGCATACGTTTAAAGAAGAGAGAAGGAACTTTTCTCCATGAGGACAGCCAGGCAACGGAGCAGACTGCCTGGAGAGGCTGTGCCATCCCCATCCCTGCAGGCTTTCAAGACCTGACTGGGCAAAACCCTGAGCAGCCTGGTCTACCCTCAGAGCTGGCCCTGCTTTGAGCACAAGGTTGGATTGGAAACCTCCTGAGGTTTCAACCTGAATTGCCCAGTCAGTCTGGATCTACTGAGCTGGCTACAAATCCTAAGCAACTCAGTCCCCTTGAATTAGTTCAAGGAACATATTATATATGTTCTTGAAATATATTTTATTGTGATTTTGGTCTCTGTACTAGAAATAGCTTGTGCACTGTCTCCCCTACACTTGACACTGCTCCTGCTTTATAAACAGATACACATCTTGATATTGTATTGACATCTTGATATGTCTATATGTCAGGTATTCGTCATGCCACTTCTAGAGGTTAATTTTTAAAAAAATCACTTTATGACAGAATTAAGGAAAAAAAAAAAAAAAAGGGAAAAAAGGCCTCTCAAAAAAAAAAAAAAAAAAAGGGAAAAAAGGCCTCTCAGGAGAATGCCCCTTGACTGTAAAACCTGTTTTTCTTCTCTCTCTACTTCTCATGTTCTTAATCTGTTTTAGGTATTTATAAAACTTTAATCCTCATAGTATCAGAAGTCCCGAATGTACAAAGACTTTAAAATGTGCTTAACTCTATACTGCTGTAAGAAGGCCCTCATGTATGTGTATCTTTGCAAAATCCAGGTCAAAATGTGGAGGTAGAACTGCACAGATTATTTTGCAGTTGTTAGCTCTGAAACCTTCCCTTGAAAAGGATATCAGTTATAAAGCACTCTTAGCTGTAAGAATCTGTTTATGTTCTTCTGCAAATATTTTAAAAAGTAGAATAATATAACATTTGACCTATGATCTTCTGATGGTCAAATGCTCAGCTGATACAGGCAAAATATCCAAGTATATTATAAAGATTTATTTGTCAAAAATGCAAGGATTTTTTGTTTGACAAAAACTACCTGGGAAACACCAGCTCAAGCAGAAAATTAGTCTTTTTCAATAGGACTGTTATCAAGCCATTCTCTCCTTCTGGCAGTAACAGTGGTGACAAGATCATTTTAACCCTTTCCATACGATTAAGCAAGCTATGATGGCACTAGAATGTACTGCAAGATGTCCAGGAGCTGATACAGTTCGGTCTCACTCCCCCCACTTCTTTGATTGTTAAGTGTTTATGGATGGCTCTCAAATAATCAAATTACTTTTCTTTTAAAAGGCTCTGGGTCTAGAAGCAATTTTGCTAACAGAAAACTTTGTTCTAGAAAGAAATTCTGAATTTTTGACAGTGTTATTCAATTAATTGTCGTGATTTACACCAGCTGTAATCACTCGCTCCATACATAAGGAGCTGAAATAACAGACTACATGTGCCTGCGGAGATTTTATCAAGAAAGCAGAAACTAAACATGAAGCTAAATTTCCTTTGAGTTTTAGGCATCTACCCTGATGTGGCATCTCCCTCTTCATTGAAGAGGACCTAGGGTGAAGGGCTATCCTCTCTCCGTGTCCTTGTCCTTTCCCTGCCCATGTGGGATTTGCTTGCTTCTTCAAACCAGCAAGAATTGGAGGGCCAAGCTCCAAGGACTTGCACCAGGCAGTGAGTGCTCTCCTTGGCCCTCCCCATCCTCATGGGCACTGCAGCATGGTGACACCCATGGGTGCTCAGCTGCTCTGCCTCTGATGGGGCTGGAGGTGGGAGGCATGAGGGGACAATGTGACTGTCCCTGCAGAGACCCTGCACGACAACTTCCCTGCGCCATGTAAGAGCCGAAGATGTGGCCTCGATCTGCTGGTGACAGGGAAAAAAAATCCCCATACAATATTGCAGAAATAAATACAGATATAAACACCAATAATCCCATCACTTTTGTGTTAACAGCTTGATAACACATCTGCTTATAACTCACACACTGCACTAAATTTTCTGCTCTATAGTAACTATCATATCCCTGTCAGAAGAACTAAATATTTAATCATCTGGGGAGATGAATCATGAAAAGCTGTTTCGGGGAGATATTTTTAAATGGACAATTCGTTGTCATTTAATTTTGAGAACCTGCTGTCTCCTTCTTTTCAGAAGGGTCCCTGCAAACCTGTGACCATACAGATTATTGCTCTATACTGCTTGCTGTCTCCCTTGCAGGTAATGTAACCTACAGAGTTTTAAGGTAGTTTCAGAGCAAGACAGGAGGATCCAGGGTTTGCCTGTCCATCCCTAAGCCTAAAGACAGCAAGGATAGAGACAAACAATCTGCTGGATTGCATGACACTTTGGGGAGGAATATCCTGTTTTTCTGTCTGAATCCATAAACCTGCCAAGAGGTCAGCTACAGCATCACACCAAGGCTGCACCTGCATTTTGTGCCATCTTGAACATTTATGCCCTTGAGTCTCTCTTGTTTTAGACTGAGCCACACTCCACCTATGTGCAAAGAACTGCTTTTCTCAGACCCTTCATGCTACCAGTGGTTCCCATTTCTACAAAGATAAAGTTTCTCCAGCCCAATGTAAAATTCAAATCAGGTTTTACAAAATGAATCTCTAAGGAAAAAGGATAATTATTAAAGAGCTTCGTTAGTGCTTTGCAATCTTAATTATGATAATTATATTTTTGTAGCTAATATAACTGAACTCCTGCTTTTAAATCCCATTAACGAGCATTTTTAATCCCTCTCCTACTGGGCCAACAAAACCATAATGTTGAACTTTATATTTACACGGGGCACTATTTTTAATAAAAATGACGCACTGTTTACTGAGGGTTTCCATTCCCTTTTATCTGCATTTTGAAGGCGCACCTTCTCCCAAGACACAAGAAATTAAGAAAAGCAAAGATGGATTCAGCAGCTTGGGCTTGATTTCCCTCCTTGGCAACAAGAGGGCACAGTCCCTAAGCCAGGATGGCAGCAGGCTGTGGATATTGGCTGCCATCAGGAGTCAGTGACACCACTGCTCCAGTAGAAGGACAGACTTAAAGCTCTTTCCCACAACAGCCCAAGGGTTGAGCTTCATCTGCTCTGGGTCCTCATGTGGGCTTCACCAAGAGCACACACCCCTCCCACACAGGCAGAGGATGTGACCCACTGTGTGAGATGAGACCTGTCAGAGGAGACAGCGGGAACTTGCACAGGACAACTTTCCCATACTGGACCGGTCCTGTGGGTAAGCGGGATACCAAGAGATGGCAGGAGCCAGGCTGCAGCAGCCAACAGTGACTGATGACCAGGGGAAGAGGTGGCAGCTGGGGGAAAAGGTCAAAAGAAATTTCAATTAAAAATGAAATGCCTGAATACACAAACTATGTGTGAGCAGGGAAAGGTACCTCCCCAGCTTACTGGAAATCCTGAAAAGGGCCAGCAAGTGACACTTTTCAGTGACACAGTATTTTCTGAGTAAAGTTTAAAATCCCTGATAAGAATGGAATTTGCTGCTGTGTCCTGTTATGATCCACCTGCCACCACCCAGGTGCAATGGCCTAATGGAGTTTTTTTATGAGTCTGTTTGCAGACACATATTTTATAATTATCTAACAGAGAGAAAATAAGTAAAGGATCAAAGAGGGAAGAGCATACAAATTCAGATATCTCAAAAAAGAAATTAAAACAATAAAGCATATATTGAATATCATCTGCCCATTAATCTCTGGAGTAAATTCAGAAAACTAATTAAAAGCTTCTACACAGATAAATGATAAGCTTCTTTATTCAATGAGCTCAACATATGAACAAACAGAGGTTTGTGTTGATATCATCATTATTAGCAATTGCATTAGAGCAAATGATTTTTTGCTGTGCTACTGGGAATACAGTGATTTGAAAAACAAAATGCTATGAGATGAAAATTCAAACCTTTATGGTACCAAGCATATAGCATTTCCTGGTTTTTATTTTTAGTTAATGGTAACTCTTACGGGTCAGCGTTATAAAAAATAAGGTGTAGAGAAACAACCCCAAAGCCAGTACAGAAACAACAAAAATCTTTGCATAATCGTTCTCCAGTGGAAGGCCAGCTTTAAGGGCCAATATTGCCTTCTCACATGGGAAATTCTCTAATTTGTCAGTTCTTCTGCACCTTGTATCCCTTTTTCTGCTATTGGCTTCAACATTCTCAGGGGATTTTGTCTTGAATTTTAGAGGGAGGTTTTTGCCTCTTCAACCGTAATTGATAGATGTTCTATTTTTGTGGAGCAACACTGCTGTGTTACATGATGTGTGTGGCAGTGCTGCATGGGGAGCTTGCAAGACAGCTAGAACTGCTCTCTCTTGGTCCTCTGGGAATAAACCCCATCCCAACCATCCCTTTAGATAGCTGTGACTTAAAAAGGGGGATTCTGAAGAACACAAGTTTACAGCTTAAGCTATGTGTTCAATTTACGTGCAGAGCCTGAAATAATTAATACCAATATATAGTCAGTTCAGAATCTGATTATTTAGAATCAACTGGCTCCAGAATTCAGATATCTTCTTAATGATCCTACACAAGGAAGTAACTTGAGAAACTCTGTATTTTATCCACAGTGCATTCCAGTGATCCAGCACTGATTAGCATAAAAACAGCTTTAAACTGATGAAATGTGGGAACAAGAGAGAACTATAACTGCTTTTGTTTATATTTTTATTCATACACCAGCATTTTCCTACTTCATATTGTACATATTGTAAACTCTCCCTATTGACCAAAATGAAGCAGAGATTTTAAGACGTCTCAGGCTAATGTCCTCTTGAATACAGGCTAAATGAAGGATACAGTCCACAGAGTGTAAAGTGCAGTTAGATTTTAGCTTATTCACTCAACTGTGGCAATTCAGAAACAGAGAAGTCATTAAAAGCCCCACAGCAAAATATCAAATTATGCCTCTGCCAGATATTAACTTTGAAAAGGAACAGAGACAGTTGGAAAACCACAATGAAATACTGATGTGCTGATTCACCTCACACTTATGTACTGCATGACTTAGAACTGCAAAATAATCTCTGTTCTGTGCCAAATGATACTGGGAGGAAAGCATCTTTTGGCTCTGATGGGTGCTGCCTTCCACTCATAATGTGCATTTCCCCTTTACACTTGCAAGAAAATTTGCTGTCAGAATCTCAAGTTGACTTGCTATTTTATTTGCCATCTGTGTCAAATATTTATATAGGCACACTAAGTGTGTGTCCATGTCCCAGAGGGCATCAGTTGCTGCACACTGTTTCCTATCTTTTATAATTACCAGGGGAAAAACTAGGAGGGGGTAAAACCTGACATAATTATAGATCTCAACTCATGCTGTATCACATTTAATTTATGTAGAGTGTCACAGCCATTACTGGAGCACCATATATGAAAAAACAGGATATTTTTTGCACTACGAATGCACTACGAATTTTGCAGGTAACCTAATAAAATTGGATTAAATATCCTGCAGAAAATCAGGTACTTTACATCCCATCTATTCTGTAGCCAGTACTGTGACTGCAGCTCTTAAAACATTATCTCATCTGGCTGTAGAGATGTATTTCAGCACCAATGCAGCTCACTGTAGGTCTGCTGGTTTACGTATTTACCCAGTGTCACCACAAAAAGCTTGTGTAGGGCAGCTCAGTTTGGGGGAGGGCAGGGAGAGGGAGAAAGAGGAAAGAAAGAGAAGCAGTTGGCAGGGAGCTGAGATTGGGGTCAGGTTGGGTCCTCTGGCTCACAGTCTCGTGAGCAGCTGGGAGAGGTAAATCACAGAGCTGTGAGTTGAGATGAGGAGAAAAGGGAAAGTCCCATGTGCTGTTTCTAAAATCCACACAAAAAGAGAGATCCCAAAGGCAGTTTTGAGGACCCTAGGAAAAATGCTTTTGACACTGGATGCATTGGGAAGTTTATTTGCAAAAATGTTATTGCTCCTCCTTGTTGGGTAGGTTTAAAGCAGTCTCAAGAGTGATTATTGAAACTGTAGCAACTTTATGAAAAGATATATATCAATCACTATAAACTGTGCCAAAGGTAGTATAAAATTTGATGGCACAACACTTCACTTTGAAAAACTTATACTTTATCCTACTGCCACTATTTTGGGATTATTTGGGTCTGGGGATCTTTTGCTTTTAAAAAGAAAAATCTTTGGTTCTCTATGGTGGTTTTTTCCCTCCTCAGCCTCCCTTCTTTAGATACTTCAAAAGGCAATATCCTGAGAAAACTTTTCTGCTGGTTCCTATTGTTTTCCAGTTCAAGTGAAAAAAGTACATAATGTTAAATCTGAACACCAAGACTCTGTGAATGTGTAAACTTTAGAATTCTAAATCTTTCAGCCTGTGCCAATGTAAACCACCTAAAGAGCAGAGAATTAAGTACACTTTATCCTCTCTGACCATGATTGAACATGTTCCAGTCCTAAAATCTGCTGCAGGGAGTCGCTCAAATCCCCCAAAGTGAAGTAGGGCTTTTTCAAACAAGCATGAGAAAAGAGGGACATCCTCATCCAAATCTCAGCCCAAACCCTTTTGCTCTCTTCTTTGAAAATTATCATCCTGCTGTTTCAAATCACCTCCCTCTCAAGGACATGGAGCAGAAAAAACTAAAACCTACCTTTCCTAAGTGAAATGTTCCGTATTACCTAAATTCATGGGAAAATTGCACAGAAAAGTCAATAAGCACATCTGCAGTACACACTGACGTCCGTCACCCACCCTTTCCAATGCTGCTCCATTAATGTCTAACTGTCCTGGTTTTGTTTTTGAAAAACAGCTGTCTTGGTCCAGATTCTGGAAGCTGATGGATGTACATTTTGGGAACCCAGTGGGTTTTCTGTCCAGCAGCAAGAGCTTCTCCCTGTACTCTTGTCCATGGCACTCTGTGCCAGGACCCTCTCCTCTGCAGAGGAAGGACTGTGGGGATCATGGTCTGCCTTTCTCCTGCCCAAGCACACAGCATCCCCACTGCCCTCCCTTGCACTGAATCCAGTGCCTGAGTCAGAGGCCCAGCTCGTGTGCTGGCGCTGGATATCTGGAAGCATGTGAGTACTGCAACCACAGCCAAAGCCTGATGTGCGTGCTGGCCACGAGAAACAGGCATCCAACTGCCACTGCTTGGGTATCCAAGAGGGTTTAAGCTATTGTTAGTCATGGGAAGCTGAACAGAAATGCATTAAAAGGCTCTCATTCCTTAGATTTGCTCTTCTCTCTTTATCACTTAGGAATATTTAATGGGAAAGAACCACAACGCAGTTGCAGCTGTGCTTCGGTTAGTCCACTGTCTTGTTCTAAGCTATTTTAAAACTGACATTATCCTGAGAAATAATGAGAAGTCTTAAACTGTGCTTCACTGCGTACTGTGTGAAGCACACATTAAATTTCTAGGCAGCTAAAGAGCGAGGAGTGAAATGCGAGAGAATAGTTTTCCTGTTATATTTTCTCTCTCTTCATGGAAACATTGATGTGAAGGATAGTAATACTGTTACTGAATTCTGACCCACATGGCTATAAAGATGCATTACTCACATCAGTCCAGCAGACAGTTCTCTCAATCTTGCTTCCTCTGCAAATGCAGTTATCTTACTCTGGCACTTCGCAAAATGCTCTAAATTACTATTAAATTAAATACTTTTAATTTATGAAGGAATTCAGCTGAACTCATATTTCTGTGCCATTAATTATCAAGTATCCTACTGACTCTGGAAAAAACATTAATAAATCAATCCAAATGAACTTCCACTTTCCCCCCTGAACTGGAGATGGGTGTCATCAGTCACACTCTAACCTGAGAAAGTTATATTTCCTTTGGATTTATCATTCATCTAATTCCAAATCATGTACTGAGTGAGCTCAGGGCAACATTTTCAAACATATTGCTAGTGATGGCAGTATATTTAGCCATTTTAATATGTGGACGCATTTTTAGAGGTCTTCTGTGATTTGAAGCAATTCCCCTTTTGCAATGTTAAGGCTGATTAGTTTTGTTTGTTTGTTTTCAGAAACAGTAGTTACACTAGTAGTCCTTTAGAAAAAATAAGATTTTCAGGGTATCCTTAGACACGCTGGAGCTCTGGGAAAGCACACATGACAAGAGGTAGTGATAAATCTGGAACTGAAGGACATGTGGATGCTTCGGAGGGTAGTTAGTCCAATGGGTAAATACAGATTTAAGTGCTGATCTTTTGACACCCACAATTGAAAATATGGACCTTGATATACAGTGCTGGTCTTTAGTATGCCTTCACACAGAAAAAAAGGTCTGCAGGGGTTCAGTATAAAGTTCACAGCCCAAAACAGTCTAAGGAGGACTGTAGTAGCAGAGCAGACAGGTGAGCTATTTCAGAAGCTGACAGAGCTACCAGGGGCACCCTTACTATCCCCTCAAAACAGTGCTGAAGAGTGAAAAACCAAAACAAATGCGTTATTTCACAGACTAGTCTTCAAAAGTAGATGTTTCCATTTCATCAGTGTTTCATCCTTCATTTGCCAAACCCAACACAAATCTTGGCAAAGGAATGTATTTCATGAAGTTGTGTGGACTGACTTAATGTATTAATCTTCACAGTGACACAGATTATTAGAAACTCAATGATATGTGGAATGTTTTATGATGTGCTTTCACGCTGATAAATAGCTAATCACCATGTATTTGTGACAACAGAGCATTACGGAGAGCAGTAATACGTGTTCTGAAAAACACCATTGGTCCTTTTACACCCTCTGCATAATGCCCTATCATCTACAGCGCTTAACTTTGCAGTCTTGCTTTCAAAACCATACAAAAAACATCATTATGAGAATCCTAACATTTTTCAAAGCCTCCTCTCTCGTCTTTTGTGCCATTGTTTTTTCCAGTAAAAGTGCATGACATGCCATTTGACAGCTGGTAATTGTATGTGTATTGAATTAAAGCATTGATTTTAATTTTCAAAGTCAATCTCACTCTCTTTTAGTTGAATGAATTACTTTGTTCTTGAGAGAAAACATTGGTACTGGACTTCAGATACAGGATCAGAGCTTAGGCAGCCTGTCCTCAGGGGTATTTTCTGTTGCTCTTTTGCTGAAATATTGGAAGGTTCTAACTTGCCCATTACCCAGGAAAAAAAAAGAAAAAAGAAGGATAATGTAGCTCTGAACAGCTAGTACAGCTCCTAAATTCATAGCTTTCAACTGTTTTGTGTTGGCTGATAGGATGATTTTCGACTGTACAGTAAGCAATAACAGACTGGGCAAAGCTGGGTAAGAAACCTTGAAAAAAAAATCCAGGTGCTGCTAGGAATTGCATTAACTACCATGGATTGCCATGTATCTTTGGGTCAGTGGTGAAGTGCATTAAGAAAGCTCCCTGGGAAACAGATGTTCTCTGACCCCTTCTCCTGTACTATCCCTTTCACAGATGCAGACACTTTTCCTCCTCTAGTCTACTCCTGAAGAACTAAACTGCAGACCAAAGCAGCCACTGTCATGTGGAAACCACAGGAAGGAAAAAAAACCAGCACTACACATCAGAAAGAAGGATCACAGGTTGTCATCCCAAAGAGATGTTCAAATAAAGACTGAAGGTTTACACCATGTGTCAGGAGACAGGCTGCTGCTGCTTCTTCTCTCTCTCAAAACCTGAACACCACAAACCAAGTCTTTGACCTGGCTGCTCTTAACGCGCATTCAAAGATATTCGCTGTTTCCTTATTCCTAACCTTTCAAGCCTATTACCTTGGGCTCAGTCTGGCTTTTTCCCCTCTCTGTGGTGCATGCAGCCCTCTTCCTGCAGCCATCTCCATGCAGGTGTGGTATGGGGGAAACACTGTTTGCCTACTGGCATCCTCCAGCAATCCAGCTGGGACAGAGAAATGAGGCCAGCCTCTGTTCTTACTCACATCGGTGAGAAACAACAGTAAGAACTTTGAAATGTGTGGAGCTAAATCTGACCTGGAATTGTGATCTAGCATTACACACAGAGTCACTGAAATGGAGCTGGAATGAACAAGCATGGCAGCTGCTTCTTTTATGAAAGGTTTCCTGCTAACTGGAATTGTGGTTTGGGTGAGGATTTGCCCGCGCTGCACTGCTCCAGTCATGCTGCATGCTTTACATACGACAGAGATGGAATCTGGCTGAAGATTTTATTTTGGTCATACTGACTGGCATATTTGTTGCATAGCAGGCTGAACAAAGAAGACCTCTGCTGTTAAAGAATTTAATATTGTGCCTTGATTCCAGCACACCTTAAAGTTCTGTAGACATGCTACAGCATTCCCTTGTTTCTTTATCTAGCATTTCAGTCTTTCCAAATGGACATTTTAACAAAATGCAGCATTAAGACTTCATTAATTCAAATTTACCACTAACCACCCCCCACCAAAAAAAATATCAGAAAGATGAATCTTATGGCACATCTCATGCATTTTTGCAGTTCTGCCAGTTTGTTAGACAGAAAATGCTAGTCCATTCTGGTTAGTGTGTGTCTTTTTTGCCCTAAAACCTGTGGGTTTTTTGTAGCTGTGCATTAAAGTGGATTTTCTCTGAGGCATAATAAAAATACCACAGTAAAGACATACATCATCTTTTCGATGCCATGTTACGTGATGACATTTTTCATGGTACACTTAGTCTGCTTTTGTCCAAAGCAATTGAAAGTGTGAATGTGCACTGACCTGCTCCAATGCAATCCTATTAGCCACCAAAAACATAGAAGATCACATACATCAATTTGAGTCTGTGCAGCACAGCATTTATTATTTCTGCAATAAACTGTAGAGAAAATAAAGTGTTATTTCATTCATGTCTAGCTGCTCTATTGCCACAGTATTACTTACCAGAAGCAAAAATAGGGATATATATGCAAAGGGCTTTTCTTCATCTGGCCCTGATGTCTGTATTACCACCCACTTTCTGTTTTTTTGTTTTACTTGACTCAGACTCCCTACAGCCTTCACAAGTGGAGTATCCTGACTTCTTCCTAGTGCATCCAAGCTTAGACTAGCTCCTGTTTTACTGCTTCCATTTCAATGTGGTAAAGGGAGATACTGGTTCAGGAGCTTGATGAATGTTTGCAGATATTTGGCTGTCTGCTTTTCTACAACAAAAGGGATCAACTAATGCCATATCTTCATATTATACCAGAATTTGGGAACCTGACACTACTTAGAGACACAACTGTAATAAAAGGATTTTCTGAGAAGTAGGTACTCCTTGTAATGCAAAGGTGAACCTTACAGCAAATCTTAGGATTATTATTACACTAGAAAAAATAGGGTAACAGCAGATCTTCACACAGCATGCAAAAAATCATGAAAATTACTGGCCTCTATCCAAGGACAATCATGAGGAATTTGGGGAATTAGCACCCTCTTCAAGGAAAAAGTCACTGGCTGCCCTGGGATGATGTGGATTTTACATACGGTTCTTTTGTCACCAAGATTACACAAGCTCCCTAGCCTTGCCTTTGCAAAAATATTAAAAGATTTTAAATGGGCTTTATTCTACAGAGACAGAGTCCCAAATGCTGTTACACAAATAAAGTGATGAATGGGATGCCTATATGTCATTTATTTCCTCTTGGAATTGGTGACCTTCCATCAGTCAGTAATCTCCTTCACAGTCCCTCACTTGTGAATTATAAGTTAATCAAGAGTACAATGGAAACAATGCATCCATGTCCTGCTCACTGCATTCATTTCTCTCCTCAGGGTGGATTACAGATGTTAAAGTTGTAATGAGCTTTCTTTTAGTCCAGTTTTGACCTCAATCCTGACTTTGCCAGAAAAAATTTCTCATGTGAGTTCACAAAAGATGTATTTGGAAAATACACTGGGATCTGGAAACGAGTGTTGTGAAGCTGGAGTAGTCTAAAAAAGAATATCTCCTTAACTGCTCTATTTTAGGGTAGTGGGTTATGTGGAAAATAATTTAAACAGAGAATGCTATTTCACCAGTATCAGTGCAGAGGAATGAGTATTTTAGCACATTGCCCCATTTTACACAGCCTGAGCTGAATCTGGGGAACTTCCCCTTACAGGGGATGCAATACCTCCACTGGAAGTATTTATTTTCAAAACATAAAGATGCACAATAGCTGTGAATGGAATATGAGGAAAAAAATATTCTCTTACAGTTGATAATACTAGTGATAACAATGAAGGAATTATTCTCATTATGAAGCAGAGTTGATCTGAAAGGTAAAAAGAGGTGGTAATTAATTTCCTTTAATAGTCACACTGGGATCTCCTGTAGTGTGCAGTCTGATGTTAATAATATATTTTCCCCCCTATAATTAATGTTCATGTTCTGTTCCTGGGGGACTCTTCTCCACTACCCTCAGCATTGTCATTACTTAAGCATGTACAAGCAACTTTAGCACTTTGGTGGCCGCAATAGCTAATCCAAGCACTGCATCCCTTGCCTGTATCTTCTCTCCTGTCATGTGCATGGCAAATGCCAACACTAGAACATGCAACCTCAGGAGAGCTGCGAAACGATGAGATGTTTTGTCCCATTGTGGAGAAACGTGCAGTTTTAAAGAGAATGGTAAGACAAGAGAGAGGGAAGGAGTGGGCCCTCTTTGCCTGCCTTGCTTTCTGAGGATTGTGGTTCATGGGTGCAGATATTGCACTTACTTGCCAGCACAAGGCTGGGGCACAGCAGGGTGAGCAAAGAAGCCCTTAGATTTCAGAGCAGCCTGTGGCTCTCATGCCAGCCACCAAAGGCATAGAAAGAGAATGAAGCCAGGGCAGAAGCAGCCCTGGGTTACTTCTGGATGTCAGCTTCTACTGTAAATGAAAACTGTGCTGTGCACCAGAGACCAAGCAACATTTGACTTATTCTAAAATATTCTGATTAAGCTGAGTGTGATGCTCCTTAGCTACAATTGCAGACATGACTCTTCCCAGAAAGCAGCAAACCTGAGAGATACTTGGACTTGACAGAAAGAGCAGGAGAGTAAAAAGCTCAGGAAGGAATAGGAAACTAAGTGCTTTAACATGCTACCACTTCCTTTCACATCCCCCAGATTATATATTTTTTAATTTAGTTCCTGCAGGACAAAAGTGTCACAGAAACAATTATTTTCCCTTTACCACTGAATTTCCTTTAGCCTGCTATGCAATGCTGACCTGCATTCATCACAATTCAGAAGGTAAGGGAGGATGACCCTCAACAAATGAGTCAGAAAAGAGGGAACACAACATAAAGCTCAAACACAGAACCATTTTGTTTTCATAGGACAGCAGCGATACACCTAGGAGAACACAGTATTGCATTAAGCTAACTCAAGTCACACAAATGCAAATATTTTCTGTTTGGTTTTGGTATGTTGTTTTTCAGAATATGTTGTCTTGAGCAATTGGACAAAAAGTTTCAACACCAAGATGTTTCCAGAAGTGTTTTATTTCCCTCTTCTGCATCCACCACGGGTGCCACCACTGCCCAGTACAAACAAGCACTCCCACACCAGCATGTCCAGCCTCACTGGCACCATCCAGCTCTTCTCATGCACACAAGCAGGTTGGTCTTTGCTCCAATACAGGAACTTTCCCTTTGGCATTTACTCATTTCCTAAAATGAGGACACTTACATCACAGCACACGACATACACCTATGACAGCACATTTTAGGGCTGAGAAATGAGCTTGTGCAACTGGTGGTCTGCCTCTTTGTTTGAATGTGTGCTCTTTGAATTGCAAAAGCTTTCCCTGGAACAGCAGAGAAAGCTAAAGAAACCCTGAGACTCACTTTCTTCATCTCCTCTCTCTGACCTTTCCTACTCTCATTTTTTTTGGTTCTCAGCACAAGGAAGAGTAAACAAGTGAAAGACAGAAGCAACACCATGTTCACAAACTTTCCTCCCTAATTTCACACTCACTTTACACCTGCATCCTGAGTCAAGGATATCTCACTGAATTCTGCTAAAACTGTAGTCTACCCAGAGATTTAAATATTCTGGAAATGACTGTAAATATAAAATGTAACAGATTTTGCCTTTTTTTTCCCCCTTAGGGGAAAACTGAATTATCAGCAGTTTCACTTTAGAACAATTTTTATTTACTTCTTTAAGAATAAAAACTCTATTATGTCAAATTTTGTTAGCACATATAGATTATTGCCAGATGTAGACCTAAGCAGTAAAATGACTAACTAAATAACAAGGAAGATGGGAGGGTGCCACTATCACTGAGCCATTAACAAGAAGGTTCCACAAGACTCAGAGATGGCAAGTAAGCAGATTTAAGGCTATAATGCACAAAGCCATACAACACAATCCCATATTCCTAGAAGAAATGTTTGGAAAAGAAACATCCATATATATAACATAGCTAATGTAGTAAAGTAACTCCATAGTTGCTTAATTGGAAATATTTCATTGTATGGAAAGTACTTTGAAGGGTGATATTTCAGTACATAAACACTGCATCCTCCTGCTTATTCTGGCAAAAGATATTTCTCAAATACATTAAATTCAAGCTTTTTCCAAGTTTTCCAGGCTTGTATTTCCTACTTTGCATTGGGGGGGTAGTGGGGTGGAGGGAAGAGGAGGAGGGAATGGAAAGTAGAGACTATTTTTTTTATTGAAGATTTCAGTAATTGTTTCTAGATCCTCACATATCTAGGCCTTGCACATTTAAACAAAAGTGAGTGCAAAATATTATTAATGAAATATAAATTAAGGAGAAGACTGCCTAACAGGTGATACAGCATTCTCTGTCTGGAAAATGGCATATTTTCATGGAAAAAAACAACATCAGAGACACTTGATCTGTATGCATTGTATTTTTCAAAGAAATCTTTGGGACACTGCTTTTATAGAAAACTGGAATACATCTTCTCTTTAATGTAGTAATTCAGATTTTCTGACCTTTTCAATAAAAAGTAAAAACATTTGGGAAGATTGTTAAATACTCCAGAATTTTTTATTAGCTATGTCTCATTTGCACATAACTCATGAACTACTTGCAGGCAGTATCCATCAGAGTGAAAACTCTGCAATTACCTGCTGCTTCTTCCCCCACAGTGGGTAATCATCACTTTAAGACTCTGGTCCAGGAGGTGACGTGGGTAAAACATGAACTGCCCATGCAAGTTTCCCATTCTGTCAGACCAGCAGGGTTACTAGTTCATGCCTTTCAATTTGAAAGCTTTCATGGGTGTTATCTCCCAAAATGGAAGGAGATGCTGAGGTGCAAACAGATCCATAATTTCCAGTAAGAGAGCCAAGTAAAGCTATATAATGATGCTGCTTCACATCTGGCCTCCCTGGTATGACTGGAGACCTCTGTGGGTGCTTGATCCGAGGCTTCAGACAACAATACAGTCCTGCTGGGTGAATACTGATCTTAAACAAAGCAAGGAATACCTTTACATTGCCACTTACACTGAGAACACAAGCTTCTTTGGAAGAGAGGGTATCACAGTGCTATTTAAAATGCACTGTGGCATGGCACAATACACTGGTGTGCACAGTGATGCTGTTCCCCCATCCACAGGGAAACTCATGTCTAGAGATGCACACACTGTCTTACCAAAGGTTTGTTTCTTATTAGGGAGTAACTGAAGTCCTTTTTAACACCTGCATTGCATGGATTTAATATACTAATGTGTAAACCCGTCTCAAATGTTTAATCCTAAAAATGTTTTACTTTCTTTTCAGCACTCTTAAGTAATTAGTCCTGCTAATTTAACTCCATCAGGCTGAAAGGCATTAAATGAAATGTCTAGAAGGATTTAATTTAAGTACTTATCAAAGACCAGTAATATCAATTTCCACTGGTAAGTAAAATGAATGTATGTGAACTGAAATCAGATACATTGATTCTACTCTATTGTGAAAACATAGCTTAGAGATAAATAGTACTATGATTATTTACCCAGGAAAATGTGCATCATCCTAATGGAACTGCTCTCATGACCTTGACTAAACTACTGCACTCCAGCCTTCTCAAAATCAGTGCCGAAATACCAACAATAGCATGACGCACATGTCTGTTTTCTGAGGTGTCCACTTTACAATGCGGCTTTGAGAAAAGCAGTCTTTGTACACAAGCATTTCTTGACTCATATGCGCAATTACTGCTGTACTTCTGCATAAAGAAAACTAGAAGATAACACAGGACAGTGTTCAGGGCCTGTGCTTGGGCTATAGTTAAAAGGCAAACTAAAATGCACCTTGCATTGGCATTTTCAAAGGACAAATCTGATACCATAAACAAAGCTCATTTCTGCTGTTGAGTGCCTCCCAAAGCATCATTTTGCCTTAGGGGATCATGGCTCAAAGACAGCAAAGGCTGTTCCACATGGCCACTAATACAAGTTTAGGAATGGCATCAGCTGGTGTCTGGCTTTGGAAAAGCTGGAGCTGAATGTTTCTGGCTGGCTCCTCCAGACTGAAAGGCTGTGATTCGATCTAGGTTGGTACTCATGACTTCTGGAGACCTGAGTCTTAATACTCTGACTGGAGCTGAGACTGGGACTAAGGACTGATAGGGATGAAAAGCAGGTGCTATTGCTGGGAAGACCAAAGCTTATAAATCTCAGAAGAGCATAAACACAGTAAAGCATGAGCAGCTGAACGGCCGAGTGGGAATAATGTGCTTTAGGTTATGTTTGGGATTTAATGCCTTGGTGTAGACCTAGAGTTTGGACCCAAAGAACTGAGTTAATTACTGGATTTCAAAAGAGCTTAACTGATGACGCAGCTAAAGACAACAGCAAAACCTCAACACAGCCTCCCTGAGCAAACACAAGGCTATGCCTTAGCCTGAGCCATCATGTCGGCTTCCTCATTGCTTACCCTTCTGCAGCATATACTTCCAAATTTGATTTTTAGCCATGGGAAGCTTTTATGCTGATATATGGAATTTTTCCAAGGCTATTATTAGCTTACTGAAATGAAAGTGCTGTTGATAAGAAAAAGCTTAGATAAAAAACCAGGACAAAGTGACCCAAACACAAGTACAGCTTCATGGTCTTGCCAAATACACACATTGTGCCAAGTGCTATCATTCACTGCCTGTGTCTGTGTAGAATCTAACAGGGATTGGCAGGCAGGTATCCTGGGAATAATACCATCTAAGGTAGCAGGCCCTAAGAAACCCCCTTAAAAAACCTTAAAGAGGACCATTTCTTGAGACCCTGTCTCTGCTGCTGAAAAGAACAGTGTTTCGTCACTTTGTGAGTAAGAGTTGTTCTTTTTGAGTAAATGAGAAAGTGGGATCATGAACCAGTGATTGGAGGAGTAAAGCAGCTTACAGCTTTCTATGCTTTGTTATATTTGCATGTTATGTGCTCATCAGCAAAGATCTTTAGGCTCATTTCTGTCTTCTGGCACTGTCTCAATTTCATGAATAAAAAAACCCCTCTGGCTCGAACATCACAGATGCTGGGGCAAACACCTTCTTTGTCTTTGGTCCAGCAGAAGTGTCCATATTGTGGTGGGAAGAAGGATGAGCAATGTTAGAAAGCCTCAAGAGACCCACTGCGTTGGGCTGAGCACAAATGCCAGCAGAGCAAATGGCTTGTGCATAACCATAGAGTAGATACAGGCTGCTAAAACATTCCAAGGATAAGGGTTAGTGTTAGAACTAGGTTTAAAGGATGGGGCAGTGGAAGCACTGGATTCAGGAACATTAATAGTGCTGACCCTGCAAGTTCACTGAACTGCTATTGGGGCTGAAGGGCAGGTAGTTATCTGTACTCTAAGGAAGGGCACGTGAACTTCTTTTGGTGTGCAAGTTAGGTTTAGAGATGAGACTGATTGAAGTCTCATATCTGACTGGATCTATAGGGCTGGGAGAAGAATGAGCCAATGACAAACGGTTCATTTTAGCTCCAAATCTGGGGTGTTTCCATTTCTGCCATCCCTGCAAACTCCATATGAAAACTAATCTTCTCTAAGCTCCTTGGGGAAAGCTGCTGCCATCCTAGCACCCTGGGCCTTAGACCAAAAATTGATTAAACTCTTTAGATCCCATTTCCCTTAACCCCAACCAAAATGAAGACAGTAAAACTCAGCAAAGCCTCTCAGCAGGTGTCCCAAACCCTCACTGCAGCCCCATAATTCCTGCTGATTGTCCCAGCAGACCAAGCAGCTCATTTCTGCCTGATTTTAACTGCAATCACTATCCTAAGCCTTATTATAGCTTTAATTATCACCTGAGACCTCTAACTGTTAGAAAAGTAAATTTAAGATGTTTGATTCCTGCTTTGTCTGCCTCTCCCTCTACAGATACAGGATCCATCAGCAAACTCAACTGCCCATCCCTGAAGCCCCAATTCATGTGTATCCCCAAGCTTGCTTACCTGTCCTACATCAACAACCCTCATGGGGCCAAAATTCAGCTTTGAGCTTTTGGCCCTATCACTTCACACTGGCCTTCTGGTCAGTCTTCTGCAATCCATGAATATTTCTTCTTGTTCAGTATTTCCACAGCTAATACTTAACAGTATCTCTTTCACAAACACTGTGTAAATGTTGCCCAGTGTCTCCTCCTTTCCTCCACAGCTGGGCTTAAACTCAGGTTTTCCTCTCATCATCCAGTACTGAAGTGATCACAGTGAAATCTTGTAGCAATGAATTCAGTTCTTCTGGTCTTGTGATTGCTAGCAATAACCCAAATGTTAATAGCAGATTTAATTTTCTCTACCCCAAAGCCAAGCAGAGTAAGATGGCTTGCATGGAGTAAAGGCCTGAGAGTAGCCTTGAGCATGGTATTCCTTACTGACTTGGGCCCATTTCACCACCAGCATTTGGGTCCAGGAGGTTGTGTTCACCGATGGGTGCTCTAAGATATTCATGATGAGGGTATTACAGCCTCTGCAGGGTGTGGGCCATTTAGCACACCCATCAGGAGTACCATGTCAGGATTAGGAAGAACAGAGATGGAAGAGCACCATTTAGTACTATATCCTAAAAATTCCTCTGTTCCAGGATGATATACTGTTGTCTGGTTATGGCTATGCTTATTAGAATATTAAAGAGTTTTTCAACATTTTTACACAGAACTTTCCTCTTTCTTCTCTACAAAAATATCAAGCAAATGCTCTTTGACAGTTTTTGATTCACTGAAGAATTCCTCTGAAAAAGGCCTTGCTCATATGCTTTATGGTGAGGTGACTGCCTGACTACACAGCTATAAAGCAGTACTGCTCAGCTTCAGAAGGCTCCTATGAAAGGAAGTTCACTGTCTCTCCTATGCTTACACTCCCCCACACCTCCTCAATGATAAATTAGGCATTCCAACCAAAGTCTGAGGGTCTGAATAGACACCTTTGTAACTTTCTTGAGCCTTGTTTCCACATTAAGAAGTTTTCTAGAAGTGGGCTGAGTTCTTTCAGAAGTGGAGGCATTGGGAAGTACAAAGGCAATCTTCCTGCCTTAGAGCCATGCACAAATTCCCTGGCCACAGCATTGGACGGGGAGAGCATCCTGCCCACAGGTCAGTGAAACATTCTCTGTTTTAACTGTTGCACTGCACACTTGACTGAAACTTTTGGTTCTGAACAAGCTGTATTTTTCTGGCACGTTCCTAGGAAAGTAGATTCTCAGTCTGCTGCCAGGTAGAAACGAATAGTTGAGTTTTTTAAGAGCACCAAGTGGCCTATTAGCAAGTGTAAATGCATCCAAAAAAATGAAAGAAGACTGTATTTCTGCTTCTGATTCACTGTTCTGTGCCAAATAACACTTTCTCAGTCACCTTTTCTTCCTCAAAGAGAACAGGTTGTGACAGATTGAAGTCTTCTCCCCTGCTATGTCAGGAGCCTTTATGTGACAATTACAATATCATTTTTGTTTTACGATCAGCTGAAGTCAGTTCAAAACAGCACGTCACCTCACACATGAAATAGCATTACTTTATGTGATGGGTACTGGAATTTGGCAGGAGCATTTCCTCATTTGCAGTCTGCTTTTTTCTTTCTCAACTTGATGAAGAGTAACTTCAGTTTTGAAGTCAGTCAGGCTTATCTGGAGGAGTGACTCATCTAGGGCAAGCAGAGTAGCCAGCTCCTGCTTGCTCTGAAATGTTACGGAGTGGAGGAGGAGAAAAATTACAAATTCATGATGGGGAAGACCTCAGACATTCCAGATAAAACCTGTGATATTTATCGGCGGCCCTGTGAGCAGCAAGCTCAGTGCTCAGCAGGCAGTCTCTTTATCCCCTCACTTTTGATGGTGTTTGCCTTTGTCTCTTGTTGCACCCAGCTCACGTGCCACAGGCAAAGCTGGCCTCAGAAAGTTCAAAGAGGAGCCAGCTGGCTGCATAGGAGTGCTCAGATCAGTGGGTCCTACTGATGTAATCAACAGCACCACGTCTTCTAGCTTTTTTATTTTGTACATCTCTAGAATAGCAATTAGCCAAGAGCAGGTCTAAATGCTGCAGCGTTCAGAGTGATTTTGGCTTTCAGCAATTCTGACAACTGTTTTTTCACATCATCTATTAGACCTAGGAAAGTAATATAGCATTTCCCATTAATAACCACTCTCACTTGTGATTTCTCTTTTTGTAGCCAGAGAGACAAAGTACGCAGTCATGGCACAAAAATCTCCCCAGAACAACCACTACTATAATAGTTCATCTGCCAAAACTGCTATCACCGTGAATTCAAGACACTTGGTCCTAAGGCCATCCACCCTTTCCAATTTCTGACCAGTTCCTGTTTCTCTTCTTTCCTGGTTGCCAACTTTTTCTAAAATGTTTATTTTTTAAAACCAAACCCAACTCACTTCAGATGTGAGATGCTTAATCCTCCACTGCATTCAGATTCAAAAGGAAGTATTTTCAGAAAAGAAAAGAAGTTTTTTGAGCGGTGAAACTGTCAGAAAGCTCTTGAGTAGGTTCTCTGGTGTCTGCAGGGACAAGTATCTATTGTAATAAAAGCTGAAGAAATTCAGCAATTTCAAAATCTTCACCTTTCTCTCCAACTTAACAAATTGGCCAGCACGTTCAAAAGACACACAAATAAATCTGCACACAAACACACATGCAGACAACATGACCAAATATTCCTTATTTCCCCAATAAAATCATTATTATAGTAATACCATGCAGGTTCAAGGACTGAATCCTGTAAGGAGTAACAAAGCAGTAAGGGAGAAGTAGCAAAATGTACAAGGACAACCATCTCTAAGCAGCAGGTTGAGGGAGGTGATTCTCTCCTTCTACTCCCCTCTGGTGACACCTCACCAAAGGGGAGCGAGTACTCCATCCAGCCCTGGGACCCCCAACATAAGACTGATGTGGACTGTTGGAATGAGTCCAGATGACCAGAGGGCTGGATCATTCCAAACCTCTCCTATGAGGCTGACTGAGCTGGCCTTGTTCAGCTTGAAAACAGAAGGTTTCAGGGAGACCTTACAGCTTTCTAGTACCTGGAGGGGGCTGACAAGAGAGCTGCATGGGACTTTTCACACAGGCATGGAGTGACGGGACGAGCAGAAATGGCTTTAAACTGAAAGAGGGTAGGTTTGGACTGGATGTTCAAAAGAAATTATCTTCTGTGAGGGTGATGAGACACAGTAAACAGGTTTCCCAGAGAAGTTGTGGATGCTCCATCCCTTGGCAATGTTCAAGGCCAGGAGAATAGGGCTTTGAGAAACCTATTCTAGAGGAAGGTGTCCCTGCCTTTAGCACATGGTTGAAACTAGGTGATCCTGAAGGTCCCTTACAAATGAAACTATTCTATGATTCTATGATCTGAAGGAAAAGAAAGAAATCTTTGTATTTTTTTTTTTTTTTTCAAACAACTTTAATTTGCTTACACAAGAACCCTTTATTTTACTACACTATCAGACATGTGGCCTGGAACCATCCTCTGCTTGTATGGCCCTATCAGACACAGGGAGAAAGACAATGTATGAAATACTCAGGAGCCAAAGTGTAAAAGCACAAGGTGGCAATTCAGGGGTTAGGAGTCTCTGAAATCACTTTGAGTTCATTCTTAAAAAATTATCAGGCTGTCAGACGCAGCATGTCCCTTTGACTTCTGTACTTCTTGTGTTATAAAAATCCAACCAAAGAGCATTAGCGTTGTACTGCTGTATATTTACAGTATACAGTACAAATGAGAACAGCAAGCACCACTCAGATGTAATGGTCTTTCCTTCAGATGCTTGTTAGTCTATACTGCTAAGTGCTGCCTGAAGGTTGATCTACAGTCTATTTGGAGGTAAAAAAGTGCATTTAGTGCTTTAATTTCCTTGTCCTATTTGAATTCTTTTTTTTTTTTTATATCCAGGCCGGAGTCCAAGAAAAATGCAAGTTTTGCAGATATGTTTATCGATCTTTGCTTTGTGATTTAGTAATGTGCATCATCTGGTTCTTACTTGCACATCTTAAAAACCCAGTAAAGGAAAATGTTGAGCCCATGTTCTAAAATAAGTATATGTTTTAAACATTAAATTGTAGTTTCTACATTTTCTGGATTTTTCCATTTCCTTTCCAAGAGTTTTAATTCCTCTGGGGCATATCATAAAGTCCTTACTCAGACCAAACTACTTTTCTATTTGCATTGTTTAGCTTGAAAACTGCATGAGGCAGTTAATATCCGCAACACAAGTGCTTCCTTATAATTTAGGTCAGCAAAGTTAAATTGTTTTTTGACATACTCACTATTGAATAAAATAATATTAAGGTCACCAGTCCTTTTCTGGAAAGGATTTTCTTAAAAATCCAGCAATGGCTCCAGATTAGTAGTCACAGTATTTATACAGATTTTATGAATGATGGCTCACATGCACTCAGTTTTTTGTACTGCTTATGTTAAAAAAAAAACAACAATGAAAGCTGCCTCAATCCTGCATGGAGGTTTCCACATTCTCATCAATTCTGTTCAGACAATCAAGCTCTTTGGAAGTGAAATTTCAATTTATTATTTTCATTTTTGCACCTTTTCCTTTGAATTTCCCCTTGTGATTGCCTTTCCCACCATATTTATGCCCTTATCTCAGGGTTTTGGGCAGTGGGCTGTGGGCCTACTCTAGCGTCCATGAATTAAACTAGGAAAGTGCTCAGCATTTGATCATCACCATGCTGTGTGGCATTTCACATCTTTTATTGTAATCGAATTTCAATAGTCTCATCAATACCGACGAAATTTGTAACATGCCAGGAGGGCGCTCTCAGATTAAGCTATTTGCTTGTGTATTAAAGGGCTGTCATAGAACATTTACTGTGAGACACCAACGAAATGGACTGAGACTTTAACATAAGTTAAATGACACAGAGCTGGAATTCAGTGCCCTTTCTCCTAGGAGAGCTACTTTATTACTCTACAAGTAGTTTCAGTTCGTCCATGGGACTACTTGCAAGATGCACTCACTGTGATTAAGGAGGTCAGAATCTGTCCCTTTTAACTAGAGGCTACTTTGACATTTCAGATTTCCTTTGTGCCACTTTTGCTTTGACTTGTGAGCACTTCATCAGGTGAGTCATACCCTTTCACTGGGACTAAAGCTTGCACAGCTTGATCTGTTTGGATTTATGGGCATACCCCATTAGGCTACACCACTGAAGTGAGGGACACTGCTTTGGAATAATGAGGTATTCACTGTGAGGAAGAAATATTGGACTGGGGCTAGAAACACACTCTGAGCATGCTGGCAAAGGAGACGATTCCTCTGAAGTGATCTGAGCTGGGTAATATTCTGTAGGACTAATAACCCAGAGGGGAAGATTTGTTGCATAAATGCATAAGGGACTGTGGCTTTAAATTCCTGCCTTACAGATGGCCCTAAGCACAGCCCTCACTAAGGCACTGAAGGCAGGGGAAGAAGGTAGGATTTCAAGCCTCCCTTTTATCCTGCACTTCCTTGGGGACATGCATTTTGCCTGCCTGGTGAGCAGGCAGTTCAGGCTCTACATCTTGAATGCTCAAAGCCATGAAGAGTGGGCCAGCCAAGTTGGCTTATGGCCACCAAAGAGACGTGGTTGATTATCCTGCTTCTCCTGCACTACTTATCTTCACTGCTGGTCCATGCTCCTCTCGTGAGCTAGCTGAATTCTGTAATCTGGCAAAAAATCACAACCATCCTTTACTTTTTTCTTTTATTTTCTGATAGAGAAAGCTGACTGGACTTCTGCAGAAGCTGCATTAGGTAGGACATCAAAGGCAACTGGCAGAAGTGCACACCTAGGGACAGGGAACAGGGGAGGGAAATCCGGAATTTGTAAATGGGACTGGTCCTCCACGACCAAAGTGTACTTGTGGTTGCAGAGTGGACTTAAATGTTGTAGTCTGTTGTGAAACCTCATCTTTCAGGCATCAGTAGACTTCAGTATGAATCCTCTCAGTGGATCATAGCAACTTTCCTGCATGGCCTTGCAGGGAGGCCAGATCTGGGGTTGTTTAGGCTCAAGAAGAGGAGGCTCAGGGGGAACCTCATCACTCGCTACAAATGCCTGAGAGGGTATGTGAGGTGTGGGCTGATCTCTTCTGCTGTGCCTTCAGTGAGCGGACCAGAGGAAATGATCTTAACCTGACATAGAGGAGATTCAGACTAGATTTAAAAAACCCATAATTTAAAAATCACTGTTTGTGTTGTCAGACATTAGAATTGGTTGCCCAGGGAGGTGGTGGAGTCACCATCGCTGGAGATGTCTAACAGGTGTGTGGATCTAGTGCTGTGTGATGTGGGTTACTAGTTTAGGGGTTACAGTGATAGTGAGCAGTTAGACTGGATGATCTTGTAGGTCTCTTCTAAGTTTGATGATTTGTTGATTCTATGACTCATTTGGGACAATTTGTGTCATTTCTGCCACAAAAACTAGAAATTGAATCATGGAAGAAGACTATCACTTTTCCCAGACAACAATGACAGAATTATTTACAGAATAACTATGCAAGATTACACTATTAAATAGAAATAGTTTATTTTTAAATTAAAATTCAGAGTCTCTTTCTGGGAAGGTCACCATGTTTTAAAAAGAAAGGAAAACTCAGGGAACTACAGGCCAGTCAGTCTCACCATGCTAAGGCACATGGAAAATAAGGAGTTGACTGTTGACAAGCCAACATGGTTTCACAAAAGTCAAATTGTGCCTAATAAATTTGGTCGCCTTCTACAAGAGTGTTACAGCAGTGGTGGATGGGGGAAGAGCAATTGACATCATCTACCTGGGCTTGTGTGAAGCGTTAGACACTGTCCGGCACAATGTCTTTGTGTTCAAGTTCAACAAGGCCATGTGCAAGGTCCTGCACCAGGGTCAGGCAACCCCAAACACAAATATAGGCTAGGCAAAGAATGGAGTAAGAGCAGCACCGAGAAAAAGAACTTGTGTGCTTAATTTCTGAAAGCCAAATATATCCTAGACTGCACCAAAAGAAGTGTGACTAGCAGGTCAAAGGAGGTAATTATGTCCCTCTACTGTGCTCCAGAATATTGACCTCAGCGCTGGAACCCCCAACATATAAAAGACATGGACCTGCTGAAGTGAGTCCAGAGGACAAAAAAAAACCCCAAAGATTAAATAATCAATCTTATTTCTTGTCAAGTCTTCCTTTCATCTCACACTATGAACCATAGAAATGCTAGAGCTCTTCCCTCAGACTTTCATCACTGTATTACCATGACAACAGTGTATTTATTGTATCCATTATAGGTGGACTTCAGATGGTAACTGGATCCCTCAGTAGTCCATGGGTCAGCTTGTGGTCTTCAAATACCAAGACAAATGAAAGAATTACTCTCTCCTGAAGAGCTATCTAACAGGTAACTTATTTGCTTTCAATTCTTTCAGCCAAGTCCACTGCCTTTCATCAGTTTAAATCTACTGACTACTTTAATTATATGAAAAACCAAGTCAAACTTTTATTCACCACTTTGCTTTGCTTTTTGCTGACTAAAACCTGTAATCTGACAAGTTAATGCATCAATCTGACAGGATGTGACATATGGACATCACAAAGGTTTTTATTCTTACTGCTTACATTATTCTACTTTTCAGAGTTTTCCAGCCTTCCACAGCAGAAAGGAAATGTGTAAAGCTTTGTTGTTAAAGAGCTCATAACTAAAGGATGCTATTTTGCATACATATAGGCTTGGAATGTAAAAACATATGATAGAAACAAGACCTATTACTCTCCTGAAGACATTGATGCATGAGGGTAATCAAGTCACTTTAACAATAAAAATAACTTCAAACTTAAGCACAAGTTTTAATACCTTGTTGAATCAAAGGTATAATACGAAACAGCACATGCAATTCTAGCTCAGGAAGCAAGATAATGCAAGACACTCAAAGACTGCATTTCCTTAGCTTAAGGAGTATCCAAACAGACAATGGAAGTCCTTCTACACAAGGTTTTGTAGCTAAAGTAAATTATAAATATACATTAAAACTGTCATTAATGCCTGCCAATCTGCTTCTAAAAGATGTATTTACAAGATCAAAAAACTAATTAGAAAGTCTGTTTGATCTCTAGTTTGGTTACATACTGACAATCTTGAAATGATTTGTATTAGAAAGAACTGTTAAAGCTTTATATAATTCTGAACTTGAGCAACTGATGTTTTCTAAGATACAAAAATGGTGCACAGTTCTTTAAAATAAAAATTTTATCACCAAAACAGTAATAAAAATGAATACCTATTAGTAAGAAAAAAGTATTAATCTATTTAAATCAGATAAAATGTATAATATAAAATCTCAAGGAGATTATTTAAACATACCAAACCAAATGTTTTCTAGCAGCAGAAACACCTGCAAACAAACAAGAAAGTTTGCAGGCAATAGGGATTTTATATAGGCCTCATTGGATCTGTCTCAGCTTCTGCCTTTTCTGGGGAGCGGTCTGGAGACAGCACCTGCCAGGAAGCCTTGCCTGGTTCTTCCAGTTTCAAGAATCTTTCTTGGTTATACAGAACATTTCCATGATTAAACCACTTGGGTTGAAATTCTGCAGTCTGGTGTCTGCCTGGGAATTTTGATTATTCCTATTTTCAGCCAGAAGACTTAAGAAGTAGAGATGATATATTCATGAGAAAAGTTAGTCTTCGCTTTGCAGGTGTGTGTGCTCTTTGCCACAAGGATATCCTCATTTAAAAATCTGCCTGAATTTGCTAACGTTTAATAAAATGGAACCTTTTATCCAACTACATGGAGAATAATGTTATTTGAGCATTGGTCTGTGCCAGGCTAAGCTAGCATTGCTGGCATAAAAGTGGTCACATCCTTCTCCTGCCTATTCCAGCTTATGCCAGTAGTGAAGTGACTTAGTGAACTGCCAGCGAATTAAGCTGACTTAAAGTGACCAGCAACAACTAAACAAAAAAATTATTTGATTAGTGTGATTACTAAACTATTAAGTACTGCATAATAATGAATATACAGGAAGGGAGGAAATCAGAATTACCCAGACAGACTTAATTATACTATTTCCTAATTTTTGAGTGCTCAGCTTTGCATCCATAGCAGTTAGCATTCAAGGCAGTTTCTGTGACTGTGTGACTTTACTTGGTCTTTAAAAATTGGAAAACCTCACTATTTGGCATTGTTGAGATATTTCCAAAATATCAGCAGCCTTCCACTCACTTCAGGTAACAAGCTGAATCAGCTGGAGTGGTCACAAGGTCCTGCTGTAGGTAGGGACAATGGGCTGCAGTAAGAGGTAGGGGTAAGATGCTCTAGTGCTGGGCTTTGAGGCAGCAGAGGAGCATCAAGTTTGCCAGCACTGGGATGCCCTCCCAGATGCCCACATGGGCCAGCTTTTCCTGCCTGTCATCCCTGACCGTCAGCTTGATGCTTTATTCTGTATCTCAGACTCCTCCTCACTCCAGTTACACACTGCAGGACGAGCACATGCTCATCCCTATTCCTGGCTGTCCAAGTCCCAGGTACTTCCTAAGAAACCCACTTGCAGACTTTTCTCAGCCCAAAGACCCTTCTCCTCCAACCTCTTTCTCCCATGTTGCCACCCAATCTCCCTCTTCCAGGCTGAATTCCATGCTTGCTCCCTTCATGACACCCTCTCTTTCCAGTAGACCACACTATCCCCTCCTTAGCCAAACTTGTACTAAAGGCTTCTTTTCCATCTTTTCTTTTTCCTCACTGCCATGGATTACAGTAGAAATTTCATTGTCTCCCTTGCTCCTTGTCCATGTTCCTTCCCCTACTGGTCATCTGGTCACCATTTTCAATTCCATCCATGCTCACTGTTCCCACTTCAGCTGGTCCATCTTTCACCCCAGTGCATCACGTCCTTGCCTGACTTGTACAAATCCTTGAGTCAGTCTCAGCCTTGCCTCCTTCTCTTCACTCAGCAGCTCCCCTCAAGTCCCACTTCTCCTCTCATCCAGAAATATAAAAAGCTCAGCAGTTACTCTAAAGTAGCTTAAATCAACTCTGGTTCCAAAGGAGATCCTTTGTCTTCCTCCCACCTCTGCAACTTGTGTGGCTGCAGAGTGACCCAGCTTAGGAAAATGCAACAGCTGACAATTAACCCATCCACATAAGGAAAAGGTTAAATTTCAGCAAGATCAACTTTCTGCTCTGACACACTGGTGCCCAGAGTTGGGAGTAAGGCAGCATCACCCTCTGCAGTAGCAGCAGAGAGGTACATGGATGTACATCTGATGACCCTGGCTGGATGCCCACCAAAAGCTGCTCTGTTGCTCTCCTCCTCAGCAGACAGAAAATGTAATGAAAGGTTCATGAGTTGAGGAGAGAGACTGGAGATCACCTGCAAGTTACTGTCAGGGGCAAGACAGACTCAACTTGGGGAAATTAACTGAATTTATTACTAATGAAAACAGAGTAGGATCATAAGAAGTAAAACAATTCTTAATGACACCTTGCTGCCACCCCTCCTTCCTGGGCTTAACTTTATTTCTGATTTTCTACCTCCTTCCCACCAGTGGCATGGGGAGATGGGGAATGGAGGTTGCAGTCAGTTCATCACATGCTGTCTCTGCCACAGCTTCCCCCTTGGGAAAAGGAGTCTCTCCCCTGTCCAGTGTAGGGTCCCTCCCACCAGAGACAGTTCATGGAGGACTCCCACAGGAGTCCTTCCCATGGGCTGCAGTTCTTCACTAACCACTCCAGCATGGGTCCCTTTCCACAGGGTGCAGTCCTTCAGGAACAGACTGCTCCAGTGTGAGTTCCCCACCAAGTCACAGGTCCTGCCAGCAAACCTGCTCTACAGTGGGCTCCTCTCTCCATGGGTCCAGGTCCTGCCAGGAGCCTGCTCCTGTGTGGGCTTCCCACGAGCTCACAGCCTCTTTTGGACATCCACCTGCTGTGACATGGGTCCTCCTGAGGCTGCAGGTGGATATCCACTCCCTGTGGACCTCCAAGGACTGCAGGGCTGTCGCTGGTTTAAACCCACGACAAGGGCACAGCTGCCTCACCATGGTCTTCAGCACAACCTGCAGGGGAATCTCAGCTCCTGAAACACCTTCTCCACGTCCTTCTTCACCACCCTTAGTGTCTGCAGAACTGTTTCTCTCACTTATTTTCATTCCTCTCTTCTCTGGCCACAATTACTCCTGCCCATAACTGTTTTTTCCCTTCTTACATATGTTATCCCAAAATCATTAGTACCTCTGCTGACTGGCTTGGCCTTGGCCAGCAGCGGTTCTGTCTTGGAGCCACTTGGCATTGGCTCTGTCAGACATCAGGAAAGCTTTTAGCAATTTCTCAGAAAATACACACCTAAAGCCCCCTTCACCACAACCTTTCCATGCAAATTCAATACAATGGATTAAAACAGTCTTGTAATTATGTCTTTAGCCAAAATAGGTAAGATTTGAGGAAGCAACTGGAAATCAGTCTTGAATACAAAAATACACTATATGGGCAGTGCTGCCTGATCATGCCAGAAACATCTTATGACTCCCAGTTACTGCTCAGTTCTTTAAGACAAGGGCTTGCAAAAGGTGTCACGCTTTGTCAGAGTGAGAGGAGAGTCACATAAAATATATTTCTCCAAAAGAAACCTGCAGACTAGCTAGGAAACAAGACTAGGAAGAAACATCTAAAACATTATTAAGTCCAGAATAAAATGCAAAAAAACCAGGGCTGGCTGTTAGTGAGACGCTTCCTACAGTATAATCCCCAAAACTTGCAACTTCTACTGTAGTCACGCTCAAGTCAAAGTGCAAGAAGAAATGCAACAATTAAGGCTATTCATCAGTTGAGGTTTTGGAACCCATTATCCATATTCTATTGAGGTGTAGTCTGTACTTCAAATTTTGAGGGACACTGTCAGTGAGGAACATGAAAGAACCTGCAATGAACCCTATGTTGCAAACATCTTTCTGTCAAGTCTACTATACTCCCCTGAAACATTTTTTTTGCTGGGATAGATCATTCTACTCAGGGAAAGAGTTTAGTTTTGCCAGTAAAGTACCTGCACACAACACACATCTGCTAGAGGAAGTTATCACTGTGCCCTTATATGGGCTAGTGTCAGCAAAGATATTTAAGAACAGACAAGATCTGGCTCACCCAAACAACCTTCCTGCAGAACCATTTCTGAGTTCTTTCTGCAGTGCCTTTCTCTTTCCTTCTCCATGTGGCAAAAAAAAAAAAAATCTAGATTCATAATTCAGATCCTTAAAAGATGTGAGAAAGGTTACATCAGCGCCTGAGTCAGTTTAAGTTTTGCACACAAAACTGTGAACAAACATTTTTCATGAATGAAGTAGCTAGAAAGAGCCAAAAGGTTTGGGTGTGTGTTCACTGCTGACAAATACTTAATAAATTTCAGTAACTTTCTGTGGCTGATGTGATGTGAGAAATCCTCAGAGGACTTAGCATACAGCACCGTCTTCACATGCAGATAGCCAGAAGTATTCTGCAAAAGAACACTGTCCTCTTCTTGGGGTGCCAGATGGGTGAATCTTAAAACTGACAAACATGAGGTTGCAGAGCAACCAAAAAATTCTAATTATAAACCTACTTCACATCATCTAAGCCATATGCAGAGTAATTCAAAATAAGGAGAAACAGAGGAACGAATGGGTAGACGAAAGCAGAAAGTTCAGGCCTGCTTCTCTTCTTGAGACCATATACAGACAAAAAGTAGCCTCCCGTAAGAACAAAGCCCCTTTGTAGCATGCTGATTTTCAGACTGTACATCTTACTTCACAGCTGCCGTGCTACCAGGATGACTGCTCCCTTTCCATCCAACCCATCCTCGCTGCTCTATACATGAGTCAGACTGCAGACCCATTCTTCCCCGAAATACGTGCTTAAGTCTTTCCATATTCAGGAAAGAAACTCAGATGAAATTCTGAGTAATGAAAAGCATGTGCTTAAGTGTTTACCTGAATAAAGCTGCTCTGATGAATTTGTGTTAAAATGTCAAATGCATGTCAGGCAAAGTCAGATCTTATGGAGCACTCCTGTTTGCAGAGCCTCTGCCATGAAAAGCACCATGTCCCAAAGGGGGGAAAAGTTTTTCCTGGAGAGCAGCCCAGAACGAAAGGAGCCATCAGATCAAAGATAAGTCTTACCTCCCCCGCTACACCCCTCACTTCCCCAAACAGCAGATCCAGGCAGAGGAGGACTACAAAAAAGGAAAAAAATAGAATCGTTTTCCAGCAGAAAAATGAGATGTTCCCCCAGCTCCCTTGGTTTCTCCAAGCAATGCAGCTAGGAGCTGGCTGTTGCTTGCCTGGAACATGCAACCACCTCATAGACCACAAGATGTGAAGTCATGGAGTTGCCAGTGTCATGTTATTTATTGGCATCTTCTGCCTCCAAGCCACTTCACAGCTTGGCAGTACACAGAAGGGTGTTCAAACTGACCACAGCAGGCTGACCTTTCTGCTTCCACAGACAGAATGGTCTCCAGCCCCCATGATTCAAGAAACCATGGATACTTTTGTTTGTTGGCCATTATTCATTAGATTTGGGAGACCAAGCTGTTTAAACTCAAACTTCTTGGAGTGAAGAAAAAAATGTTGCACATTTTATATTATCTCTTGCAAATATGAAAGCTTGCTGCAATCTTCAAACACAATATTTATGAATTGGTCTTTCAGCCAAATCCACTTTTGCATAAGGATACACAGCTGCTGGTACCCAAAAGTATGATAGTTCCCAAATATATCTTTGCCATTTTTAAAATCATTCTAGAGGCTTGAAAATAATATTTTCTTTCATTGTAAGTGAAATCTCTAGTTCTGATGTTTCAAAGACAGTCTGAAATTAGCTGGGTTGTGTGTGTGTGTGTGTGTGTTTGTTTGTTTGTGCACAAGAATAATTGATTAAATCAGCACAAGCGTAACTGATTATACACTCTAACAAAACTACTGAAGAATTCAGCAGCAAAACTAGCAGTATCATGAAGAGCCGTACACAATTTTTATGCTTATATATGGAATCCCCTCTTAATTATACAGTAGCAAATTTGAAATGTGTCATCACCTCACACCACTGGATATCATAGATTTTGAATGAATGTAACCTGCATTTTTCAACAGTTTAAAAGATATTTTCTTAAGATGCCTCTTTAAACTTTTTCATTAAAGGAGAAAATTTACATAGAGGAATATTTAAACACTCACAACTTACAAAGAATGTCAGTCCCCTTTCATTAACCAGAGCAATGACCCTCTAATAGTTTCACACTGAGGAAAAATATGGTGAGAAAAAATATGCAGAGAAATACGCCAAGTCTCATGCCAATTAGGACTTTGAAAATATGTATATTATAAACTGGTCAAATGAAATGTGAAATTCAAACTTGAAAATTGAACTTATATCCTTCAGTCCTCTGAAAAATAATCTATTTTTAATGGAAATAGAAAAGCTATTTTTATCAAATTTCTCATTCAGTTGACAACAATAAATCTATTGTTCAGATGTGGTTGAAATGGGTCTTTGGAAAAGGAGGGTTTTAAGAAAATCAAACAGAAATTGCATCAAAGAAGAAATGCTTCTTTAACTGTCATTACTCTCTATATATAGCCTGCAGTTTTTGATTCATTTTAGGTTTGCCACAATAACAGGCAACTGGGCACCGTGAAAAATTATTATTTTATCATTCCCATAAGAGAAAATGTGTTTAAGGGAGAATAAGTGAGTTTAGTGTTATGTCTTTTACTTTAAGAAGTATGTCTGCAGGGATCCAGATGCTGAGAAGCAGTAAGCTGATAACTTTAGCTTGAAATGCTACACTACACATTAAGAAGCCGTACACCTACTATTTATTTCACAAGCATGAATTAGGTCTTCTGAAAAAAGAATACAACTTTCAGTCAGACTTGCAAGAAAATAACAATACCCAGCACTCTGTAAATGCTTTCCATCTGGAAAATGCAAACAATTAAGAGGTAGTGGGGTGGGGGGAGGGACCTGAGCCGCTGTGCAGGACACCAATGGAGCCGGGACATCCAGGGAGGGCTCCAAAGCCATCAGGTGTTGCACAGCTGGAAGCAAGATGACAAGGTGCTGCCTGATGTATCCTAACCACACAGGTGGATCAATGCCCAAAAAAACCCTTACTGTGGCTCCTCTTCCTGTCAATGGCATATTTAGCATCCCAGAGCCCCCTCCTTCATGACCCACTCTGACACCTGGCTATGATTGGCACCCAGAATTGTTCATACCCTACAATACTCTGTAAAGCTGCCCTAGTTTACAGATCCAAGAAGTGATGCACAGAAAGCATTATGTATGTGGTCTAAGCTCCTAACATTGCACAGTAAAAGAATTATGAATAAAACCCATTTCTCTGGAGATTTCCAGTTTTGTCACCCTCAACAAAACCCCTTTTACACAGACTTCAAAATCCATGAGTATTTTTTCTGACTGCAATACTATGCCAAATATTTATTTTATCAGTCCAAAACTCAATTTACTGCTGAAACCCTGCATCGATAATTCAGAGGAAATTCTAAGATTCTACCCAGAAGAAGACAAAGGATTACTGAGATGAATATTGTGCAAATAAATCTCTGCCTGGATCACAAATCTTACAAACTGCTGCTTTGCCCTAAGGCAAGTATCGTAAAATAAGCACCTGTACATAGAAGGGGTCTAAACAAGCTAAATGAAATTCCTGGAAACATGTAGGATGTATATCAACTTTTTACAGTGCTGTAGTCAGTGAAGGTGAGAAAAACAGACTGAAAGAGAGTGCGAGACAGTAAGAGGAGAGAAGAAAGGAGGGGAGGGCAAGGTGGAAAGTACAAGATCCTAATACCTGAGAGAAGTAAAAAGAAAAAACATCCTAGTAAAAGATTCAAAACCAGAAATATAAAAGGAGACAGAAGAGTTAGAATACAAGGTGAGCTAAAAAATTAAAATCAAATAATAAAAAAATCAAATCCAGAAAGTTTAGAACTTTCAGAAACTTGAGTCAGTAGTTCCCTGTCAGCCAAACTTGGTGGGAGCTTTGCCTTAATGAGGACAGCAGGACAAAATGCAGCTTCAGTTCTTATACTTCAATAACAGCAAGATATAGCAAGATACAGCAAGATGTTGTTGAAAATGATGCATTTTTGAATAAATATGGATGTTAGAAGCCAGGCAGTATAAATGTAATTGCTACAACGAGCTGAGTTACATCAGTGTGCATCAGCTGACAATAAGGTCCTTTGTGCCAGAAAGAAAGAAAAAAAGATGAAAAAAATGACTGGTGCCACTCTACAAACAATCAAATTAAAGGCTCACAATTATTCCAGCAAAGCTTCCATCGACTTCAGTGACAGCCCAGAAACAAAGAAGATTCTTCAGTCCTTCTTATAAAAAAATATAAATACAGGAATGACTATGAGTGACCTATTTATTTTTCATCACTTTTGCTCTTGCTGAAATTGTGGGAAATGCACCCAGCTGCTTTACAGAACTATTGTTTGATCAGGCTGTTTATATGAAACTATCCTTCCCAAATATTGTATTACTATATGGAAAAGAAAGCATATAAAAAGATTAGAGAATAAAATATTCTTCTCATCTTCATAGACAAAGATACAGCAAATTATAACTATTCATTATTTATCTGATGAACAGGATGCAGATTTTGCTGAAGTAAATAGTGGCCTTAATGGTCCATGTAGAAATCATATCTTCCCCTTTATAGATCATAAACTAAAGGAACCCTCACTGGAAGTGCAACTGGAATGTGGGTATGTGTTAAGCAAAACCTCCAATTTAAAACCTTTTCCTGTTTTATATGCCAAAACCAGGAACAGACAAAATACCACAAGTAAAATCTATAGAATTATCAATAAGAACACTGAGGCAGATATTTTGTATGACAATTAGAAGTAACAGAGAAATATTCTATTGCTAGCTGATCATGTTGCACACACTATTTATTACTAACTAGATTTTGCAAGCATACTGTTCCTATGCATAATATGGGAAATATGTCAATTCTCCCATGAAGTATTAATGAGAGGTGTCCCACCCAAACTATTAAGTCCAGGACATGTTCAAAGTCAGATTTATGCAGCCGCTGACTCAATCAGATAACCAGGAATGCTCAGGTTTTGCACGGTTACATCCACCTGTTGATTTAGAGATTACAGGTGGAAGCTGCCTTATTAAAATTGTTCTCCAGCTCAAAAATTTGACACACCTTACAGAGGGAATCAAGAGAAAAACACTCTGGTCTGCTTATAAATGATAAAAGGATAATAAATAGTCAAATTCAATTATTACTGTTTGCAGGGCTAGCATAATACTTAAAGAAATTCATTGCCATTTGCAAGCCTGTTAAAATTGATTACAATTTACTTGTGCTGGTTTTCTTCCCAATTGATTATATGATTGAACAGTACTGTCTGATTTTAAAGGAAAAAACCCCAAAACTTCTCGAATAAAAAATTGTTTAGCCCTCGATAGAACAAACCACAGTGATCAACTTTAAGAATGGTTACCAAACTAGAAATGAGAGTGAAGGACAAGTACTTTCCTGTTCAAGGCCTTCTTTTTAATGTCTTTTTATTTTTTAACTAGATTGAGTGCTGATTACAGAAAATTCAAGGCTACCCAGACATCAGGCTGCTCAATTGACTGGAAAGTTTGATGACTTCTCTTAAAAGTAAGGTCTGTGCATGAAATTAAGTCAGTATCACTGGTTTCAGTGATAACTTGGGGGGGAAGAGAGGAAAAGGTTAATATTGCTTATTAAATAATGTTAAACGAGATCAAACAAGACGTGCAGGATTCAGGAGGGCTCTTGGAGCTCCGGTTGTTTCCCCAGGCTGCTTATGCAACCTTGTTTGTGCAGGCAGTGCAAGGGCCTGCCATTTTATTACATAAGGTAGCCCAAAAATATACAGCTAGGCAGTTGTGAGCTCCATTAAGTGCTGCATTGGAGTTTCTGTATCAGTTAGCCTCTGGAAATTTTAAGAAACGATCTGAAGGACTTAGGACATTGCTGAGTTTGGGACTGGTGCTTATTGTTTTAATAGCAACAGACCTCATCCAAAAGCCAGCAAAATACCATCAGTGTGAGCTGCGTTTTAATACATTCTGTTTTGACCATTCCTCAAGTGAACAGCAACACAGCCTTTGGTTTAGCACAGCTGCCGTAAATGCAATCCATGGCTTTAAAATCTGCCTTTCAGATGATTAAGCAAATTGTCTGATTTAGTAAAGAGCAGTCAACATATGATATTTCTGTCTTAACCAGTGCTTAAATGCAGTGGGGACATATGAAGAAATTTAATTCTCAGTCCTCTCATTCTCAGTTCAGAATGTCAAAGCCTGGTCTTGTAGAGAGAGATGAAACTCTAACTACAATACCACCTTGTCAGTGAAGATGACCACCTTGTCCCAGATCCTCTCCCTGACACCGGGCAGTGGGGAAGACTGGGGAAGCCTGTGTCAGTGGGGCAGTCTCCCAGCAGGGACATCTTCAGCCAGGCATTGTATCTCATTATTCAATGCCTTCAGGTAGGATTGCTTCCCTGAATGAACTGCTTTCTGAACCTACTTGAACTTAAGAAGATAATCCTCGCCACGACTGCACAGCTCCACACCATGACATCAGGGAGTAAACTCAAGCAGCATACGCTGTTTTTTGGGGTACAGTGCTGGACCATGCCTTGCCTCTCCTTTGGAGCATCTCATCTAGCTCCTCCCAACCAGTCCATTCCATGGCAGATGTGCTGTAATGGGGCCAGCCCTGAGCAGGGAAGGTACAAGCCACCAGTAGCATCTTGGCCTTAAGAAATGAGGGGGGCCAGATGCTGGCCCACTTTTTTTTGCAGACACCTGGAGACCACCTGTCTCAGCAGCCCCTCTCAGCCATGGCCAAACACAGGTGCTAAGGAGCAAGTACAAGAACAAGGCAAGCCAGTGGTGGTATTTCTCCAGGATACTCACCAAGCTTCCAAAACATGCAGCTCAAAACTTCCTATGCCAGAGGCAGTGGTTTTAAATTTAATAGCCCTTGATGGATTTCTCTTCCATGAACTCATCCAGTCACCTCATTAGCTGATGTAACCTCTCAGCATCCACATCCTGTGGTGAGGAGCTCAGCAGTCTGACCACACCATGCGAGCAACCATCTCCTTTTGTTTCCATTCCTGCAACTGCCTGCTTCACCCAGTGCCCTCTGCTGCCGTGATCAGTCATTCCTGGTTTGCCTTCTCCATGCTTTGCTTAATTTTACACATTTGTTGCATTGCCACATCCCTCCAAAACTTCTCCTTTGTCATTATCCATCTCTGATGTGGGGGCATCAACAGCATAGGACACTGAAGATATGGCACACTACAGCTGCTACAGTGAAATGAGGATTTTTTTTTATAATTTTCCATCATTTTAGAAACAATCTTAATGTTCTATTTCCCTTTGGTTTTTAACTCACATCTGTACATTGCACTGATTTGTTTTTTCTGAGTTATCCATGGAAGGTTTTATCTAAACTTTGAAACCTTCAGTGACCTGTAGCAATTAATTTCTGTGATTATTGATACCTTTTTTTCTATTTATTTTCAAACTGAAATGCATTATTACATTTATATCACATGAAGGTACTCAAGGAAGAAAGGGTGATTGAAATGTCCCAGTAGATGACACTCTTGTCATGCCAGCACTTCTTGTACATTTTGAAATGAGAGGTTTCATACCTGAACTTCCAAATGTCAGTTCTGATCTCAAACGTACATACACGTCCTCTAGATTTTTTCCCCATATCATCATTCCACTTGGCTAGAGATCTTCTGTTTTATGCAGATCCCTAAAAATGGTAGTAAAACAGCTGAAAAACACCTTCTGTCCTAATTAGGCCAGCAGAAGCCCAGCTGTTTTACACAGACTTCTGCCCAAGCTGGAGAAGGTTAGATAACCTCAAACGGTTCCAACCATTTACATGGTCATTTCTGGAGTATCTGGATGCTCAAGGCATGCTACCTGCCACAAAGACACAGGAGAAAGAGATGGTATTGCCTCAAAATGCTTGCAGGTAAAGGAGAGGACAAGAACCAGCAGGCAGATGGAGTACTATCATACAGGTATTATAGTACGGCAATACTATTTCCTAGTAACAAAAGTCCAAGCTCACCAGTGACCTAAGTTTTGTGAGAGCTTTACTTCTTTCAAGTCACAGGTGAATTTTCAGACTGGAGCAGGACTGGGGATGCATAAAACTATTCTTCCCAAACGTGGCAGGCAGCCTGCAATAAGCACTCATTTCTGCCATGGTCCTTGGATAAAGGAACAGAAGTGTCTTTACTAAAGTGTAATTAAAACCAGCGTTTCAGCTGGACTGAGCTGTGCCTCATAGTTTGCCATCAGGAGGAAGAGACACATGAAGAGAAGCATAAAAAACAGTATTTATCCCTCTATCCCCAAAATGTACATTGAATTTATGTGAACAAGGCCAAGAAAGCCATTCCCCTAAATCCCTCAATCTAATCTGCCAACATCCCCAAGCCACCACAAGATAAATGCAAGGAGCAGAGAATGAACCACATCTGCAGATTCTCAGCTCCTTATTCAGAGCATGAGCCTACATGACCCACATCCCTTGTCATTCTCTTGCCTTTCCTGCCCTGAAGCTCTTGTATTTTTGAATTCAGCTGGCAATGTACTGTTCTACATACATACATACATACATACATATACATACATATATATATATATATTTCTGTGTCCCATAGCATATCACAATAGCTTTAGTCCCTCCCAGAAAACAGCAATACCAAAAGCAGTACTGCATAAACAAATCCAGCACCATCTATACATTCTGCTTAAATGCTATTACATGGTGTTTCTTTTTCAAACTTCAGTAGTCAGACTCATAAAATCAGTCTGTCAGATGATGCAGGTTACCAACTGAATTAAATTAGCTAAAATATTTGCATGGCCTCAGCCTACCTTTTAACTTTTACCTAGTTTTATTAAGATCAAGGATCGACTGACAGTTAAGCCAAATCCAGGAAAATTATTTTTTTATACAGATAATCATCCCTCTACAAAATCTGCAATTCAAGTGCATCTGCCCTAAGAGCCTAGACACAAAACTATAAACACAAATGGAAGTTGCCTAAGTTAATCTAAGACAGAAAGGAAAGCAATTAAATGCACATAAAATGTATATTTGACTGTTTTTTTTAACTCTATGACATTTGCCAATTCAGGGGAGAGGCAAAGAAGCAGAGGCAGGGGCTGAAACACACAGCAGGCAGTGTGGGGAGGAAAATGAGAAGGATGAAAAAGCAGTAGTAGCATGCCATGGTTATTGAAAGACTGGAAACCACTCCTGTCCCTCTACATGGACAAGTGTCAACCTCTTTCTTCCCACCATTCCTTTTCTTGGCCTGGGTTTATCTATCTACAGTTCCCCACACCTTGTTCCCAAGATTTGTTATCTATGACTCTACAAATCCTTTGTCTCAATTCTCTGCTCTTCAATTTCTCCAAGTGTCCATCACCCATACTTCTCACAAGTGGGCAAAGTTCTAGTCCCACAATTTCTTGTCACTGTGCAAGTGAATTAAACTATTTCTTCCTTCACCCTTCCATGGCATCACCAGGCACATTCTGCCACCAAGGACACAGTTGAGAAAGTCTTCAATTCTCCTTCCTGTGCTCATTGTAGAAGCAACACCTTGGAAGAATAAAGGGGGAAAGTCCACTCAGCCCATCAGCCACCCACTGGAGCGCTCTCATCCTCCCCAGCAAGAGGAGCAGTTGCTCAGCTCCTAACAGTGCTGGGATGTTCAGCATGCCTTGTGCTGAGAGCATCTTCAGTGAGTGCAATGGTCAAGCCCTCAACAATTTCTCTCCCAAGAGCACACGCCCTGAGTATTGTGATAAAATTATACTGGAGAGAAATTCTGGAAGATTCGCAGAGGCTCAACATAAGGCACACCCCCTTCACAAACAAGACTGATCCCAAGCCAAATTTTTTTTTCCTGCCCCAAAACACGATGCCACAAGAATTCAAGTCTCAAAGAAAGTGTTTCTTAGCATAGGAAAAAAAATTCAGATTCCCAGATAGATCAAGGTCTCCTAAAGCAGGATGTATACCAAAATCATCTTCATCAAATACGTGGTCAAAGAACAAGTTTTCTTCTTACCACGTTCTCAGAAATAACTGGGCCATTTAATCTGGAACTTCCCAAAGACAGTTTGTCTTCAGCAGACTCTCAACCTGGAAAATATCAGCCTAGGCTTAAGCTTAGCAAATGCATAAGCACCTGACAGCGGAGCTTTGTACTAGAAAGCACTAGCTAATTTTAACTGTAGACAACATTGCTGCCTATGATAAAAAAAAAACACAACTCCTTCAAGAGTTCTTGCATGCCTCAGGGTAGAGATTTGGGCAAAAAAATCATAATTCTGCAAAGTATATTCTATAGATTCAACCCTGCAAACAAACCTGCAGGAAGGCAACTTTATTTGTGAGGGAAAATTAGTTTAGGCAAGCCCACCGTCTCCAGGCTTTGGTGCAGGGCACAGAAATGCTGCCAGCTTGGGGAATCACCTTGATGTCACATACCTTTTTCTACAAAACCTTCATTTTTACACCTTCAGTGAAATCCTGTACAGTTTGGCAATCATATTCTCCAAATACTCCTGGCCATCTCTGCAGAGAAACCCTGTGTCCATATTCATCTACTGAAATGTATGCAGGATTGGGCCCCTCACCAGCTGACAGCTCCCAGAATCAGATGTGGATCAGTGGATGAGCTGGCTATGTCTCGACACTGTGAACTCTAATTATGTAGTACCACCAAACAAAGTAAACCCACAGTTTAGTGCATTAACATCTCACACTGGGGTAAATGAGATAATTTTCCACTTCAAGAGGCAACCACTTGTTGAACTGAATGCTCAGGTTGGCTGTGCCCATCCAAGAGATCCTTACAGCCCTTCTGGAGGTTTAGTGCCATGAAAAAATCCAAGTTCCTCTGCTGGCTGTAACGCTTATAACCGCTAATTATTTCTGAGTCACTTGAGTGAAAGTGAGCTGCCATCCTGTAGACAGCTCAGGAGCACGCAGCAAAGTTTCTGGATGAGCGTGCTTATTAATTGACAATTCAGGCTAGTGACCATAGAGGAAAACACCACGGCACAACTCCGTGAGAATCCGGTGCTGCGGTTCAGCCGTGGATTTAAGGTTTACCCCTCTCCACACACGGAAGCAAACACGCGGGAGTTCTGCGCAAGGCTGCTGCAGCAGCAGGGCTCTCCCAGCACACGACACAACCTCTGCTCCCCACCAGGAGCTTTCGCCCATTCAAAAACCCCACTGGTCCTACTGGAAGTTTTCCTTGAGCAAACACCGCCCGGTCGCATCGCAGACCCTGTTCCAGTCTAGCCTATATTAACCCCCAAAGTCAGGAAAGTCCAACCACACCAAAACGAGATGGGGAGGAGGACTGCTTAGGGGGCAACTTATTTTTTCCAAACGGAGGGGCCCGGCCAGCCGGCCGGCCGCCGCCAGCCCGGCCGGGACAGACACGCCGCACATAACCGTGCTCCCCACGGAAACTTTCCCGTGGCAGAGCCGGTGCCACCCCGCACACCGGGCGCGTCCGCCACCCCCGCGGAGCGTGGGGCACCGCGGAGCTGACCCCGGCCGCCGCCGCAGGAGCCACGCGTGCCCGAGCATCCCGCGTGGGTGCCCCGGGCGGGCGCCCCCCGGGCGGGTGTCGCGGGTGGGCGCCCCACGGGACGGAGGCAGGGTCGGGGCCGCACGGCCGCGCGTTACCTGGGGTGCCGGTGCTGCGGGAGCGCGGCGGGGAAGCCCCAGCCGCCGCCGCCGCCGCTGCTGCTGCTGTCCGCGGTGGCCACCTGGGCGCGGGAACCGCCGCCGGTGCCGGTGCCGCCGAGCTGGATGCCGCCGCTTTTCCGGTGCCTCCCGGTGCCGTTGCGGCAGCGGCCGCCGCTGCTCCAGCCGCGCAGGAGGCCGGCCTCGGGAGCCGGCAAACTCTTCCTCGCCAACGAGGAGCCGGGTACGCTGCCCGCCTCCTGCCTGCCGCCGGTGCCGGTGCCGGTGCCCTGTCTCATGGTGCGCGGGGCCGCCGCATGCCGCGCTGCCGCCGCCCCGGGCGCCGCGGGACCCACGCGCGCCGGGGCCAGGGGCTCCGCCGGCACCGGGAGGCCGCCGGGAGCCCGGGCTGCTGCGGGGGGGTGCGGAGGCCAGGGGCCGGGGGGGCTGCTGGCTGGGGCTCCCGCTGGGGCATTAAGTTGGACGCGCGGCCTGGAGAGGCAGGGCGGGCGCGGGGGCTGCGGGGCCGATAGTTCTCCGCGAAGTTGGAGCCCGGCGGGCGAGGCGGGGGCATCCTCTCCGCCGGCCCTTCATCG